>NC_092725.1:41791042-42118542 GCF_047496885.1 Scyliorhinus torazame
TCTCATAAAATATATAAAATGCACCATAAATAAATAGTAGGTAATTATTTCAAACACATGAAGGCTGACAGGACATGTGATGTGTCAAGGCTGCAGCATGTGGGAGCTCCTGGACAATATTGTGATCCAGGACAAACACATCTGCAGTAAGTGTTTGTGGCTCGAGGAATTTCACCTCAGATTCATTGAGCTGGGTGTTGAGCCGTGGACACTGCACCACATCAGGGAGGGAGTTACCTGGACACTATGCTTCAGAAGGCGGTCACACTCTTGTATGATAGGATCTCCTCGTTTGGAAAGTGGTCAGAGACAGGAGTGTGTGACTGCAGTTGAGGCAGGTAAGCAGACCCAGAGGGCAGGAGTGTTAGCCTTTGCAATTGGTTTGAGTTCTCTCAGCTTATTTGGATGAGAGTGGGGGTTTGAGGATAGATGAGCTCACTAACCATGGCACCATGGTACAGGAAGCCATTCAAGTAGATGAAGAAAAAGGGGTGTATTAGTAGTAGGGGACAGTATCGTGAGGGGGATTGACACTGTTCTCTGTAGCAAGGAGCCAGAGTCCAGGTGACTGTGTGCCAGGGTTCAGGATGTCTGCTCCGGGCTGGAGAGGGACTTGCAGTGGGTGGGGCAGGATTCCGTTGTTGTGGTCCATGTCGGCACCAATGACACCGTTAGAATGAGGAAAGAGGTTCAAAATGGGAGGGAGGTAAAAATCAGGTAATATCAGCCAGTTAGCTTGACAGCTAATGTTAGAGTCCATTATTTAAAAATTTTTTTTTTTAATTCAGAGTACCCAATTAATTTTTTTCTAATTAAGGGGCAATTTAGCGTGGCCAATCCACCTAGCCTGCACATCTTTGGGTTGTGGGGGTGAAAACCAGGCAGACACGAGGAGAATATGCAAACTCCACACGGACAGCGACCCAGGGCCAGGATTCGAACTCCGTAGGCAGCAATGCTAACCACTGTGCCACGTACCGGCCTCCGTTAGAGTCCATTAGAAAGTATGTAAAAGCAGAACATTTAGAAATACATAATATTATCAAACAGAGAAAACATACACTATAAATTTATTTGAATACATTGAGGTGAGGGGCAGCATGGTGGTGCAGTGGTTTGCTTTGCTGCCTCGCGGCGTCAAGGACCCGGGTTCAATCTCGGACCGGGGTTCAATCTCGGTCCCGGGTCACTGTCCATGTGTCCCGCTTCCGGGACAGCGAGCTGGAGGCACTCCTGGAGGCAGTGGAGGAGCGCAGGGCCATCCACTTCCCCAGACGTGGACACCGGCAGAGAGGTGGGGGTGGCTGTCAGCGCTGTGGGGCACATCCCCCGCATGGGAGACCAGTGCAGGAGGAAACTGCACCACCTCACGGGGGCAGCGAGGGTAAGTACCCTGACACTCCACCCGGGCAACGCCGGGGGGAGGGGCTGGGGCCCCACGTTGCACCCAGGACACATGTGGAACCCCCCACCCCACCCAGTGAGCAGGTGCAATGGTGGGGGTCGTAGTGTCGCCACCTTGTGATAACATTGCGTTCATGTGTGTGTCCTGCCAATGTCCGCCTAACCCTGAGGTTCTTCTACTTCCGCCCCCTCCCCCACCAAGGGCAAGACAGTTCACAATTACAGGGAGCGTTCAAGAACCGGAGGGAGATCTCCTGAGCTGCATCCCCTGACCGTCTATGAGCAAAGGGCTCTGGACCTTGCTGGGGGAGCCGCCAGACGGGAGGTAGCGCTGTGCCAGGTCGGAGGCGAAGCTCCAAGAGAGAATCCATTGTATGCATGCAGTCCTTCAGCCCATCAGTACCCCCACCCCCGCTCACACCCCAAGGCCTGACACTGCACCAGCCCCACAGTCCACACCCTCACACCCCACTGCCTGACACTGCACCAGCCCCACAGTCCACACCCTCACACCCCAACGCCTGACACTGCACCTGCCCCACAGTCCACACCCTCACACCCCACTGCCTGACACTGCACCAGCCCCACAGTCCACACCCCACCGCCTGACACAGCACCAGCCCCACAGTCCACACCGTCACACCCCACCGCCTGACACTGCACCACCCCCACAGTCCACACTCTCACACCCCACCGCCTGTCTCTGCACCAGCCCCACAGTCCAGACTCTCACACCCCACTGCCTGACAGTGCACCAGCCCCACAGTCCACACCCTCACACCACACCGCCTGCCTCTGTACCAGCCCCACAGTCCACACCCTCACACCCCACCGCCTGTCTCTGCACCAGCCCCACAGTCCAGAGACTCACACCCCACTGCCTAACACTGCACCAGCCCCACAGTCCACACCCTCACACCCCACCGTCTGACTCTGCACCAGCCCCACAGTCCAAACTCACACCCCACTGCCTGACACTGCACCAGCCCCACAGTCCACAACCTCACACCCCACCGTCTGACTCTGCACCAGCCCCACAGTCCACACGCTCACACCCCACCGCCTGACTCTGCACCAGCCCCACAGTCCACACACTCACACCCCACTGCCTGACACTGCACCAGCCCCACAGTCCACACCCTCACACCCCACCGCCTGACACAGCACCAGCCCACAGTTCACACCGTCACACCCCACCGCCTGACACTGCACCACCCCTACAGTCCACACTCTCACATCCCACTGCCTGACTCTGTACGAGCCCCACAGTCCACACCCTCACACCCCACCTCCTGTCTCTGCACCAGCTCCACAGTCCACACCCTCACACCCCACAGCCTGACTCTGCACCAGCCCCACAGTCCACACCCTCACACCCCACTGCCTGACACTGCACCAGCCCCAGTCCACACCCTCACATCCCACCACCTGACTCTGCACGAGCCCCACAGTCCAGACTCTCACAACCCACGGCCTGACACTGCACCAGCCCCACAGTCCACACCCTCACACCCCACCGCCTGACACTGCACCAGCCCCACAGTCCACACCCTCACACTTCACTGCCTGACACTGCACCAGCCCACAGTCCACACCCTCACATCCCACCGACTGACTCTGCACCAGCCCCACAGTCCACCCCTCACACCCCACTGCCTGACTCTGCACCAGCCCCACAGTCCACAGCCTCACACCCCACCGCCTGACTCTGCACCAGCCCCACAGTCCACACCCTCACACCCCACTGCCTGACACTGCACCAGCCCCAGTCCACACCCTCACATCCCACCAGCTGACTCTGCACGAGCCCCACAGTCCAGACTCTCACAACCCACGGCCTGACACTGCACCAGCCCCACAGTCCACACCCTCACACCCCACCGCCTGACACTGCACCAGCCCCACAGTCCACACCCTCACACCTCACTGCCTGACACTGCACCAGCCCACAGTCCACACCCTCACATCCCACCGACTGACTCTGCACCAGCCCCACAGTCCACCCCTCACACCCCACTGCCTGACTCTGCACCAGCCCCACAGTCCACACCCTCACACCCCACCGCCTGACTCTGCACCAGCCCCACAGTCCACACCCTCAAACCCCACCGCCTGACTCTGCACCAGCCCAACAGTCCACAACCTCACACCCCACCGCCTGACACTGCACCAGCCCCAAAGTCCACACCCTCACACCTCACTGCCTGACACTGCACCAGCCCCAAAGTCCACACCCTCACACCTCACTGCCTGACTCGGCACCAGCCCCACAGTCCATACCCTCACACCCCACCGCGTGATTCTGCACCAGCCCCACAGTCCACACTCTCACACCCCACTGCCTGACACTGCATCAGCCCCACAGTCCAGACTCTCACACTCCACTGCCTGACACTGCACCAGCTCCACAGTCCACACTCTCACACCCCACCGCCTGCCTCTGCACCAGCCCCACAGTCCACACCCTCACACCCCAGCGCCTGACTCTGCACCAGCCACACAGTCCACACTCTCACACCCCACTGCCTGACACTGGACCAGCCCCACAGTCCACACCCTACCGCCTGACTCTGCACCAGCCCCACAGTCCACACCGTCACAGCCCACCGCCTGACACTGCACCACCCCTACAGTCCACACTCTCACATCCCACTGCCTGACACTGCACCAGCCCCACAGTCCAGACTCTCACACCCCACTGCCTGACACTACACCAGCCCCACAGTCCACACCCTCACACCCCACCGCCTGCCTCTGTACCAGCCCCACAGTCCACACCCTCACACCCCACCGCCTGACTCTGAACCAGCCCCACAGTCCACACACTCACACCCCACTGCCTGACACTGCACCAGCCCCACAGTCCACACCCTCACACCACACCGCCTGACTCTGCACCAGCCCCACAGTCCAAACTCACACCCCACTGCCTGACACTGCACCAGCCCCACAGTCCACACCCTCACACCCCACCGTCTGACTCTGCACCAGCCCCACAGTCCACACCCTCACACCCCAACGCCTGACTCTGCACCAGCCCCACAGTCCACACACTCACACCCCACAGCACCAGCCCCACAGTCCACACCCTCACACCCCACCGCCTGACACAGCACCAGCCCCACAGTTCACACCGTCACACCCCACCGCCTGACACTGCACCACCCCTACAGTCCACACTCTCACATCACACTGCCTGAGTCTGTACGAGCCCCACAGTCCACACCCTCACACCCCACCTCCTGACTCTGCACCAGCCCCACAGTCCACACTCTCACACCTCACTGCCTGACACTGCACCAGCCCCACAGTCCACACCCCACCGCCTGACTCTGCACCAGCCCCACAGTCCACACCCTCACACCCCACGGCCTGACACTGCACCAGCCCCACAGTCCACACACTCACACCTCACTGCCTGACACTGCACTAGCCGCACAGTCCACACCCTCACACCCCACCGCGTGACACTGCACCAGCCCCAAAGTCCACACCCTCACACCTCACTGCCTGACTTTGCACCAGCCCCATAGTCCACACCCTCACACCCCACCGCGTGATTCTGCACCAGCCCCACAGTCCACACTCTCACACCCCACTGCCTGACACTGCATCAGCCCCACAGTCCAGACTCTCACACTCCACTGCCTGACACTGCACCAGCTCCACAGTCCACACCCTCACACCCCACCGCCTGCCTCTGCACCAGCCCCACAGTCCACACCCTCACACCCCACCGCCTGACTCTGCACCAGCCACACAGTCCACACACTCACACCCCACTGCCTGACACTGCACCAGCCCCACAGTCCACACCCCACCGCCTGACTCTGCACCAGCCCCACAGTCCAAACTCACACCCCACTGCCTGACACTGCACCAGCCCCACAGTCCACACCCTCACACCCCACTGTCTGACTCTGCACCAGCCCCACAGTCCACACCCTCACACCTCACCGCCTGACTCTGCACCAGCCCCACAGTCCACACTCTCAGACCCCACGGCCTGACACTGCACCACCCCTACAGTCCACAGTCTCACACCCCACCGCCTGACACTGCACCAGCCCCACAGTCCACACCCTCACACCCCACTGCCTGACACTGCACCAGCCCCACTGTCCACACCCTCACACCGCAGCGCCTGACACTGCACCACCCCTACAGTCCACACACTCACACCCCACCGCATGACTCTGCACCAGCCCCACAGTCCACACTCTCACACCCCACTGCCTGACACTGCACCAGCCCCACAGTCCACACCCTCACAACTCACTGCCTGACTTTGCACCAGCCCCACAGTCCACACCCTCACATCCCACCGCGTGATTCTGCACCAGCCCCACAGTCCACACTCTCACACCCCACTGCCTGACTCTGCACCAGCCCCACAGTCCAATCCCTCACACCCCACTGCCTGACACTGCTCCAGCCCCACAGTCCAGACCCTCACACCCCACCACCTGACTCTGCACCAGCCCCACAGTCCACACTCTCACACCACCGCCTGACACTGCACCAGCCTCACAGTCCACACCCTCACACCCCCCTGCCTGACACTGCACCAGCCCCACTGTCCACACCCACACACCCCACTGCCTGACACTGCACCACCCCTACAGTCCACACACTCAGACCCCACAGCCTGACACTGCACCAGTCGCACAGTCCACACCCTCACACCCTACTGCCTGACTCTGCACAAGCCCCACAGTCCACACCCTCACACCCCACTGCCTGACACTGCACCACCCCTACAGTCCACACTCTCACACCCCACCGCCTGCCACTGCACCAGCCCCACAGTCCACACCCTCACACCCCACTGCCTGACACTGCACGAACCCCACAGTCCACACCCTCACACCCCACCGCCTGACTCTGCACCAGCCCCACAGTCCAGACACTCACATCCCACTGCCTGACACTGCACCAGCCCCACAGTCCACACCCCACCGCCTGACTCTGCACCAGCCCCACAGTCCACACCCTCACACCCCACCGCCTGTCTCTGCACCAGCCCCACAGTCCACACCCTCACACCCCACTGCCTGACACTGCACCACCCCTACAGTCCACACTCTCACACACCACCGCCTGACTCTGCACCAGCTCCACAGTCCAGACTCTCACATCCCACCGTCTGACTCTGCACCAGCCCCACAGTCCACCCCCTCACACCTCACTGCCTGACACTGCACCAGCCCCACAGTCCAGACCCTCACACCCCACCGCCTGACTCTGGACCAGCCCCACAGTCCACACCCTCACACCCCACCGCCTGACTCTGCACCAGCCCCACAGTCCACACTCTCACACCCCACCGCCTGACACTGCACCTGCCCCACAGTCCACACCCTCACACCCCACTGCCTGACACTGCACCAGCCCCACTGTCCACACCCACACACCCCACTGCCTGACACTGCACCACCCCTACAGTCCACACACTCACACCCCACCGCCTGACACTGCACCAGTCGCACAGTCCACAACCTCACACCCTACTGCCTGACTCTGTACAAGCCCCACAGTCCACACCCTCACACCCCACTGCCTGACACTGCACCGCCCCTACAGTCCACACTCTCACACCCCACCGCTTGACACTGCACCAGCCCCACAGTCCACACCCTCACACCCCACTGCCTGACACTGCACGAACCCCACAGTCCACACCCTCACACCCCACCGCCTGACACTGCACCAGCCCCAAAGTCCACACCCTCACACCTCACTGCCTGACTTTGCACCAGCCCCACAGTCCACACCCTCACACCCCACCACGTGATTATGCACCAGCCGCACAGTCCACACTCTCACACCCCACTGCCTGACACTGCATCAGCCCCACAGTCCAGACTCTCACACGCCACAGCCTGACACTGCACCAGCTCCACAGTCCACACCCTCACACCCCACCGCCTGCCTCTGCAAAAGCCCCACAGTCCACACACTCACACCCCACCGCCTGACTCTGCACCAGCCACACAGTCCACACCCCACCGCCTGGCTCTGCACCAGCCCCACAGTCCAAACTCCACCCCACTGCCTGACACTGCACCAGCCCCACAGTCCACACCCTCACACCCCACCGTCTGACTCTGCACCAGCCCCACAGTCCACACCCTCACACCCCACCGCCTGACTCTGCACCAGCCCCACAGTCCACACTCTCACACCCCACTGCCTGACACTGCTCCACCCCTACAGTCCACAGTCTCACACCCCACCGCCTGACACTGCACCAGCTCCACAGTCCAGACTCTCACACCCCACCGTCTGACTCTGCACCAGCCCCACAGTCCACACCCTCACACCTCACTGCCTGACACTGCACCAGCCCACAGCCCAGCCTCTCACACCCCACTGTCTGACTCTGCACCAGCCCCACAGTCCACACTCTCACACCCCACTGCCTGACACTGCACCAGCCCCACAGTCCAGACCCTCACACCCCACCGCCTGACTCTGGACCAGCCCCACAGTCCACACCCTCACACCCCACCGCCTGACTCTGCACCAGCCCCACAGTCCACACACTCACACCCCACCGCCTGACAATGCACCAGCCCCAGAGTCCACACTCTCACACCCCCCTGCCTGACACTGCACCAGCCCCACTGTCCACACCCACACACCCCACTGCCTGACACTGCACCACCCCTACAGTCCACACCCTCACACCCTACTGCCTGACTCTGCACAAGCCCCACAGTCCACACCCTCATACCCCACTGCCTGACACTGCACCACACCTACAGTCCACACTCTCACACCCCACCGCCTGACACTGCACCAGCCCCACAGTCCACACCCTCACACCCCACTGCCTGACACTGCACGAACCCCACAGTCCAAACCCTCACACTCCACCGCCTGACTCTGCACCAGCCCCACAGTCCAGACACTCACACCCCACTGCCTGACACTGCACCAGCCCCACAGTCCACACCCTCACACCCCACCGCCTGACCCTGCACCAGCCCCACAGTCCACACCCTCACACCCCACCGCCTGTCTCTGCACCAGCCCCACAGTCTACACCCTCACACCCCACTGCCTGACACTGCACCACCCCTACAGTCCACACTCTCACACACCACCGCCTGACTCTGCACCAGCTCCACAGTCCAGACTCTCACACCCCACCGTCTGACTCTGCACCAGCCCCACAGTCCACACCCTCACACCTCACTGCCTGACACTGCACCAGCCCACAGCCCAGCCTCTCGCACCCCACTGTCCTACTCTGCACCAGCCCCACAGTCCACACCCTCACACCCCACTGCCTGACACTGCACCACCTCTACAGTCCACACTCTCACACCCCACCGCCTGACTCTGCACCAGCCCCACAGTCCACACTCTCACATCCCACCGCCTGACACTGCACCAGCCCCACAGTCCACACCCTCACACCCCCCTGCCTGACACTGCACCAGCCCCACTGTCCACACCCACAGACCCCACTGCCTGACACTGCACCACCCCTACAGTCCACACTCTCACACCCCACCGCCTGACACTACACCAGTCGCACAGTCCACACCCTCACACCCTACTGCCTGACTCTGCACAAGCCCCACAGTCCACACCCTCACACCCCACTGCCTGACACTGCACCACCCCTACAGTCCACACTCTTACACCCCACCGCCTGACACTGCACCAGCCCCACAGTCCACACCCTCACACCCCACTAACTGACACTGCACGAAACCCACAGTCCACACACTCACACCCCACCGCCTGACACTGCACCAGCCCCAAAGTCCACACCCTCACACCTCACTGCCTGACACTGCACCAGCTCCACAGTCCACACCCTCACACCCCACCGCGTGATTCTGCACCAGCCCCACAGTCCACACTCTCACGCCCCACTGCCTGACACTGCATCAGCCCCCACAGTCCAGACTCTCACACTCCACTGCCTGACACTGCACCAGCTCCACAGTCCACACTCTCACACCCCACTGCCTGACACTGCACCAGCACCACAGTCCACACCCCACCGCCTGACTCTGCACCAGCCCCACAGTCCAAGCTCACACCCCACTGCCTGACACTGCACCAGCCCCACAGTCCACACCCTCACACCCCACCGTCTGACTCTGCACCAGCCCCACAGTCCACACCCTCACACCCCACCGCCTGACTCTGCACCAGCCCCACAGTCCACACTCTCACACCCCACCGCCTGACACTGCACCAGCCCCACAGTCCACACCCTCACACCCCCCTGCCTGACACTGCACCAGCCCCACTGTCCACACCCACAGACCCCACTGCCTGACACTGCACCACCCCTACAGTCCACACTCTCACACCCCACCGCCTGACACTGCACCTGCCCCACAGTCCACACCATCACACCCCACTGCCTGACACTGCACCAGCCCCACTGTCCACACCCTCACACCCCAGCACCTGACACTGCACCACCCCTACAGTCCACACACTCACACCCCACTGTCTGACTCTGCACCAGCCCCACAGTCCACACTCTCACACCCCACTGCCTGACACTGCACCAGCCCCACAGTCCAGACCCTCACACCCCACCGCCTGACTCTGCACCAGCCCCACAGTCCACACTCTCACACCCCACCGCCTGACACTGCACCAGCCCCACAGTCCACACCCTCACACCCCCATGCCTGACAATGCACCAGCCCCACTGTCCACACCCACACACCCCACTGCCTGACACTGCACCACCCCTACAGTCCACACACTCACACCCCACCGCCTGACACTGCACCAGTCGCACAGTCCACACCCTCACACCTCACTGCCTGACACTGCACCAGCCCACAGCCCCGCCACTCACACCCCACTGTCTGACTCTGCACAAGCCCCACAGTCCACACCCTCACACCCCACTTCCTGACACTGGACCACCCCTACAGTCCACACTCTCACACCCCACCGCCTGACACTGCACCAGCCCCACAGTCCACACCCTCACACCCCACTGCCTGACACTGCACGAACCCCACAGTCCACACTCTCACACCCCACCGCCTGACTCTGCACCAGCTCCACAGTCCAGACACTCACACCCCACTGCCTGACACTGCACCAGCCCCACAGTCCACACCCTCACAACCCACTGCCTGACACTGCACCAGCCCACAGCCCAGCCTCTCACACCCCACTGTCTGACTCTGCACCAGCCCCACAGTCCACACTCTCACACCCCACTGCCTGACACTGCACCAGCCCCACAGTCCAGACCCTCACACCCCACCGCCTGACTCTGGACCAGCCCCACAGTCCACGCCCTCACACCCCACTGCCTGACTCTGCACCAGCCCCACAGTCCACACTCTCACACCCCACTGCCTGACACTGCACCAGCCCCACAGTCCACACCCTCGCACCCCACTGCCTGACACTGCACCAGCCCGACTGTCCACACCCACACACCCCACTGCCTGACACTGCACCACCCCTACAGTCCACACACTCACACCCCACCGCCTGACACTGCACCAGTCGCACAGTCCACACTCTCACACCCCACTGCCTGACACTGCACCAGCCCCACAGTCCACACCCTCACACCCTACTGCCTGACTCTGCACAAGCCCCACAGTCCACACCCTCACACCCCACTGCCTGACACTGCACCACCCCTACAGTCCACACACTCACACACCACCGCCTGACTCTGCACCAGCTCCACAGTCCACACTCTTACACCCCACCGCCTGACTCTGCACCAGCCCCACAGTCCACACTCTCACACCCCACCGCCTGACACTGCACCAGCCCCACAGTCCACACCCTCACACCCCCCTGCCTGACACTGCACCAGCCCCACTGTCCACACCCACACACCCCACTGCCTGACACTGCACCACCCCTACAGTCCACACACTCTCACCCCACTGCCTGACACTGCACCAGCCCCGCAGGCCACACTCTCACACCCCACCGCCTGACTCTGCACCAGCTCCACAGTCCAGACTCTCACACCCCACCGTCTGACTCTGCACCAGCCCCACAGTCCACACCCTCACACCTCACTGCCTGACACTGCACCAGCCCACAGCCCAGCCTCTCACACCCCACTGTCTGACTCTGCACCAGCCCCACAGTCCACACTCTCACACCCCACTGCCTGACACTGCACCAGCCCCACAGTCCAGACCCTCACACCCCACCGCCTGACTCTGGACCAGCCCCACAGTCCACACCCTCACACCCCACCGCCTGACTCTGCACCAGCCCCACAGTCCACACACTCACACCCCACCGCCTGACAATGCACCAGCCCCACAGTCCACACCCTCACACCCCCCTGCCTGACACTGCACCAGCCCCACTGTCCACACCCACACACCCCACTGCCTGACACTGCACCACCCCTACAGTCCACACCCTCACACCCTACTGCCTGACTCTGCACAAGCCCCACAGTCCACACCCTCATACCCCACTGCCTGACACTGCACCACACCTACAGTCCACACTCTCACACCCCACCGCCTGACACTGCACCAGCCCCACAGTCCACACCCTCACACCCCACTGCCTGACACTGCACGAACCCCACAGTCCAAACCCTCACACCCCACCGCCTGACTCTGCACCAGCCCCACAGTCCAGACACTCACACCCCACTGCCTGACACTGCACCAGCCCCACAGTCCACACCCTCAAACCCCACCGCCTGACTCTGCACCAGCCCCACAGTCCACACCCTCACACCCCACCGCCTGTCTCTGCACCAGCCCCACAGTCTACACCCTCACACCCCACTGCCTGACACTGCACCACCCCTACAGTCCACACTCTCACACACCACCGCCTGACTCTGCACCAGCTCCACAGTCCAGACTCTCACACCCCACCGTCTGACTCTGCACCAGCCCCAAAGTCCACACCCTCACACCTCACTGCCTGACACTGCACCAGCCCACAGCCCAGCCTCTCACACCCCATTGTCCTACTCTGCACCAGCCCCACAGTCCACACCCTCACACCCCACTGCCTGACACTGCACCACCTCTACAGTCCACACTCTCACACCCCACCGCCTGACTCTGCACCAGCCCCACAGTCCACACTCTCACACCCCACCGCCTGACACTGCACCAGCCCCACAGTCCACACCCTCACACCCCCCTGCCTGACACTGCACCAGCCCCACTGTCCACACCCACACACCCCACTGCCTGACACTGCACCACCCCTACAGTCCACACTCTCACACCCCACCGCCTGACACTGCACCAGTCGCACAGTCCACACCCTCACACCCTACTGCCTGACTCTGCACAAGCCCCCCAGTCCACACCCTCACACCCCACTGCCTGACACTGCACCACCCCTACAGTCCACACTCTTACACCCCACCGCCTGACACTGCACCAGCCCCACAGTCCACACCCTCACACCCCACTAACTGACACTGCACGAAACCCACAGTCCACACACTCACACCCCACCGCCTGACACTGCACCAGCCCCAAAGTCCACACCCTCACACCTCACTGCCTGACACTGCACCAGCTCCACAGTCCACACCCTCACACCCCACCGCGTGATTCTGCACCAGCCCCACAGTCCACACTCTCACGCCCCACTGCCTGACACTGCATCAGCCCCCACAGTCCAGACTCTCACACTCCACTGCCTGACACTGCACCAGCTCCACAGTCCACACCCTCACACCCCACCGCCTGCCTCTGCACCAGCCCCACAATCCACACCCTCACACCCCACCGCCTGACTCTGCACCAGCCACACAGTCCACACTCTCACACCCCACTGCCTGACACTGCACCAGCACCACAGTCCACACCCCACCGCCTGACTCTGCACCAGCCCCACAGTCCAAGCTCACACCCCACTGCCTGACACTGCACCAGCCCCACAGTCCACACCCTCACACCCCACCGTCTGACTCTGCACCAGCCCCACAGTCCACACCCTCACACCCCACCGCCTGACTCTGCACCAGCCCCACAGTCCACACTCTCACACCCCACTGCCTGACACTGCACTACCCCTACAGTCCACAGTCTCACACCCCACCGCCTGACACTGCACCTGCCCCACAGTCCACACCCTCACCCCCCACTGCCTGACACTGCACCAGCCCCACTGTCCACACCCTCACACCCCAGCACCTGACACTGCACCACCCCTACAGTCCACACACTCACACCCCACCGCATGACTCTGCACCAGCCCCACAGTCCACACTCTCACACCCCACTGCCTGACACTGCACAAGCCCCACAGTCCACACCCTCACACCGCACCACCTCACTCTGCACCAACCCCACAGTCCACACCCTCACACCCCACCGCCTGACTCTGCACCAGCCCCAGTCTAGACTCTCACACCCCACTGCCTGACACTGTACCAGCCCCACAGTCCACACCCTCACACCCCACCGCCTGACACTGCACCAGCCCCACAGTTCACACACTCACACCCCACCGCCTGACACTGCAGCAGCCCCACAGTCCACACTCTCACACCCCACCGCCTGACACTGCACCAACCCCACTGTCCACACCCTCACGCCCCCCTGCCTGACACTGTACCAGCCCCACAGTCCACACCCTCACACCCCCCTGCCTGACACTGCACCAGCCCGACAGTCCACACACTCACACCCCACCGCATGACTCTGCACCAGCCCCACAGTCCACACTCTCACACCCCACTGCCTGACACTGCACCAGCCCCACAGTCCACACCCTCACAACTCACTGCCTGACTTTGCACCAGCCCCACAGTCCACACCCTCACACCCCACCGCGTGATTCTGCACCAGCCCCACAGTCCACACTCTCACACCCCACTGCCTGACACTGCATCAGCGCCACAGTCCAGACTCTCACACTCCACTGCCTGACACTGCACCAGCTCCACAGTCCACACCCTCACACCCCACCGCCTGACTCTGCAAAAGCCCCACAGTCCACACCCTCACACCCCACCGCCTGACTCTGCACCAGCTCCACAGTCCAGACTCTCACACCCCACCGTCTGACTCTGCACCAGCCCCACAGTCCACACCCTCGCACCCCACTGTCTGACTCTGCACCAGCCCCACAGTCCACACTCTCACACCCCACTGCCTGACACTGCTCCAGCCCCACAGTCCAGACCCTCACACCCCACCGCCTGACTCTGCACCAGCCCCACAGTCCACACTCTCACACCCCACCGCCTGACACTGCACCAGCCTCACAGTCCACACCCTCACACCCCCCTGCCTGACACTGCACCAGCCCCACTGTCCACACCCACACACCCCACTGCCTGACACTGCACCACCCCTACAGTCCACACACTCAGACCCCACAGCCTGACACTGCACCCGTCGCACAGTCCACACCCTCACACCCTACTGCCTGACTCTGCACAAGCCCCACAGTCCACACCCTCACACCCCACTGCCTGACACTGCACGAACACCACAGTCCACACCCTCACACCCCACCGCCTGACTCTGCACCAGCCCCACAGTCCAGACACTCACATCCCACTGCCTGACACTTCACCAGCCCCACAGTCCACACCCCACCGCCTGACTCTGCACCAGCCCCACAGTCCACACCCTCACACCCCACCGCCTGTCTCTGCACCAGCCCCACAGTCCACACCCTCACATCCCACTGCCTGACACTGCACCACCCCTACAGTCCACACTCTCACACACCACCGCCTGACTCTGCACCAGCTCCACAGTCCAGACTCTCACACCCCACCGCCTGACTCTGCACCAGCCCCACAGTCCAGACACTCACATCCCACTGCCTGACACTTCACCAGCCACACAGTCCACACCCCACCACCTGACTCTGCACCAGCCCCACAGTCCAAGCTCACACCCCACTGCCTGACACTGCACCAGCCCCACAGTCCACACCCTCACACCCCACCGTCTGACTCTGCACCAGCCCCACAGTCCACACCCTCACACCCCACCGCCTGACTCTGCACCAGCCCCACAGTCCACACTCTCACACCCCACCGCCTGACACTGCACCAGCCCCACAGTCCACACCCTCACACCCCCCTGCCTGACACTGCACCAGCCCCACTGTCCACACCCACAGACCCCACTGCCTGACACTGCACCACCCCTACAGTCCACACTCTCACACCCCACCGCCTGACACTGCACCTGCCCCACAGTCCACACCATCACACCCCACTGCCTGACACTGCACCAGCCCCACTGTCCACACCCTCACACCCCAGCACCTGACACTGCACCACCCCTACAGTCCACACACTCACACCCCACTGTCTGACTCTGCACCAGCCCCACAGTCCACACTCTCACACCCCACTGCCTGACACTGCACCAGCCCCACAGTCCAGACCCTCACACCCCACCGCCTGACTCTGCACCAGCCCCACAGTCCACACTCTCACACCCCACCGCCTGACACTGCACCAGCCCCACAGTCCACACCCTCACACCCCCATGCCTGACACTGCACCAGCCCCACTGTCCACACCCACACACCCCACTGCCTGACACTGCACCACCCCTACAGTCCACACACTCACACCCCACCGCCTGACACTGCACCAGTCGCACAGTCCACACCCTCACACCTCACTGCCTGACACTGCACCAGCCCACAGCCCCGCCACTCACACCCCACTGTCTGACTCTGCACAAGCCCCACAGTCCACACCCTCACACCCCACTTCCTGACACTGCACCACCCCTACAGTCCACACTCTCACACCCCACCGCCTGACACTGCACCAGCCCCACAGTCCACACCCTCACACCCCACTGCCTGACACTGCACGAACCCCACAGTCCACACTCTCACACCCCACCGCCTGACTCTGCACCAGCTCCACAGTCCAGACACTCACACCCCACTGCCTGACACTGCACCAGCCCCACAGTCCACACCCTCACAACCCACTGCCTGACACTGCACCAGCCCACAGCCCAGCCTCTCACACCCCACTGTCTGACTCTGCACCAGCCCCACAGTCCACACTCTCACACCCCACTGCCTGACACTGCACCAGCCCCACAGTCCAGACCCTCACACCCCACCGCCTGACTCTGGACCAGCCCCACAGTCCACGCCCTCACACCCCACTGCCTGACTCTGCACCAGCCCCACAGTCCACACTCTCACACCCCACTGCCTGACACTGCACCAGCCCCACAGTCCACACCCTCGCACCCCACTGCCTGACACTGCACCAGCCCGACTGTCCACACCCACACACCCCACTGCCTGACACTGCACCACCCCTACAGTCCACACACTCACACCCCACCGCCTGACACTGCACCAGTCGCACAGTCCACCCCCTCACACCCCACTACCTGAGACTGCACCACCCCTACAGTCCACACACTCACACCCCACCGCCTGAAACTGCACCAGTCGCACAGTCCACACTCTCACACCCCACTGCCTGACACTGCACCAGCCCCACAGTCCACACCCTCACACCCTACTGCCTGACTCTGCACAAGCCCCACAGTCCACACCCTCACACCCCACTGCCTGACACTGCACCACCCCTACAGTCCACACACTCACACACCACCGCCTGACTCTGCACCAGCTCCACAGTCCACACTCTTACACCCCACCGCCTGACTCTGCACCAGCCCCACAGTCCACACTCTCACACCCCACCGCCTGACACTGCACCAGCCCCACAGTCCACACCCTCACACCCCCCTGCCTGACACTGCACCAGCCCCACTGTCCACACCCACACACCCCACTGCCTGACACTGCACCACCCCTACAGTCCACACACTCTCACCCCACTGCCTGACACTGCACCAGCCCCGCAGGCCACACTCTCACACCCCACCGCCTGACACTGCACCAGCTCCACAGTCCAGACTCTCACACCCCACCGTCTGACTCTGCACCAGCCCCACAGTCCACACCCTCACACCTCACTGCCTGACACTGCACCAGCCCACAGCCCAGCCTCTCACACCCCACTGTCTGACTCTGCACCAGCCCCACAGTCCACACTCTCACACCCCACTGCCTGACACTGCACCAGCCCCACAGTCCAGACCCTCACACCCCACCGCCTGACTCTGGACCAGCCCCACAGTCCACACCCTCACACCCCACCGCCTGACTCTGCACCAGCCCCACAGTCCACACACTCACACCCCACCGCCTGACAATGCACCAGCCCCACAGTCCACACCCTCACACCCCCCTGCCTGACACTGCACCAGCCCCACTGTCCACACCCACACACCCCACTGCCTGACACTGCACCACCCCTACAGTCCACACCCTCACACCCTACTGCCTGACTCTGCACAAGCCCCACAGTCCACACCCTCATACCCCACTGCCTGACACTGCACCACACCTACAGTCCACACTCTCACACCCCACCGCCTGACACTGCACCAGCCCCACAGTCCACACCCTCACACCCCACTGCCTGACACTGCACGAACCCCACAGTCCAAACCCTCACACCCCACCGCCTGACTCTGCACCAGCCCCACAGTCCAGACACTCACACCCCACTGCCTGACACTGCACCAGCCCCACAGTCCACACCCTCAAACCCCACCGCCTGACTCTGCACCAGCCCCACAGTCCACACCCTCACACCCCACCGCCTGTCTCTGCACCAGCCCCACAGTCTACACCCTCACACCCCACTGCCTGACACTGCACCACCCCTACAGTCCACACTCTCACACACCACCGCCTGACTCTGCACCAGCTCCACAGTCCAGACTCTCACACCCCACCGTCTGACTCTGCACCAGCCCCACAGTCCACACCCTCACACCTCACTGCCTGACACTGCACCAGCCCACAGCCCAGCCTCTCACACCCCATTGTCCTACTCTGCACCAGCCCCACAGTCCACACCCTCACACCCCACTGCCTGACACTGCACCACCTCTACAGTCCACACTCTCACACCCCACCGCCTGACTCTGCACCAGCCCCACAGTCCACACTCTCACACCCCACCGCCTGACACTGCACCAGCCCCACAGTCCACACCCTCACACCCCCCTGCCTGACACTGCACCAGCCCCACTGTCCACACCCACACACCCCACTGCCTGACACTGCACCACCCCTACAGTCCACACTCTCACACCCCACCGCCTGACACTGCACCAGTCGCACAGTCCACACCCTCACACCCTACTGCCTGACTCTGCACAAGCCCCCCAGTCCACACCCTCACACCCCACTGCCTGACACTGCACCACCCCTACAGTCCACACTCTTACACCCCACCGCCTGACACTGCACCAGCCCCACAGTCCACACCCTCACACCCCACTAACTGACACTGCACGAAACCCACAGTCCACACACTCACACCCCACCGCCTGACACTGCACCAGCCCCAAAGTCCACACCCTCACACCTCACTGCCTGACACTGCACCAGCTCCACAGTCCACACCCTCACACCCCACCGCGTGATTCTGCACCAGCCCCACAGTCCACACTCTCACGCCCCACTGCCTGACACTGCATCAGCCCCCACAGTCCAGACTCTCACACTCCACTGCCTGACACTGCACCAGCTCCACAGTCCACACCCTCACACCCCACCGCCTGCCTCTGCACCAGCCCCACAATCCACACCCTCACACCCCACCGCCTGACTCTGCACCAGCCACACAGTCCACACTCTCACACCCCACTGCCTGACACTGCACCAGCACCACAGTCCACACCCCACCGCCTGACTCTGCACCAGCCCCACAGTCCAAGCTCACACCCCACTGCCTGACACTGCACCAGCCCCACAGTCCACACCCTCACACCCCACCGTCTGACTCTGCACCAGCCCCACAGTCCACACCCTCACACCCCACCGCCTGACTCTGCACCAGCCCCACAGTCCACACTCTCACACCCCACTGCCTGACACTGCACTACCCCTACAGTCCACAGTCTCACACCCCACCGCCTGACACTGCACCTGCCCCACAGTCCACACCCTCACCCCCCACTGCCTGACACTGCACCAGCCCCACTGTCCACACCCTCACACCCCAGCACCTGACACTGCACCACCCCTACAGTCCACACACTCACACCCCACCGCATGACTCTGCACCAGCCCCACAGTCCACACTCTCACACCCCACTGCCTGACACTGCACAAGCCCCACAGTCCACACCCTCACACCGCACCACCTCACTCTGCACCAACCCCACAGTCCACACCCTCACACCCCACCGCCTGACTCTGCACCAGCCCCAGTCTAGACTCTCACACCCCACTGCCTGACACTGTACCAGCCCCACAGTCCACACCCTCACACCCCACCGCCTGACACTGCACCAGCCCCACAGTTCACACACTCACACCCCACCGCCTGACACTGCAGCAGCCCCACAGTCCACACTCTCACACCCCACCGCCTGACACTGCACCAACCCCACTGTCCACACCCTCACGCCCCCCTGCCTGACACTGTACCAGCCCCACAGTCCACACCCTCACACCCCCCTGCCTGACACTGCACCAGCCCGACAGTCCACACACTCACACCCCACCGCATGACTCTGCACCAGCCCCACAGTCCACACTCTCACACCCCACTGCCTGACACTGCACCAGCCCCACAGTCCACACCCTCACAACTCACTGCCTGACTTTGCACCAGCCCCACAGTCCACACCCTCACACCCCACCGCGTGATTCTGCACCAGCCCCACAGTCCACACTCTCACACCCCACTGCCTGACACTGCATCAGCGCCACAGTCCAGACTCTCACACTCCACTGCCTGACACTGCACCAGCTCCACAGTCCACACCCTCACACCCCACCGCCTGACTCTGCAAAAGCCCCACAGTCCACACCCTCACACCCCACCGCCTGACTCTGCACCAGCTCCACAGTCCAGACTCTCACACCCCACCGTCTGACTCTGCACCAGCCCCACAGTCCACACCCTCGCACCCCACTGTCTGACTCTGCACCAGCCCCACAGTCCACACTCTCACACCCCACTGCCTGACACTGCTCCAGCCCCACAGTCCAGACCCTCACACCCCACCGCCTGACTCTGCACCAGCCCCACAGTCCACACTCTCACACCCCACCGCCTGACACTGCACCAGCCTCACAGTCCACACCCTCACACCCCCCTGCCTGACACTGCACCAGCCCCACTGTCCACACCCACACACCCCACTGCCTGACACTGCACCACCCCTACAGTCCACACACTCAGACCCCACAGCCTGACACTGCACCCGTCGCACAGTCCACACCCTCACACCCTACTGCCTGACTCTGCACAAGCCCCACAGTCCACACCCTCACACCCCACTGCCTGACACTGCACGAACACCACAGTCCACACCCTCACACCCCACCGCCTGACTCTGCACCAGCCCCACAGTCCAGACACTCACATCCCACTGCCTGACACTTCACCAGCCCCACAGTCCACACCCCACCGCCTGACTCTGCACCAGCCCCACAGTCCACACCCTCACACCCCACCGCCTGTCTCTGCACCAGCCCCACAGTCCACACCCTCACATCCCACTGCCTGACACTGCACCACCCCTACAGTCCACACTCTCACACACCACCGCCTGACTCTGCACCAGCTCCACAGTCCAGACTCTCACACCCCACCGCCTGACTCTGCACCAGCCCCACAGTCCAGACACTCACATCCCACTGCCTGACACTTCACCAGCCACACAGTCCACACCCCACCGCCTGACTCTGCACCAGCCCCACAGTCCACACCCTCACACCCCACCGCCTGTCTCTGCACCAGCCCCACAGTCCACACCCTCACACCCCACTGCCTGACACTGCACCACCCCTACAGTCCACACTCTCACACACCACCGCCTGACTCTGCACCAGCTCCACAGTCCACCCCCTCACACCTCACTGCCTGACACTGCATCAGGCCACAGCCCATCCTCTCGCACCCCACTGTCTGACACTGCACCATCCCCACAGTCCACACTCTCACACCCCACTGCCTGACACTGCACCAGCCCCACAGTCCAGACCCTCTGACCCCACCGCCTGACTCTGGACCTGCCCCACAGTCCACACCCTCACACCCCACCGCCTGACTCTGCACCAGCCCCACAGTCCACACTCTCACACCCCACCGCCTGACACTGCACCTGCCCCACAGTCCACACCCTCACACCCCCCTGCCTGGCACTGCACCAGCCCCACTGTCCACACCCACACACCCCACTGCCTGACACTGCGCCACCCCTACAGTCCACACACTCACACCCCACCGCCTGACACTGCACCAGTCGCACAGTCCACACCGTCACACCCTACTGCCTGACTCTGTACAAGCCCCACAGTCCACACCCACACCCCACTGCCTGACACTGCACCGCCCCTACAGTCCACACTCTCACACCCCACCGCCTGACACTGCACCAGCCCCACAGTCCACACCCTAACACCCCACTGCCTGACACTGCACGAACCCCACAGTCCACACCCTCACACCCCACCGCCTGACACTGCAGCAGCCCCAAAGTCCACACCCTCACACCTCACTGCCTGACACTGCACCAGCCCCAAAGTCCACACCCTCACACCTCACTGCCTGACTTTGCACCAGCCCCACAGTCCACACCCTCACACCCCACCACGTGATTCTGCACCAGCCGCACAGTCCACACTCTCACACCCCACTGCCTGACACTGCATCAGCCCCACAGTCCAGACTCTCACACGCCACTGCCTGACACTGCACCAGCTCCACAGTCCACACCCTCACACCCCACTGCCTGCCTCTGCAAAAGCCCCACAGTCCACACCCTCACACCCCACCGCCTGACTCTGCACCAGCCACACAGTCCACACCCCACCGCCTGGCTCTGCACCAGCCCCACAGTCCAAACTCCACCCCACTGCCTGACACTGCACCAGCCCCACAGTCCACACCCTCACACCCCACCGTCTGACTCTGCACCAGCCCCACAGTCCAGACACTCACATCCCACTGCCTGACACTTCACCAGCCACACAGTCCACACCCCACCGCCTGACTCTGCACCAGCCCCACAGTCCACACCCTCACACCCCACCGCCTGTCTCTGCACCAGCCCCACAGTCCACACCCTCACACCCCACTGCCTGACACTGCACCACCCCTACAGTCCACACTCTCACACACCACCGCCTGACTCTGCACCAGCTCCACAGTCCACCCCCTCACACCTCACTGCCTGACACTGCATCAGGCCACAGCCCATCCTCTCGCACCCCACTGTCTGACACTGCACCAGCCCCACAGTCCACACTCTCACACCCCACTGCCTGACACTGCACCAGCCCCACAGTCCAGACCCTCTGACCCCACCGCCTGACTCTGGACCTGCCCCACAGTCCACACCCTCACACCCCACCGCCTGACTCTGCACCAGCCCCACAGTCCACACTCTCACACCCCACCGCCTGACACTGCACCTGCCCCACAGTCCACACCCTCACACCCCCCTGCCTGGCACTGCACCAGCCCCACTGTCCACACCCACACACCCCACTGCCTGACACTGCGCCACCCCTACAGTCCACACACTCACACCCCACCGCCTGACACTGCACCAGTCGCACAGTCCACACCGTCACACCCTACTGCCTGACTCTGTACAAGCCCCACAGTCCACACCCACACCCCACTGCCTGACACTGCACCGCCCCTACAGTCCACACTCTCACACCCCACCGCCTGACACTGCACCAGCCCCACAGTCCACACCCTAACACCCCACTGCCTGACACTGCACGAACCCCACAGTCCACACCCTCACACCCCACCGCCTGACACTGCAGCAGCCCCAAAGTCCACACCCTCACACCTCACTGCCTGACACTGCACCAGCCCCAAAGTCCACACCCTCACACCTCACTGCCTGACTTTGCACCAGCCCCACAGTCCACACCCTCACACCCCACCACGTGATTCTGCACCAGCCGCACAGTCCACACTCTCACATCCCACTGCCTGACACTGCATCAGCCCCACAGTCCAGACTCTCACACGCCACTGCCTGACACTGCACCAGCTCCACAGTCCACACCCTCACACCCCACTGCCTGCCTCTGCAAAAGCCCCACAGTCCACACCCTCACACCCCACCGCCTGACTCTGCACCAGCCACACAGTCCACACCCCACCGCCTGGCTCTGCACCAGCCCCACAGTCCAAACTCCACCCCACTGCCTGACACTGCACCAGCCCCACAGTCCACACCCTCACACCCCACCGTCTGACTCTGCACGAGCCCCACAGTCCACACCCTCACACCCCACCGCCTGACTCTGCACCAGCCCCACAGTCCACACTCTCACACCCCACTGCCTGACACTGCACCACCCCTACAGTCCACAGTCTCACACCCCATCGCCTGACACTGTACCAGCCCCAGAGTCCACACCCTCACACCCCACTGCCTGACACTGCACCAGCCCAACTGTCCACACCCTCACACCCCAGCGCCTGACACTGCACCACCCCTATAGTCCACACACTCACACCCCACCGCATGACTCTGGACCAGCCCCACAGTCCACACCCTCACACCACAGCGCCTGACACTGCACCACCCCTATAGTCCACACACTCACACCCCACCGCATGACTCTGCACCAGCCCCACAGTCCACACTCTCACACCCCACTGCCTGACACTGCACCAGCCCCACAGTCCACACCCTCACACCCCACCACCTGACTCTGCACCAGCCCCACAGTCCACACCCTCACACCCCACCGCCTGACTCTGCACCAGCCCTAGTCTAGACTCTCACACCCCACTGCCTGCCACTGTACCAGCCCCACAGTCCACACCCTCACACCCCACCGCCTGACACTGCACCAGCCCCACAGTCCACACCCTCACACCCCCCTGCCTGACACTGCACCAGCCCCACTGTCCACACCCACACACCCCACTGCCTGACACTGCACCACCCCTACAGTCCACACACTCACCCCCCACCACCTGACACTGCACCAGTCGCACAGTCCACACCCTCACACCCTACTGCCTGACTCTGCACAAGTCCCACAGTCCACACCCTCACACCCCACTGGCTGACACTGCACCACCTCTACAGTCCACACTCTCACACCCCACCGCCTGACACTGCACCAGCCCCACAGTCCACACCCTCACACCCCACTGCCTGACACTGCACAAACCCCACAGTCCACACCCTCACACCCCACCGCCTGACTCTGCACCAGCCCCACAGTCCAGACACTCAGACCCCACTGCCTGACACTGCACCAGCCCCACAGTCCACATCCTCACACCCCACCACCTGACTCTGCACCAGCCCCACAGTCCACACCCTCACACCCCACCGCCTGTCTCTGCACCAGCCCCACAGTCCACACCCTCACACCCCACTGCCTGATACTGCACCACCCCTACAGTCCACACTCTCACACACCACCGCCTGACACTGCACCTGCCCCACAGTCCACACCCTCACACCCCACCGCCTGACTCTGCACTCATCCCACAGTCCACACCCTCACACCCCACCGCCTGTCTCTGCACCAGCCCCACAGTCCAGACTCTCTCACCCCACTGCCTGACACTGCACCAGCCCCGCAGACCAAACTCTCACACCCCACCGCCTGACTCTGCACCAGCTCCACAGTCCAGACTCTCACACCTCACTGCCTGACACTGCACCAGCCCACAGCCCAGCCTCTCACACCCCACTGTCTGACTCTGCACCAGCCCCACAGTCCACACTCTCACACCCCACTGCCTGAAACTGCACCAGCCCCACAGTCCAGACCCTCACACCCCACCGCCTGACTCTGCACCAGCCCCACAGTCCACACTCTCACACCACCGCCTGACACTGCACCAGCCTCACAGTCCACACCCTCACACCCCCCTGCCTGACACTGCACCAGCCCCACTGTCCACACCCACACACCCCACTGCCTGACACTGCACCACCCCTACAGTCCACACACTCAGACCCCACAGCCTGACACTGCACCAGTCGCACAGTCCACACCCTCACACCCTACTGCCTGACTCTGCACAAGCCCCACAGTCCACACCCTCACACCCCACTGCCTGACACTGCACCACCCCTACAGTCCACACTCTCACACCCCACCGCCTGCCACTGCACCAGCCCCACAGTCCACACCCTCACACCCCACTGCCTGACACTGCACGAACCCCACAGTCCACACCCTCACACCCCACCGCCTGACTCTGCACCAGCCCCACAGTCCAGACACTCACATCCCACTGCCTGACACTGCACCAGCCCCACAGTCCACACCCCACCGCCTGACTCTGCACCAGCCCCACAGTCCACACCCTCACACCCCACCGCCTGTCTCTGCACCAGCCCCACAGTCCACACCCTCACACCCCACTGCCTGACACTGCACCACCCCTACAGTCCACACTCTCACACACCACCGCCTGACTCTGCACCAGCTCCACAGTCCAGACTCTCACACCCCACCGTCTGACTCTGCACCAGCCCCACAGTCCACCCCCTCACACCTCACTGCCTGACACTGCACCAGCCCCACAGTCCAGACCCTCACACCCCACCGCCTGACTCTGGACCAGCCCCACAGTCCACACCCTCACACCCCACCGCCTGACTCTGCACCAGCCCCACAGTCCACACTCTCACACCCCACCGCCTGACACTGCACCTGCCCCACAGTCCACACCCTCACACCCCACTGCCTGACACTGCACCAGCCCCACTGTCCACACCCACACACCCCACTGCCTGACACTGCACCACCCCTACAGTCCACACACTCACACCCCACCGCCTGACACTGCACCAGTCGCACAGTCCACAACCTCACACCCTACTGCCTGTCTCTGTACAAGCCCCACAGTCCACACCCTCACACCCCACTGCCTGACACTGCACCGCCCCTACAGTCCACACTCTCACACCCCACCGCTTGACACTGCACCAGCCCCACAGTCCACACCCTCACACCCCACTGCCTGACACTGCACGAACCCCACAGTCCACACCCTCACACCCCACCGCCTGACACTGCACCAGCCCCAAAGTCCACACCCTCACACCTCACTGCCTGACTTTGCACCAGCCCCACAGTCCACACCCTCACACCCCACCACGTGATTATGCACCAGCCGCACAGTCCACACTCTCACACCCCACTGCCTGACACTGCATCAGCCCCACAGTCCAGACTCTCACACGCCACAGCCTGACACTGCACCAGCTCCACAGTCCACACCCTCACACCCCACCGCCTGCCTCTGCAAAAGCCCCACAGTCCACACACTCACACCCCACCGCCTGACTCTGCACCAGCCACACAGTCCACACCCCACCGCCTGGCTCTGCACCAGCCCCACAGTCCAAACTCCACCCCACTGCCTGACACTGCACCAGCCCCACAGTCCACACCCTCACACCCCACCGTCTGACTCTGCACCAGCCCCACAGTCCACACCCTCACACCCCACCGCCTGACTCTGCACCAGCCCCACAGTCCACACTCTCACACCCCACTGCCTGACACTGCTCCACCCCTACAGTCCACAGTCTCACACCCCACCGCCTGACACTGCACCAGCTCCACAGTCCAGACTCTCACACCCCACCGTCTGACTCTGCACCAGCCCCACAGTCCACACCCTCACACCTCACTGCCTGACACTGCACCAGCCCACAGCCCAGCCTCTCACACCCCACTGTCTGACTCTGCACCAGCCCCACAGTCCACACTCTCACACCCCACTGCCTGACACTGCACCAGCCCCACAGTCCAGACCCTCACACCCCACCGCCTGACTCTGGACCAGACCCACAGTCCACACCCTCACACCCCACCGCCTGACTCTGCACCAGCCCCACAGTCCACACACTCACACCCCACCGCCTGACAATGCACCAGCCCCACAGTCCACACTCTCACACCCCCCTGCCTGACACTGCACCAGCCCCACTGTCCACACCCACACACCCCACTGCCTGACACTGCACCACCCCTACAGTCCACACCCTCACACCCTACTGCCTGACTCTGCACAAGCCCCACAGTCCACACCCTCATACCCCACTGCCTGACACTGCACCACACCTACAGTCCACACTCTCACACCCCACCGCCTGACACTGCACCAGCCCCACAGTCCACACCCTCACACCCCACTGCCTGACACTGCACGAACCCCACAGTCCAAACCCTCACACTCCACCGCCTGACTCTGCACCAGCCCCACAGTCCAGACACTCACACCCCACTGCCTGACACTGCACCAGCCCCACAGTCCACACCCTCACACCCCACCGCCTGACCCTGCACCAGCCCCACAGTCCACACCCTCACACCCCACCGCCTGTCTCTGCACCAGCCCCACAGTCTACACCCTCACACCCCACTGCCTGACACTGCACCACCCCTACAGTCCACACTCTCACACACCACCACCTGACTCTGCACCAGCTCCACAGTCCAGACTCTCACACCCCACCGTCTGACTCTGCACCAGCCCCACAGTCCACACCCTCACACCTCACTGCCTGACACTGCACCAGCCCACAGCCCAGCCTCTCGCACCCCACTGTCCTACTCTGCACCAGCCCCACAGTCCACACCCTCACACCCCACTGCCTGACACTGCACCACCTCTACAGTCCACACTCTCACACCCCACCGCCTGACTCTGCACCAGCCCCACAGTCCACACTCTCACACCCCACCGCCTGACACTGCACCAGCCCCACAGTCCACACCCTCACACCCCCCTGCCTGACACTGCACCAGCCCCACTGTCCACACCCACAGACCCCACTGCCTGACACTGCACCACCCCTACAGTCCACACTCTCACACCCCACCGCCTGACACTGCACCAGTCGCACAGTCCACACCCTCACACCCTACTGCCTGACTCTGCACAAGCCCCACAGTCCACACCCTCACACCCCACTGCCTGACACTGCACCACCCCTACAGTCCACACTCTTACACCCCACCGCCTGACACTGCACCAGCCCCACAGTCCACACCCTCACACCCCACTAACTGACACTGCACGAAACCCACAGTCCACACACTCACACCCCACCGCCTGACACTGCACCAGCCCCAAAGTCCACACCCTCACACCTCACTGCCTGACACTGCACCAGCTCCACAGTCCACACCCTCACACCCCACCGCGTGATTCTGCACCAGCCCCACAGTCCACACTCTCACGCCCCACTGCCTGACACTGCATCAGCCCCCACAGTCCAGACTCTCACACTCCACTGCCTGACACTGCACCAGCTCCACAGTCCACACCCTCACACCCCACCGCCTGCCTCTGCACCAGCCCCACAATCCACACCCTCACACCCCACCGCCTGACTCTGCACCAGCCACACAGTCCACACTCTCACACCCCAATGCCTGACACTGCACCAGCACCACAGTCCACACCCCACCGCCTGACTCTGCACCAGCCCCACAGTCCAAGCTCACACCCCACTGCCTGACACTGCACCAGCCCCACAGTCCACACCCTCACACCCCACCGTCTGACTCTGCACCAGCCCCACAGTCCACACCCTCACACCCCACCGCCTGACTCTGCACCAGCCCCACAGTCCACACTCTCACACCCCACCGCCTGACACTGCACCAGCCCCACAGTCCACACCCTCACACCCCCCTGCCTGACACTGCACCAGCCCCACTGTCCACACCCACAGACCCCACTGCCTGACACTGCACCACCCCTACAGTCCACACTCTCACACCCCACCGCCTGACACTGCACCTGCCCCACAGTCCACACCATCACACCCCACTGCCTGACACTGCACCAGCCCCACTGTCCACACCCTCACACCCCAGCACCTGACACTGCACCACCCCTACAGTCCACACACTCACACCCCACTGTCTGACTCTGCACCAGCCCCACAGTCCACACTCTCACACCCCACTGCCTGACACTGCACCAGCCCCACAGTCCAGACCCTCACACCCCACCGCCTGACTCTGCACCAGCCCCACAGTCCACACTCTCACACCCCACCGCCTGACACTGCACCAGCCCCACAGTCCACACCCTCACACCCCCATGCCTGACACTGCACCAGCCCCACTGTCCACACCCACACACCCCACTGCCTGACACTGCACCACCCCTACAGTCCACACACTCACACCCCACCGCCTGACACTGCACCAGTCGCACAGTCCACACCCTCACACCTCACTGCCTGACACTGCACCAGCCCACAGCCCCGCCACTCACACCCCACTGTCTGACTCTGCACAAGCCCCACAGTCCACACCCTCACACCCCACTTCCTGACACTGCACCACCCCTACAGTCCACACTCTCACACCCCACCGCCTGACACTGCACCAGCCCCACAGTCCACACCCTCACACCCCACTGCCTGACACTGCACGAACCCCACAGTCCACACTCTCACACCCCACCGCCTGACTCTGCACCAGCTCCACAGTCCAGACACTCACACCCCACTGCCTGACACTGCACCAGCCCCACAGTCCACACCCTCACAACCCACTGCCTGACACTGCACCAGCCCACAGCCCAGCCTCTCACACCCCAATGTCTGACTCTGCACCAGCCCCACAGTCCACACTCTCACACCCCACTGCCTGACACTGCACCAGCCCCACAGTCCAGACCCTCACACCCCACCGCCTGACTCTGGACCAGCCCCACAGTCCACGCCCTCACACCCCACTGCCTGACTCTGCACCAGCCCCACAGTCCACACTCTCACACCCCACTGCCTGACACTGCACCAGCCCCACAGTCCACACCCTCGCACCCCACTGTCTGACACTGCACCAGCCCGACTGTCCACACCCACACACCCCACTGCCTGACACTGCACCACCCCTACAGTCCACACACTCACACCCCACCGCCTGACACTGCACCAGTCGCACAGTCCACCCCCTCACACCCCACTACCTGAGACTGCACCACCCCTACAGTCCACACACTCACACCCCACCGCCTGAAACTGCACCAGTCGCACAGTCCACACTCTCACACCCCACTGCCTGACACTGCACCAGCCCCACAGTCCACACCCTCACACCCTACTGCCTGACTCTGCACAAGCCCCACAGTCCACACCCTCACACCCCACTGCCTGACACTGCACCACCCCTACAGTCCACACACTCACACACCACCGCCTGACTCTTCACCAGCTCCACAGTCCACACTCTTACACCCCACCGCCTGACTCTGCACCAGCCCCACAGTCCACACTCTCACACCCCACCGCCTGACACTGCACCAGCCCCACAGTCCACACCCTCACACCCCCCTGCCTGACACTGCACCAGCCCCACTGTCCACACCCACACACCCCACTGCCTGACACTGCACCACCCCTACAGTCCACACACTCTCACCCCACTGCCTGACACTGCACCAGCCCCGCAGGCCACACTCTCACACCCCACCGCCTGACTCTGCACCAGCTCCACAGTCCAGACTCTCACACCCCACCGTCTGACACTGCACCAGCCCCACAGTCCACACCCTCACACCTCACTGCCTGACACTGCACCAGCCCACAGCCCAGCCTCTCACACCCCACTGTCTGACTCTGCACCAGCCCCACAGTCCACACTCTCACACCCCACTGCCTGACACTGCACCAGCCCCACAGTCCAGACCCTCACACCCCACCGCCTGACTCTGGACCAGCCCCACAGTCCACACCCTCACACCCCACCGCCTGACTCTGCACCAGCCCCACAGTCCACACACTCACACCCCACCGCCTGACAATGCACCAGCCCCACAGTCCACACCCTCACACCCCCCTGCCTGACACTGCACCAGCCCCACTGTCCACACCCACACACCCCACTGCCTGACACTGCACCACCCCTACAGTCCACACCCTCACACCCTACTGCCTGACTCTGCACAAGCCCCACAGTCCACACCCTCATACCCCACTGCCTGACACTGCACCACACCTACAGTCCACACTCTCACACCCCACCGCCTGACACTGCACCAGCCCCACAGTCCACACCCTCACACCCCACTGCCTGACACTGCACGAACCCCACAGTCCAAACCCTCACACCCCACCGCCTGACTCTGCACCAGCCCCACAGTCCAGACACTCACACCCCACTGCCTGACACTGCACCAGCCCCACAGTCCACACCCTCAAACCCCACCGCCTGACTCTGCACCAGCCCCACAGTCCACACCCTCACACCCCACCGCCTGTCTCTGCACCAGCCCCACAGTCTACACCCTCACACCCCACTGCCTGACACTGCACCACCCCTACAGTCCACACTCTCACACACCACCGCCTGACTCTGCACCAGCTCCACAGTCCAGACTCTCACACCCCACCGTCTGACTCTGCACCAGCCCCACAGTCCACACCCTCACACCTCACTGCCTGACACTGCACCAGCCCACAGCCCAGCCTCTCACACCCCACTGTCCTACTCTGCACCAGCCCCACAGTCCACACCCTCACACCCCACTGCCTGACACTGCACCACCTCTACAGTCCACACTCTCACACCCCACCGCCTGACTCTGCACCAGCCCCACAGTCCACACTCTCACACCCCACCGCCTGACACTGCACCAGCCCCACAGTCCACACCCTCACACCCCCCTGCCTGACACTGCACCAGCCCCACTGTCCACACCCACACACCCCACTGCCTGACACTGCACCACCCCTACAGTCCACACTCTCACACCCCACCGCCTGACACTGCACCAGTCGCACAGTCCACACCCTCACACCCTACTGCCTGACTCTGCACAAGCCCCCCAGTCCACACCCTCACACCCCACTGCCTGACACTGCACCACCCCTACAGTCCACACTCTTACACCCCACTGCCTGACACTGCACCAGCCCCACAGTCCACACCCTCACACCCCACTAACTGACACTGCACGAAACCCACAGTCCACACACTCACACCCCACCGCCTGACACTGCACCAGCCCCAAAGTCCACACCCTCACACCTCACTGCCTGACACTGCACCAGCTCCACAGTCCACACCCTCACACCCCACCGCGTGATTCTGCACCAGCCCCACAGTCCACACTCTCACGCCCCACTGCCTGACACTGCATCAGCCCCCACAGTCCAGACTCTCACACTCCACTGCCTGACACTGCACCAGCTCCACAGTCCACACCCTCACACCCCACCGCCTGCCTCTGCACCAGCCCCACAATCCACACCCTCACACCCCACCGCCTGACTCTGCACCAGCCACACAGTCCACACTCTCACACCCCACTGCCTGACACTGCACCAGCACCACAGTCCACACCCCACCGCCTGACTCTGCACCAGCCCCACAGTCCAAGCTCACACCCCACTGCCTGACACTGCACCAGCCCCACAGTCCACACCCTCACACCCCACCGTCTGACTCTGCACCAGCCCCACAGTCCACACCCTCACACCCCACCGCCTGACTCTGCACCAGCCCCACAGTCCACACTCTCACACCCCACTGCCTGACACTGCACTACCCCTACAGTCCACAGTCTCACACCCCACCGCCTGACACTGCACCTGCCCCACAGTCCACACCCTCACCCCCCACTGCCTGACACTGCACCAGCCCCACTGTCCACACCCTCACACCCCAGCACCTGACACTGCACCACCCCTACAGTCCACACACTCACACCCCACCGCATGACTCTGCACCAGCCCCACAGTCCACACTCTCACACCCCACTGCCTGACACTGCACAAGCCCCACAGTCCACACCCTCACACCGCACCACCTCACTCTGCACCAACCCCACAGTCCACACCCTCACACCCCACCGCCTGACTCTGCACCAGCCCCAGTCTAGACTCTCACACCCCACTGCCTGACACTGTACCAGCCCCACAGTCCACACCCTCACACCCCACCGCCTGACACTGCACCAGCCCCACAGTTCACACACTCACACCCCACCGCCTGACACTGCAGCAGCCCCACAGTCCACACTCTCACACCCCACCGCCTGACACTGCACCAACCCCACTGTCCACACCCTCACGCCCCCCTGCCTGACACTGTACCAGCCCCACAGTCCACACCCTCACACCCCCCTGCCTGACACTGCACCAGCCCGACAGTCCACACACTCACACCCCACCGCATGACTCTGCACCAGCCCCACAGTCCACACTCTCACACCCCACTGCCTGACACTGCACCAGCCCCACAGTCCACACCCTCACAACTCACTGCCTGACTTTGCACCAGCCCCACAGTCCACACCCTCACACCCCACCGCGTGATTCTGCACCAGCCCCACAGTCCACACTCTCACACCCCACTGCCTGACACTGCATCAGCGCCACAGTCCAGACTCTCACACTCCACTGCCTGACACTGCACCAGCTCCACAGTCCACACCCTCACACCCCACCGCCTGACTCTGCAAAAGCCCCACAGTCCACACCCTCACACCCCACCGCCTGACTCTGCACCAGCTCCACAGTCCAGACTCTCACACCCCACCGTCTGACTCTGCACCAGCCCCACAGTCCACACCCTCGCACCCCACTGTCTGACTCTGCACCAGCCCCACAGTCCACACTCTCACACCCCACTGCCTGACACTGCTCCAGCCCCACAGTCCAGACCCTCACACCCCACCGCCTGACTCTGCACCAGCCCCACAGTCCACACTCTCACACCCCACCGCCTGACACTGCACCAGCCTCACAGTCCACACCCTCACACCCCCCTGCCTGACACTGCACCAGCCCCACTGTCCACACCCACACACCCCACTGCCTGACACTGCACCACCCCTACAGTCCACACACTCAGACCCCACAGCCTGACACTGCACCCGTCGCACAGTCCACACCCTCACACCCTACTGCCTGACTCTGCACAAGCCCCACAGTCCACACCCTCACACCCCACTGCCTGACACTGCACGAACACCACAGTCCACACCCTCACACCCCACCGCCTGACTCTGCACCAGCCCCACAGTCCAGACACTCACATCCCACTGCCTGACACTTCACCAGCCCCACAGTCCACACCCCACCGCCTGACTCTGCACCAGCCCCACAGTCCACACCCTCACACCCCACCGCCTGTCTCTGCACCAGCCCCACAGTCCACACCCTCACATCCCACTGCCTGACACTGCACCACCCCTACAGTCCACACTCTCACACACCACCGCCTGACTCTGCACCAGCTCCACAGTCCAGACTCTCACACCCCACCGCCTGACTCTGCACCAGCCCCACAGTCCAGACACTCACATCCCACTGCCTGACACTTCACCAGCCCCACAGTCCACACCCCACCGCCTGACTCTGCACCAGCCCCACAGTCCACACCCTCACACCCCACCGCCTGTCTCTGCACCAGCCCCACAGTCCACACCCTCACACCCCACTGCCTGACACTGCACCACCCCTACAGTCCACACTCTCACACACCACCGCCTGACTCTGCACCAGCTCCACAGTCCACCCCCTCACACCTCACTGCCTGACACTGCATCAGGCCACAGCCCATCCTCTCGCACCCCACTGTCTGACACTGCACCAGCCCCACAGTCCACACTCTCACACCCCACTGCCTGACACTGCACCAGCCCCACAGTCCAGACCCTCTGACCCCACCGCCTGACTCTGGACCTGCCCCACAGTCCACACCCTCACACCCCACCGCCTGACTCTGCACCAGCCCCACAGTCCACACTCTCACACCCCACCGCCTGACACTGCACCTGCCCCACAGTCCACACCCTCACACCCCCCTGCCTGGCACTGCACCAGCCCCACTGTCCACACCCACACACCCCACTGCCTGACACTGCGCCACCCCTACAGTCCACACACTCACACCCCACCGCCTGACACTGCACCAGTCGCACAGTCCACACCGTCACACCCTACTGCCTGACTCTGTACAAGCCCCACAGTCCACACCCACACCCCACTGCCTGACACTGCACCGCCCCTACAGTCCACACTCTCACACCCCACCGCCTGACACTGCACCAGCCCCACAGTCCACACCCTAACACCCCACTGCCTGACACTGCACGAACCCCACAGTCCACACCCTCACACCCCACCGCCTGACACTGCAGCAGCCCCAAAGTCCACACCCTCACACCTCACTGCCTGACACTGCACCAGCCCCAAAGTCCACACCCTCACACCTCACTGCCTGACTTTGCACCAGCCCCACAGTCCACACCCTCACACCCCACCACGTGATTCTGCACCAGCCGCACAGTCCACACTCTCACACCCCACTGCCTGACACTGCATCAGCCCCACAGTCCAGACTCTCACACGCCACTGCCTGACACTGCACCAGCTCCACAGTCCACACCCTCACACCCCACTGCCTGCCTCTGCAAAAGCCCCACAGTCCACACCCTCACACCCCACCGCCTGACTCTGCACCAGCCACACAGTCCACACCCCACCGCCTGGCTCTGCACCAGCCCCACAGTCCAAACTCCACCCCACTGCCTGACACTGCACCAGCCCCACAGTCCACACCCTCACACCCCACCGTCTGACTCTGCACCAGCCCCACAGTCCAGACACTCACATCCCACTGCCTGACACTTCACCAGCCACACAGTCCACACCCCACCGCCTGACTCTGCACCAGCCCCACAGTCCACACCCTCACACCCCACCGCCTGTCTCTGCACCAGCCCCACAGTCCACACCCTCACACCCCACTGCCTGACACTGCACCACCCCTACAGTCCACACTCTCACACACCACCGCCTGACTCTGCACCAGCTCCACAGTCCACCCCCTCACACCTCACTGCCTGACACTGCATCAGGCCACAGCCCATCCTCTCGCACCCCACTGTCTGACACTGCACCAGCCCCACAGTCCACACTCTCACACCCCACTGCCTGACACTGCACCAGCCCCACAGTCCAGACCCTCTGGCCCCACCGCCTGACTCTGGACCTGCCCCACAGTCCACACCCTCACACCCCACCGCCTGACTCTGCACCAGCCCCACAGTCCACACTCTCACACCCCACCGCCTGACACTGCACCTGCCCCACAGTCCACACCCTCACACCCCCCTGCCTGGCACTGCACCAGCCCCACTGTCCACACCCACACACCCCACTGCCTGACACTGCGCCACCCCTACAGTCCACACACTCACACCCCACCGCCTGACACTGCACCAGTCGCACAGTCCACACCGTCACACCCTACTGCCTGACTCTGTACAAGCCCCACAGTCCACACCCACACCCCACTGCCTGACACTGCACCGCCCCTACAGTCCACACTCTCACACCCCACCGCCTGACACTGCACCAGCCCCACAGTCCACACCCTAACACCCCACTGCCTGACACTGCACGAACCCCACAGTCCACACCCTCACACCCCACCGCCTGACACTGCAGCAGCCCCAAAGTCCACACCCTCACACCTCACTGCCTGACACTGCACCAGCCCCAAAGTCCACACCCTCACACCTCACTGCCTGACTTTGCACCAGCCCCACAGTCCACACCCTCACACCCCACCACGTGATTCTGCACCAGCCGCACAGTCCACACTCTCACACCCCACTGCCTGACACTGCATCAGCCCCACAGTCCAGACTCTCACACGCCACTGCCTGACACTGCACCAGCTCCACAGTCCACACCCTCACACCCCACTGCCTGCCTCTGCAAAAGCCCCACAGTCCACACCCTCACACCCCACCGCCTGACTCTGCACCAGCCACACAGTCCACACCCCACCGCCTGGCTCTGCACCAGCCCCACAGTCCAAACTCCACCCCACTGCCTGACACTGCACCAGCCCCACAGTCCACACCCTCACACCCCACCGTCTGACTCTGCACGAGCCCCACAGTCCACACCCTCACACCCCACCGCCTGACTCTGCACCAACCCCACAGTCCACACTCACACACCCCACTGCCTGACACTGCACCACCCCTACAGTCCACAGTCTCACACCCCATCGCCTGACACTGTACCAGCCCCAGAGTCCACACCCTCACACCCCACTGCCTGACACTGCACCAGCCCCACTGTCCACACCCTCACACCCCAGCGCCTGACACTGCACCACCCCTATAGTCCACACACTCACACCCCACCGCATGACTCTGGACCAGCCCCACAGTCCACACCCTCACACCACAGCGCCTGACACTGCACCACCCCTATAGTCCACACACTCACACCCCACCGCATGACTCTGCACCAGCCCCACAGTCCACACTCTCACACCCCACTGCCTGACACTGCACCAGCCCCACAGTCCACACCCTCACACCCCACCACCTGACTCTGCACCAGCCCCACAGTCCACACCCTCACACCCCACCGCCTGACTCTGCACCAGCCCTAGTCTAGACTCTCACACCCCACTGCCTGCCACTGTACCAGCCCCACAGTCCACACCCTCACACCCCACCGCCTGACACTGCACCAGCCCCACAGTCCACACCCTCACACCCCCCTGCCTGACACTGCACCAGCCCCACTGTCCACACCCACACACCCCACTGCCTGACACTGCACCACCCCTACAGTCCACACACTCACCCCCCACCACCTGACACTGCACCAGTCGCACAGTCCACACCCTCACACCCTACTGCCTGACTCTGCACAAGTCCCACAGTCCACACCCTCACACCCCACTGCCTGACACTGCACCACCTCTACAGTCCACACTCTCACACCCCACCGCCTGACACTGCACCAGCCCCACAGTCCACACCCTCACACCCCACTGCCTGACACTGCACAAACCCCACAGTCCACACCCTCACACCCCACCGCCTGACTCTGCACCAGCCCCACAGTCCAGACACTCAGACCCCACTGCCTGACACTGCACCAGCCCCACAGTCCACATCCTCACACCCCACCACCTGACTCTGCACCAGCCCCACAGTCCACACCCTCACACCCCACCGCCTGTCTCTGCACCAGCCCCACAGTCCACACCCTCACACCCCACTGCCTGATACTGCACCACCCCTACAGTCCACACTCTCACACACCACCGCCTGACACTGCACCTGCCCCACAGTCCACACCCTCACACCCCACCGCCTGACTCTGCACTCATCCCACAGTCCACACCCTCACACCCCACCGCCTGTCTCTGCACCAGCCCCACAGTCCAGACTCTCTCACCCCACTGCCTGACACTGCACCAGCCCCGCAGACCAAACTCTCACACCCCACCGCCTGACTCTGCACCAGCTCCACAGTCCAGACTCTCACACCTCACTGCCTGACACTGCACCAGCCCACAGCCCAGCCTCTCACACCCCACTGTCTGACTCTGCACCAGCCCCACAGTCCACACTCTCACACCCCACTGCCTGAAACTGCACCAGCCCCACAGTCCAGACCCTCACACCCCACCGCCTGACTCTGCACCAGCCCCACAGTCCACACTCTCACACCCCACCGCCTGACACTGCACCAGCCCCACAGTCCACACCCTCACACCCCCCTGCCTGACACTGCACCAGCCCCTGTCCACACCCACACACCCCACTGCCTGACACTGCACCACCCCTACAGTCCACACTCTCACACCCCACCGCCTGACACTGCACCAGTCGCACAGTCCACACCCTCACACCCTACTGCCTGACTCTGCACAAGCCCCACAGTCCACACCCTCACACCCCACTGCCTGACACTGCACCACCCCTACAGTCCACACTCTCACACCCCACCGCCTGACACTGCACCAGCCCCACAGTCCACACCCTCACACCCCACTAACTGACACTGCACGAAACCCACAGTCCACACACTCACACCCCACCGCGTGACACTGCACCAGCCCCAAAGTCCACACCCTCACACCTCACTGCCTGACACTGCACCAGCTCCAAAGTCCACACCCTCACACCTCACTGCCTGTACTTTGCACCAGCCCCACAGTCCACACCCTCACACCCCACCGCGTGATTCTGCACCAGCCCCACAGTCCACACTCTCACGCCCCACTGCCTGACACTGCATCAGCCCCCACAGTCCAGACTCTCACACTCCACTGGCTGACACTGCACCAGCTCCACAGTCCACACCCTCACACCCCAACGCCTGCCTCTGCACCAGCCCCACAATCCACACCCTCACATCCCACCGCCTGACTCTGCACCAGCCACACAGTCCACACTCTCACACCCCACTGCCTGACACTGCACCAGCCCCATAGTCCACACCCCACCGCCTGACTCTGCACCAGCCCCACATTCCAAGCTCACACCCCACTGCCTGACACTGCACCAGCCCCACAGTCCACACCCTCACACCCCACCGTCTGACTCTGCACCAGCCCCACAGTCCACACCCTCACACCCCACCGCCTGACTCTGCACCAGCCCCACAGTCCACACTCTCACACCCCACTGCCTGACACTGCACTACCCCTACAGTCCACAGTCTCACACCCCACCGCCTGACACTGCACCTGCCCCACAGTCCACACCCTCACACCCCACTGCCTGACACTGCACCAGCCCCACTGTCCACACCCTCACACCCCACTGCCTGACACTGCACCAGCCCCACAGTCCACACCCTCACACCGCACCACCTCACTCTGCACCAGCCCCACAGTCCACACCCTCACACCCTACCGCCTGACTCTGCACCAGCCCCAGTCTAGACTCTCACACCCCACTGCCTGACACTGTACCAGCCCCACAGTCCACACCCTCACACCCCACCGCCTGACACTGCACCAGCCCCACAGTTCACACACTCACACCCCACCGCCTGACACTGCAGCAGCCCCACAGTCCACACACTCAAACCCCACAGCCTGACACTGCACCAGTCGCACAGTCCACACCCTCACACCCTACTGCCTGACTCTGCACAAGCCCCACAGTCCACACCCTCACACCCCACTGCCTGACACTGCACCACCCCTACAGTCCACACTCTCACACCCCACCGCCTGCCACTGCACCAGCCCCACAGTCCACACCCTCACACCCCACTGCCTGACACTGCACGAACCCCACAGTCCACACCCTCACACCCCACCGCCTGACTCTGCACCAGCCCCACAGTCCAGACACTCACATCCCACTGCCTGACACTGCACCCGCCCCACAGTCCACACCCCACCGCCTGACTCTGCACCAGCCCCTACAGTCCACACCCTCACACCCCACTGCCTGACACTGCACCCCCCCCTACAGTCCACACTCTCACACACCACCGCCTGACTCTGCACCAGCTCCACAGTCCAGACTCTCACACCCCACCGTCTGACTCTGCACCAGCCCCACAGTCCACCCCCTCACACCTCACTGCCTGACACTGCATCAGGCCACAGCCCATCCTCTCACACCCCACTGTCTGACTCTGCACCAGCCCCACAATCCACACCCTCACACCCCACCGCCTGACTCTGGACCAGCCCCACAGTCCACACTCTCACACCCCGCTGCCTGACACTGCTCCAGCCCCACAGTCCGCACCCCACCGCCTGACTCTGCACCAGCCCCACAGTCCAAGCTCACACCCCACTGCCTGACACTGCACCAGCCCCACAGTCCACACCCTCACACCCCACCGTCTGACTCTGCACCAGCCCCACTGTCCACACCCTCACACCCCACTGCCTGACACTGCACCAGCCCCACAGTCCACACCCTCACACCGCACCACCTCACTCTGCACCAGCCCCACAGTCCACACCCTCACACACCACCGCCTGACTCTGCACCAGCCCCAGTCTAGACTCTCACACCCCACTGCCTGACACTGTACCAGCCCCACAGTCCACACCCTCACACCCCTCCGCCTGACACTGCACCAGCCCCACAGTTCACACACTCACACCCCACCGCCTGACACTGCAGCAGCCCCACAGTCCACACTCTCACACCCCACCGCCTGACACTGCACCAGCCCCACTGTCCACACCCTCACGCCCCCCTGCCTGACACTGTACCAGCCCCACTGTCCACACCCTCACACCGCAGCGCCTGACACTGCACCACCCCTACAGTCCACACACTCACACCCCACCGCATGACTCTGCACCAGCCCCACAGTCCACACTCTCACACCCCACTGCCTGACACTGCACCAGCTCCACAGTCCAGACTCTCACACCCCACCGTCTGACTCTGTACCAGCCCCACAGTCCACACCCTCACACCCCACTGTCTGACTCTGCACCAGCCCCACAGTCCACACTCTCACACCCCACTGCCTGACACTGCATCAGCGCCACAGTCCAGACTCTCACACCCCACCGCCTGACTCTGCACCAGCCCCACAGTCCACACTCTCACACCCCACCGCCTGACACTGCACCAGCTCCACAGTCCACACCCTCACACCCCACTGCCTGCCTCTGCAAAAGCCCCACAGTCCACACCCCACCGCCTGGCTCTGCACCAGCCCCACAGTCCAAACTCCACCCCACTGCCTGACACTGCACCAGCCACACAGTCCACACCCCACCGCCTGGCTCTGCACCAGCCACACAGTCCACACCCCACCGCCTGGCTCTGCACCAGCCCCACAGTCCAAACTCCACCCCACTGCCTGACACTGCACCAGCCCCACAGTCCACACCCTCACACCCCACCGTCTGAATCTGCACCAGCCCCACAGTCCACACCCTCACACCCCACCGCCTGACTCTGCACCAGCCCCACAGTCCAGACACTCAGACCCCACTGCCTGACACTGCACCAGCCCCACAGTCCACATCCTCACACCCCACCACCTGACTCTGCACCAGCCCCACAGTCCACACCCTCACACCCCACCGCCTGTCTCTGCACCAGCCCCACAGTCCACACCCTCACACCCCACTGCCTGATACTGCACCACCCCTACAGTCCACACTCTCACACACCACCGCCTGACACTGCACCTGCCCCACAGTCCACACCCTCACACCCCACCGCCTGACTCTGCACTCATCCCACAGTCCACACCCTCACACCCCACCGCCTGTCTCTGCACCAGCCCCACAGTCCAGACTCTCTCACCCCACTGCCTGACACTGCACCAGCCCCGCAGACCAAACTCTCACACCCCACCGCCTGACTCTGCACCAGCTCCACAGTCCAGACTCTCACACCTCACTGCCTGACACTGCACCAGCCCACAGCCCAGCCTCTCACACCCCACTGTCTGACTCTGCACCAGCCCCACAGTCCACACTCTCACACCCCACTGCCTGAAACTGCACCAGCCCCACAGTCCAGACCCTCACACCCCACCGCCTGACTCTGCACCAGCCCCACAGTCCACACTCTCACACCCCACCGCCTGACACTGCACCAGCCCCACAGTCCACACCCTCACACCCCCCTGCCTGACACTGCACCAGCCCCTGTCCACACCCACACACCCCACTGCCTGACACTGCACCACCCCTACAGTCCACACTCTCACACCCCACCGCCTGACACTGCACCAGTCGCACAGTCCACACCCTCACACCCTACTGCCTGACTCTGCACAAGCCCCACAGTCCACACCCTCACACCCCACTGCCTGACACTGCACCACCCCTACAGTCCACACTCTCACACCCCACCGCCTGACACTGCACCAGCCCCACAGTCCACACCCTCACACCCCACTAACTGACACTGCACGAAACCCACAGTCCACACACTCACACCCCACCGCGTGACACTGCACCAGCCCCAAAGTCCACACCCTCACACCTCACTGCCTGACACTGCACCAGCTCCAAAGTCCACACCCTCACACCTCACTGCCTGTACTTTGCACCAGCCCCACAGTCCACACCCTCACACCCCACCGCGTGATTCTGCACCAGCCCCACAGTCCACACTCTCACGCCCCACTGCCTGACACTGCATCAGCCCCCACAGTCCAGACTCTCACACTCCACTGCCTGACACTGCACCAGCTCCACAGTCCACACCCTCACACCCCAACGCCTGCCTCTGCACCAGCCCCACAATCCACACCCTCACATCCCACCGCCTGACTCTGCACCAGCCACACAGTCCACACTCTCACACCCCACTGCCTGACACTGCACCAGCCCCACAGTCCACACCCCACCGCCTGACTCTGCACCAGCCCCACATTCCAAGCTCACACCCCACTGCCTGACACTGCACCAGCCCCACAGTCCACACCCTCACACCCCACCGTCTGACTCTGCACCAGCCCCACAGTCCACACCCTCACACCCCACCGCCTGACTCTGCACCAGCCCCACAGTCCACACTCTCACACCCCACTGCCTGACACTGCACTACCCCTACAGTCCACAGTCTCACACCCCACCGCCTGACACTGCACCTGCCCCACAGTCCACACCCTCACACCCCACTGCCTGACACTGCACCAGCCCCACTGTCCACACCCTCACACCCCACTGCCTGACACTGCACCAGCCCCACAGTCCACACCCTCACACCGCACCACCTCACTCTGCACCAGCCCCACAGTCCACACCCTCACACCCTACCGCCTGACTCTGCACCAGCCCCAGTCTAGACTCTCACACCCCACTGCCTGACACTGTACCAGCCCCACAGTCCACACCCTCACACCCCACCGCCTGACACTGCACCAGCCCCACAGTTCACACACTCACACCCCACCGCCTGACACTGCAGCAGCCCCACAGTCCACACACTCAAACCCCACAGCCTGACACTGCACCAGTCGCACAGTCCACACCCTCACACCCTACTGCCTGACTCTGCACAAGCCCCACAGTCCACACCCTCACACCCCACTGCCTGACACTGCACCACCCCTACAGTCCACACTCTCACACCCCACCGCCTGCCACTGCACCAGCCCCACAGTCCACACCCTCACACCCCACTGCCTGACACTGCACGAACCCCACAGTCCACACCCTCACACCCCACCGCCTGACTCTGCACCAGCCCCACAGTCCAGACACTCACATCCCACTGCCTGACACTGCACCCGCCCCACAGTCCACACCCCACCGCCTGACTCTGCACCAGCCCCTACAGTCCACACCCTCACACCCCACTGCCTGACACTGCACCCCCCCCTACAGTCCACACTCTCACACACCACCGCCTGACTCTGCACCAGCTCCACAGTCCAGACTCTCACACCCCACCGTCTGACTCTGCACCAGCCCCACAGTCCACCCCCTCACACCTCACTGCCTGACACTGCATCAGGCCACAGCCCATCCTCTCACACCCCACTGTCTGACTCTGCACCAGCCCCACAATCCACACCCTCACACCCCACCGCCTGACTCTGGACCAGCCCCACAGTCCACACTCTCACACCCCGCTGCCTGACACTGCTCCAGCCCCACAGTCCGCACCCCACCGCCTGACTCTGCACCAGCCCCACAGTCCAAGCTCACACCCCACTGCCTGACACTGCACCAGCCCCACAGTCCACACCCTCACACCCCACCGTCTGACTCTGCACCAGCCCCACTGTCCACACCCTCACACCCCACTGCCTGACACTGCACCAGCCCCACAGTCCACACCCTCACACCGCACCACCTCACTCTGCACCAGCCCCACAGTCCACACCCTCACACACCACCGCCTGACTCTGCACCAGCCCCAGTCTAGACTCTCACACCCCACTGCCTGACACTGTACCAGCCCCACAGTCCACACCCTCACACCCCTCCGCCTGACACTGCACCAGCCCCACAGTTCACACACTCACACCCCACCGCCTGACACTGCAGCAGCCCCACAGTCCACACTCTCACACCCCACCGCCTGACACTGCACCAGCCCCACTGTCCACACCCTCACGCCCCCCTGCCTGACACTGTACCAGCCCCACTGTCCACACCCTCACACCGCAGCGCCTGACACTGCACCACCCCTACAGTCCACACACTCACACCCCACCGCATGACTCTGCACCAGCCCCACAGTCCACACTCTCACACCCCACTGCCTGACACTGCACCAGCTCCACAGTCCAGACTCTCACACCCCACCGTCTGACTCTGTACCAGCCCCACAGTCCACACCCTCACACCCCACTGTCTGACTCTGCACCAGCCCCACAGTCCACACTCTCACACCCCACTGCCTGACACTGCATCAGCGCCACAGTCCAGACTCTCACACCCCACCGCCTGACTCTGCACCAGCCCCACAGTCCACACTCTCACACCCCACCGCCTGACACTGCACCAGCTCCACAGTCCACACCCTCACACCCCACTGCCTGCCTCTGCAAAAGCCCCACAGTCCACACCCCACCGCCTGGCTCTGCACCAGCCCCACAGTCCAAACTCCACCCCACTGCCTGACACTGCACCAGCCACACAGTCCACACCCCACCGCCTGGCTCTGCACCAGCCACACAGTCCACACCCCACCGCCTGGCTCTGCACCAGCCCCACAGTCCAAACTCCACCCCACTGCCTGACACTGCACCAGCCCCACAGTCCACACCCTCACACCCCACCGTCTGAATCTGCACCAGCCCCACAGTCCACACCCTCACACCCCACCGCCTGACTCTGCACCAGCCCCACAGTCCACACTCTCACACCCCACTGCCTGACACTGCACCACCCCTACAGTCCACAGTCTCACACCCCATCGCCTGACACTGTACCAGCCCCACAGTCCACACCCTCACACCCCACTGCCTGACACTGCACCAGCCCCACTGTCCACACCCTCACACCCCAGCGCCTGACACTGCATCACCCCTATAGTCCACACACTCACACCCCACCGCATGACTCTGGACCAGCCCCACAGTCCACACCCTCACACCACAGCGCCTGACACTGCACCACCCCTATAGTCCACACACTCACACCCCACCGCATGACTCTGCACCAGCCCCACAGTCCACACTCTCACACCCCACTGCCTGACACTGCACCAGCCCCACAGTCCACACCCTCACACCCCACCACCTGACTCTGCACCAGCCCCACAGTCCACACCCTCACACCCCACCGCCTGACTCTGCACCAGCCCTAGTCTAGACTCTCACACCCCACTGCCTGACACTGTACCAGCCCCACAGTCCACACCCTCACACCCCACCGCCTGACACTGCACCAGCCCCACAGTCCACACCCTCACACCCCCCTGCCTGACACTGCACCAGCCCCACTGTCCACACCCACACACCCCACTGCCTGACACTGCACCACCCCTACAGTCCACACACTCACCCCCCACCACCTGACACTGCACCAGTCGCACAGTCCACACCCTCACACCCTACTGCCTGAGTCTGCACAAGTCCCACAGTCCACACCCTCACACCCCACTGCCTGACACTGCACCACCTCTACAGTCCACACTCTCACACCACACCGCCTGACGCTGCACCAGCCCCACAGTCCACACCCTCACACCCCACTGCCTGACTCTGCACCAGCCCCACAGTCCACACCCTCACACCCCACCGCCTGTCTCTGCACCAGCCCCACAGTCCACATCCTCACACCCCACCGCCTGACTCTGCACCAGCCCCACAGTCCACACCCTCACACCCCACCGCCTGTCTCTGCACCAGCCCCACAGTCCACACCCTCACACCCCACTGCCTGACACTGCACCACCCCTACAGTCCACACTCTCACACACCACCGCCTGACACTGCACCTGCCCCACAGTCCACACCCTCACACCCCACCGCCTGACTCTGCACTCATCCCACAGTCCACACCCTCACACCCCACCGCCTGTCTCTGCACCAGCCCCACAGTCCAGACTCTCTCACCCCACTGCCTGACACTGCACCAGCCCCGCAGACCACACTCTCACACCCCACCGCCTTACTCTGCACCAGCTCCACAGTCCAGACTCTCACACCTCACTGCCTGACACTGCACCAGCCCACAGCCCAGCCTCTCACACCCCACCGTCTGACTCTGCACCAGCCCCACAGTCCACACTCTCACACCCCACTGCCTGAAACTGCACCAGCCCCACAGTCCAGACCCTCACACCCCACCGCCTGACTCTGCACCAGCCCCACAGTCCACACTCTCACACCCCACCGCCTGACACTGCACCAGCCCCACAGTCCACACCCTCACACCCCCCTGCCTGACACTGCACCAGCCCCACTGTCCACACCCACACACCCCACTGCCTGACACTGCACCACCCCTACAGTCCACACTCTCACACCCCACCGCCTGACACTGCACCAGTCGCACTGTCCACACCCTCACACCCTACTGCCTGACTCTGCACAAGCCCCACAGTCCACACCCTCACACCCCACTGCCTGACACTGCACCACCCCTACAGTCCACACTCTCACACCCCACCGCCTGACACTGCACCAGCCCCACAGTCCACACCCTCACACCCCACTAACTGACACTGCACGAAACCCACAGTCCACACACTCACACCCCACCGCCTGACACTGCACCAGCCCCAAAGTCCACACCCTCACACCTCACTGCCTGACACTGCACCAGCTCCAAAGTCCACACCCTCACACCTCACTGCCTGTACTTTGCACCAGCCCCACAGTCCACACCCTCACACCCCACCGCGTGATTCTGCACCAGCCCCACAGTCCACACTCTCACGCCCCACTGCCTGACACTGCATCAGCCCCCACAGTCCAGACTCTCACACTCCACTGCCTGACACTGCACCAGCTCCACAGTCCACACCCTCACACCCCACCGCCTGCCTCTGCACCAGCCCCACAATCCACACCCTCACACCCCACCGCCTGACTCTGCACCAGCCACACAGTCCACACTCTCACACCCCACTGCCTGACACTGCACCAGCCCCACAGTCCACACCCCACCGCCTGACTCTGCACCAGCCCCACAGTCCAAGCTCACACCCCACTGCCTGACACTGCACCAGCCCCACAGTCCACACCCTCACACCCCACCGTCTGACTCTGCACCAGCCCCACAGTCCACACCCTCACACCCCACCGCCTGACTCTGCACCAGCCCCACAGTCCACACTCTCACACCCCACTGCCTGACACTGCACTACCCCTACAGTCCACAGTCTCACACCCCACCGCCTGACACTGCACCTGCCCCACAGTCCACACCCTCACACCCCACTGCCTGACACTGCACCAGCCCCACTGTCCACACCCTCACACCCCACTGCCTGACACTGCACCAGCCCCACAGTCCACACCCTCACACCGCACCACCTCACTCTGCACCAGCCCCACAGTCCACACCCTCACACCCCACCGCCTGACTCTGCACCAGCCCCAGTCGAGACTCTCACACCCCACTGCCTGACACTGTACCAGCCCCACAGTCCACACCCTCACACCCCCCTGCCTGACACTGCAGCAGCCCCACTGTCTACACTCTCACACCCCACTGCCTGACACTGCACTACCCCTACAGTCCACAGTCTCACACCCCACCGCCTGACACTGCACCTGCCCCACAGTCCACACCCTCACAACCCACTGCCTGACACTGCACCAGCCCCACTGTCCACACCCTCACACCCCACTGCCTGACTCTGCACAAGCCCCACAGTCCACACCCTCACACCCCACTGCCTGACACTGCACGAACCCCACAGTCCACACCCTCACACCCCACCGCCTGACTCTGCACCAGCCCCACAGTCCAGACCCTCACATCCCACTGCCTGACACTTCACCAGCCCCACAGTCCACACACCACCGCCTGACTCTGCACCAGCCCCACAGTCCACACCCTCACACCCCACCGCCTGTCTCTGCACCAGCCCCACAGTCCACACCCTCACACCCCACTGCCTGACACTGCACCACCCCTACAGTCCACACTCTCACACAGCACCGCCTGACTCTGCACCAGCTCCACAGTCCAGATTCTCACACCCCACCGCCTGACTCTGCACCAGCCCCACTGTCCACACCCTCACACCCCAGCGCCTGACACTGCACCACCCCTATAGTCCACACACTCACACCCCACCGCATGACTCTGGACCAGCCCCACAGTCCACACCCTCACACCACAGCGCCTGACACTGCACCACCCCTATAGTCCACACACTCACACCCCACCGCATGACTCTGCACCAGCCCCACAGTCCACACTCTCACACCCCACTGCCTGACACTGCAACAGCCTCACAGTCCACACCCTCACACCCCACCACCTGACTCTGCACCAGCCCCACAGTCCACACCCTCACACCCCACCGCCTGACTCTGCACCAGCCCTAGTCTAGACTCTCACACCCCACTGCCTGACACTGTACCAGCCCCACAGTCCACACCCTCACACCCCACCGCCTGACACTGCACCAGCCCCACAGTCCACACCCTCACACCCCCCTGCCTGACACTGCACCAGCCCCACTGTCCACACCCACACACCCCACTGCCTGACACTGCACCACCCCTACAGTCCACACACTCACCCCCCACCACCTGACACTGCACCAGTCGCACAGTCCACACCCTCACACCCTACTGCCTGAGTCTGCACAAGTCCCACAGTCCACACCCTCACACCCCACTGCCTGACACTGCACCACCTCTACAGTCCACACTCTCACACCCCACCGCCTGACACTGCACCAGCCCCACAGTCCACACCCTCACACCCCACTGCCTGACACTGCACAAACCCCACAGTCCACACCCTCACACCCCACCGCCTGACTCTGCACCAGCCCCACAGTCCAGACACTCAGACCCCACTGCCTGACACTGCAGCAGCCCCACAGTCCACATCCTCACACCCCACCGCCTGACTCTGCACCAGCCCCACAGTCCACACCCTCACACCCCACTGCCTGACACAGCACCACCCCTACAGTCCACACTCTCACACCCCACCGCCTGCCACTGCACCAGCCCCACAGTCCACACCCTCACACCCCACTGCCTGACACTGCACGAACCCCACAGTCCACACCCTCACACCCCACCGCCTGACTCTGCACCAACCCCACAGTCCACACCCCACCGCCTGACTCTGCACCAGCCCCACAGTCCACACCCTCACACCCCACCGCCTGTCTCTGCACCAGCCCCACAGTCCACACCCTCACACCCCACTGCCTGACACTGCACCACCCCTACAGTCCACACTCTCACACACCACCGCCTGACTCTGCACCAGCTCCACAGTCCAGACTCTCACACCCCACCGTCTGACTCTGCACCAGCCCCACAGTCCACCCCCTCACACCTCACTGCCTGACACTGCACCAGCCCACAGCCCAGCCTCTCACACCCCACTGTCTGACTCTGCACCAGCCCCACAGTCCACACTCTCACACCCCACTGCCTGAAACTGCACCAGCCCAACAGTCCAGACCCTCACACCCCACCGCCTGACTCTGCACCAGCCCCACAGTCCACACTCTCACACCCCACCGCCTGACACTACACCAGCCCCACAGTCCACACCCTCACACCCCCCTGCCTGACACTGCACCAGCCCCACTGTCCACACCCACACACCCCACTGCCTGACACTGCACCACCCCTACAGTCCACACTCTCACACCCCACCGCCTGACACTGCACCAGTCGCACAGTCCACACCCTCACACCCTACTGCCTGACTCTGCACAAGCCCCACAGTCCACAACCTCACACCCCACTGCCTGACACTGCACCACCCCTACAGTCCACACTCTTACACCCCACCGCCTGACACTGCACCAGCCCCACAGTCCACACCCTCACACCCCACTAACTGACACTGCACGAAACCCACAGTCCACACACTCACACCCCACCGCCTGACACTGCACCAGCCCCAAAGTCCACACCCTCACACCTCACTGCCTGACACTGCACCAGCTCCAAAGTCCACACCCTCACACCTCACTGCCTGTACTTTGCACCAGCCCCACAGTCCACACCCTCACACCCCACCGTGTGATTCTGCACCAGCCGCACAGTCCACACTCTCACGCCCCACTGCCTGACACTGCATCAGCCCCCACAGTCCAGACTCTCACACTCCACTGCCTGACACTGCACCAGCTCCACAGTCCACACCCTCACACCCCACCGCATGCCTCTGCACCAGCCCCACAATCCACACCCTCACACCCCACCGCCTGACTCTGCAACAGCCACACAGTCCACACTCTCACACCCCACTGCCTGACACTGCACCAGCCCCACAGTCCACACCCCACCGTCTGACTCTGCACCAGCCCCACAGTCCAAGCTCACACCCCACTGCCTGACACTGCACCAGCCCCACAGTCCACACCCTCACACCCCACCGTCTGACTCTGCACCAGCCCCACAGTCCACACCCTCACACCCCACTGCCTGACTCTGCACCAGCCCCACAGTCCACACTCTCACACCCCACTGCCTGACACTGCACTACCCCTACAGTCCACAGTCTCACACCCCACCGCCTGACACTGCACCTGCCCAACAGTCCACACCCTCACACCCCACTGCCTGACACTGCACCAGCCCCACTGTCCACACCCTCACACCCCACTGCCTGACACTGCACCAGCCCCACAGTCCACACCCTCACACCCCACTAACTGACACTGCACGAAACCCACAGTCCACACACTCACACCCCACCGCCTGACACTGCACCAGCCCCAAAGTCCACACCCTCACACCTCACTGCCTGACACTGCACCAGCTCCAAAGTCCACACCCTCACACCTCACTGCCTGTACTTTGCACCAGCCCCACAGTCCACACCCTCACACCCCACCGCGTGATTCTGCACCAGCCCCACAGTCCACACTCTCACGCCCCACTGCCTGACACTGCATCAGCCCCCACAGTCCAGACTCTCACACTCCACTGCCTGACACTGCACCAGCTCCACAGTCCACACCCTCACACCCCACCGCATGCCTCTGCACCAGCCCCACAATCCACACCCTCACACCCCACCGCCTGACTCTGCAACAGCCACACAGTCCACACTCTCACACCCCACTGCCTGACACTGCACCAGCCCCACAGTCCACACCCCACCGCCTGACTCTGCACCAGCCCCACAGTCCAAGCTCACACCCCACTGCCTGACACTGCACCAGCCCCACAGTCCACACCCTCACACCCCACCGTCTGACTCTGCACCAGCCCCACAGTCCACACCCTCACACCCCACCGCCTGACTCTGCACCAGCCCCACAGTCCACACTCTCACACCCCACTGCCTGACACTGCACTACCCCTACAGTCCACAGTCTCACACCCCACCGCCTGACACTGCACCTGCCCAACAGTCCACACCCTCACACCCCACTGCCTGACACTGCACCAGCCCCACTGTCCACACCCTCACACCCCACTGCCTGACACTGCACCAGCCCCACAGTCCACACCCTCACACCGCACCACCTCACTCTGCACCAGCCCCACAGTCCACACCCTCACACCCCACCGCCTGACTCTGCACCAGCCCCAGCCTAGTCTCTCACACCCCACTGCCTGACACTGTACCAGCCCCACAGTCCACACCCTCACACCCCACCGCCTGACACTGCACCAGCCCCACAGTTCACACACTCACACCCCACCGCCTGACACTGCAGCAGCCCCACAGTCCACACTCTCACACCCCACCGCCTGACACTGCACCAGCCCCACTGTCCACACCCTCACGCCCCCCTGCCTGACACTGTACCAGCCCCACTGTCCACACCCTCACACCGCAGCGCCTGACACTGCACCACCCTTACAGTCCACACACTCACACCCCACCGCATGACTCTGCACCAGCCCGACAGTCCACACTCTCACACCCCACTGCCTGACACTGCATCAGCGCCACAGTCCAGACTCTCACACCCCACCGCCTGACTCTGCACCAGCCCCACAGTCCAAACTCTCACACCCCACCGCCTGACACTGCACCAGCCTCACAGTCCACACCCTCACACCCCCCTGCCTGACACTGCACCAGCCCCACTGTCCACACCCACACACCCCACTGCCTGACACTGCACCACCCCGACAGTCCACATACTCTGACCCCACAGCCTGACACTGCACCAGTCGCACAGTCCACACCCTCACACCCTACTGCCTGACTCTGCACAAGCCCCACAGTCCACACCCTCACACCCCACTGCCTGACACAGCACCACCCCTACAGTCCACACTCTCACACCCCACCGCCTGCCACTGCACCAGCCCCACAGTCCACACCCTCACACCCCACTGCCTGACACTGCACGAACCCCACAGTCCACACCCTCACACCCCACCGCCTGACTCTGCACCAACCCCACAGTCCACACCCCACCGCCTGACTCTGCACCAGCCCCACAGTCCACACCCTCACACCCCACCGCCTGTCTCTGCACCAGCCCCACAGTCCACACCCTCACACCCCACTGCCTGACACTGCACCACCCCTACAGTCCACACTCTCACACACCACCGCCTGACTCTGCACCAGCTCCACAGTCCAGACTCTCACACCCCACCGTCTGACTCTGCACCAGCCCCACAGTCCACCCCCTCACACCTCACTGCCTGACACTGCATCAGGCCACAGCCCATCCTCTCACACCCCACTGTCTGACTCTGCACCAGCCCCACAGTCCACACTCTCACACCCCACTGCCTGACACTGCACCAGCCCCACAGTCCAGACCCTCACACCCCACCGCCTGACTCTGGACCAGCCCCACAGTCCACACCCTCACACCCCACCGCCTGACTCTGCACCAGCCCCACAGTCCACACTCTCACACCCCACCGCCTGACACTGCACCTGCCCCACAGTCCACACCCTCACATCCCCCTGCCTGACACTGCACCAGCCCCACTGTCCACACCCACACACCCCACTGCCTGACACTGCACCACCCCTACAGTCCACACACTCACACCCCACCGCCTGACACTGCACCAGTCGCACAGTCCACACCCTCACACCCTACTGCCTGACTCTGTACAAGCCCCTCAGTCCACACCCTCACACCCCACTGCCTGACACTGCACCGCCCCTACAGTCCACACTCTCACACCCCACCGCCTGACACTGCACCAGCCCCACAGTCCACACCCTCACACCCCACTGCCTGACACTGCACAAACCCCACAGTCCACACCCTCACACCCCACCGCCTGACACTGCAGCAGCCCCAAAGTCCACACCCTCACACCTCACTGCCTGACACTGCACCAGCCCCAAAGTCCACACCCTCACACCTCACTGCCTGACTTTGCACCAGCCCCACAGTCCACACCCTCACACCCCACCACGTGATTCTGCACCAGCCGCACAGTCCACACTCTCACACCCCACTGCCTGACACTGCATCAGCCCCACAGTCCAGACTCTCACACCTCACTGCCTGACACTGCACCAGCTCAACAGTCCACACCCTTACACCCCACTGCCTGCCTCTGCAAAAGCCCCACAGTCCACACCCTCACACCCCACCGCCTGACTCTGCACCAGCCACACAGTCCACACCCCACCGACTGGCTCTGCACCAGCCCCACAGTCCAAACTCCACCCCACTGCCTGACACTGCACCAGCCCCACAGTCCACACCCTCACACCCCACCGTCTGACTCTGCACCAGCCCCACAGTCCACACCCTCACACCCCACCGCCTGACTCTGCACCAGCCCCACAGTCCACACTCTCACACCCCACTGCCTGACACTGCACCACCCCTACAGTCCACACCCTCACACCCCACTGCCTGACTCTGCACCAGCCCCACAGTCCACACTCTCACACCCCACTGCCTGACACTGCACCAGCCCCACAGTCCACACCCTCACACCCCACTGCCTGACACTGCACCAGCCCCACTGTCCACACCCTCACACCCCAGCGCCTGACACTGCACCACCCCTATAGTCCACACACTCACACCCCACCGCGTGACTCTGGACCAGCCCCACAGTCCACACCCTCACACCACAGCGCCTGACACTGCACCACCCCTATAGTCCACGCACTCACACCCCACCGCATGACTCTGCACCAGCCCCACAGTCCACACTCTCACACCCCACTGCCTGACACTGCACCAGCCCCACAGTCCACACCCTCACACCCCACCACCTGACTCTGCACCAGCCCCACAATCCACACCCTCACACCCCACCGCCTGACTCTGCACCAGCCCTAGTCTAGACTCTCACACCCCACTGCCTGACACTGTACCAGCCCCACAGTCCACACCCTCACACCCCACCGCCTGACACTGCACCAGCCCCACAGTCCACACCCTCACACCCCCCTGCCTGACACTGCACCAGCCCCACTGTCCACACCCACACACCCCACTGCCTGACACTGCACCACCCCTACAGTCCACACATTCACACCCCACCACCTGACACTGCACCAGTCGCACAGTCCACACCCTCACACCCTACTGCCTGACTCTGCACAAGTCCCACAGTCCACACCCTCACACCCCACTGCCTGACACTGCACCACCTCTACAGTCCACACTCTCACACCCCACCGCCTGACACTGCACCAGCCCCACAGTCCACACCCTCACACCCCACTGCCTGACACTGCACAAACCCCACAGTCCACACCCTCACACCCCACCGCCTGACTCTGCACCAGCCCCACAGTCCAGACACTCAGACCCCACTGCCTGACACTGCACCAGCCCCACAGTCCACATCCTCACACCCCACCGCCTGACTCTGCACCAGCCCCACAGTCCACACCCTCACACCCCACCGCCTGTCTCTGCACCAGCCCCATAGTCCACACCCTCACACCCCACTGCCTGACACTGCACCACCCCTACAGTCCACACTCTCACACCCCACCGCCTGACACTGCACCAGCCCCACAGTCCACACCCTCACACCCCACTGCCTGACACTGCACCAGCCCCACAGTCCAGACCCTCACACCCCACCGCCTGACTCTGGACCAGCCCCACAGTCCACACCCTCACACCCCACCGCCTGACTCTGCACCAGCCCCACAGTCCACACTCTCACACCCCACCGCCTGACACTGCACCTGCCCCACAGTCCACACCCTCACACCCCCCTGCCTGACACTGCACCAGCCCCACTGTCCCCACCCTCACACCCCACTGCCTGACACTGCATCAGGCCACAGCCCATCCTCTCACACCGCACTGTCTGACTCTGCACCAGCCCCACAGTCCACACTCTCACACCCCCCTGCCTGACACTGCACCAGCCCCACTGTCCACACCCACACACCACACTGCCTGACACTGCACCACCCCTACAGTCCACACACTCACACCCCACCGCCTGACACTGCACCAGTCGCACAGTCCACACCCTCACACCCTACTGCCTGACTCTGTACAAGCCCCACAGTCCACACCCTCACACCCCACTGCCTGACAATGCACCGCCCCTACAGTCCACACTCTCACACCCCACCACCTGACACTGCACCAGCCCCACAGTCCACACCCTCACACCCCACTGCCTGACACTGCACGAACCCCACAGTCCACACCCTCACACCCCACCGCCTGACACTGCAGCAGCCCCAAAGTCCATACCCTCACACCTCACTGCCTGACACTGCACCAGCCCCAAAGTCCACACCCTCACACCTCACTGCCTGACTTTGCACCAGCCCCACAGTCCACACCCTCACACCCCACCACGTGATTCTGCACCAGCCGCACAGTCCACACTCTCACACCCCACTGCCTGACACTGCACCAGCTCCACAGTCCACACCCTCACACCCCACTGCCTGCCTCTGCAAAAGCCCCACAGTCCACACCCTCACACCCCACCGCCTGACTCTGCACCAGCCACACAGTCCACACCCCACCGCCTGGCTCTGCACCAGCCCCACAGTCCAAACTCCACCCCACTGCCTGACACTGCACCAGCCCCACAGTCCACACCCTCACACCCCACCGTCTGACTCTGCACCAGCCCCACAGTCCACACCCTCACACCCCACCGCCTGACTCTGCACCAGCCCCACAGTCCACACTCTCACACCCCACTGCCTGACACTGCACCACCCCTACAGTCCACAGTCTCACACCCCACCGCCTGACACTGTACCAGCCCCACAGTCCACACCCTCACACCCCACTGCCTGACACTGCACCAGCCCCACTGTCCACACCCTCACACCCCAGCGCCTGACACTGCACCAGCCCCACAGTCCACACCCTCACACCACAGCGCCTGACACTGCACCACCCCTATAGTCCACACACTCACACCCCACCGCATGACTCTGCACCAGCCCCACAGTCCACACTCTCACACCCCACTGCCTGACACTGCACCAGCCCCACAGTCCACACCCTCACACCCCACCACCTGACTCTGCACCAGCCCCACAGTCCACACCCTCACACCCCACCGCCTGACTCGGCACCAGCCCTAGTTTAGACTCTCAAACCCCACTGCCTGACACTGTACCAGCCCCACAGTCCACACCCTCACACCCCAACGCCTAACACTGCACCAGCCCCACAGTCCACACCCTCACACCCCCCTGCCTGACACTGCACCAGCTCCACAGTCCACACCCTCACACCCCACTGCCTGCCTCTGCAAAAGCCCCACAGTCCACACCCTCACACCCCACCGCCTGACTCTGCACCAGCCACACAGTCCACACCCCACCGACTGGCTCTGCACCAGCCCCACAGTCCAAACTCCACCCCACTGCCTGACACTGCACCAGCCCCACAGTCCACACCCTCACACCCCACCGTCTGACTCTGCACCAGCCCCACAGTCCACACCCTCACACCCCACCGCCTGACTCTGCACCAGCCCCACAGTCCACACTCTCACACCCCACTGCCTGACACTGCACCACCCCTACAGTCCACAGTCTCACACCCCACCGCCTGACACTGTACCAGCCCCACAGTCCACACCCTCACACCCCACTGCCTGACACTGCACCAGCCCCACTGTCCACACCCTCACACCCCAGCGCCTGACACTGAACCACCCCTATAGTCCACACACTCACACCCCACCGCATGACTCTGGACCAGCCCCACAGTCCACACCCTCACACCACAGCGCCTGACACTGCACCACCCCTATAGTCCACACACTCACACCCCACCGCATGACTCTGCACCAGCCCCACAGTCCACACTCTCACACCCCACTGCCTGACACTGCACCAGCCCCACAGTCCACACCCTCACACCCCACCACCTGACTCTGCACCAGCCCCACAGTCCACACCCTCACACCCCACCGCCTGACTCTGTACCAGCCCTAGTCTAGACTCTCACACCCCACTGCCTGACACTGTACCAGCCCCACAGTCCACACCCTCACACCCCACCGCCTGACACTGCACCAGCCCCACAGTCCACACCCTCACACCCCCCTGCCTGACACTGCACCAGCCCCACTGTCCACACCCACACACCCCACTGCCTGACACTGCACCACCCCTACAGTCCACACACTCACACCCCACCACCTGACACTGCACCAGTCGCACAGTCCACACCCTCACACCATACTGCCTGACTCTGCACAAGTCCCACAGTCCACACCCTCACACCCCACTGCCTGACACTGCACCACCTCTACAGTCCACACTCTCACACCCCACCGCCTGACACTGCACCAGCCCCACAGTCCACACCCTCACACCCCACTGCCTGACACTGCACAAACCCCACAGTCCACACCCTCACACCCCACCGCCTGACTCTGCACCAGCCCCACAGTCCAGACACTCAGACCCCACTGCCTGACACTGCACCAGCCCCACAGTCCACATCCTCACACCCCACCGCCTGACTCTGCACCAGCCCCACAGTCCACACCCTCACACCCCACCGCCTGTCTCTGCACCAGCCCCATTGTCCACACCCTCACACCCCACTGCCTGACACTGCACCACCCCTACAGTCCACACTCTCACACACCACCGCCTGACACTGCACCTGCCCCACAGTCCACACCCTCACACCCCACCGCCTGACTCTGCACTCATCCCACAGTCCACACCCTCACACCCCACCGCCTGTCTCTGCACCAGCCCCACAGTCCAGACTCTCTCACCCCACTGCCTGACACTGCACCAGCCCCGCAGACCACACTCTCACACCCCACCGCCTGACTCTGCACCAGCTCCACAGTCCAGACTCTCACACCCCACCGTCTGACTCTGCACCAGCCCCACAGTCCACACCCTCACACCTCACTGCCTGACACTGCACCAGCCCACAGCCCAGCCTCTCACACCCCACCGCCTGACTCTGCACCAGCCCCACAGTCCACACTCTCACACCCCACCGCCTGACACTGCACCAGCCCCACAGTCCACACCCTCACACCCCACCGCCTGACACTGCACCAGTCGCACAGTCCACACCCTCACACCCCACTGCCTGACACTGCACGAACCCCACAGTCCACACTCTCACACCCCACCGCCTGACTCTGCACCAGCCCCACAGTCCAGACACTCACACCCCACTGCCTGACACTGCACCAGCCCCACAGTCCACACCCTCACAACCCACTGCCTGACTCTGCACCAGCCCCACAGTCCACACCCTCACACCCCACCGCCTGTCTCTGCACCAGCCCCACAGTCCACACCCTCACACCCGACTGCCAGACACTGCACCACCCCTACAGTCCACACTCTCACACCCCACTGCCTGACACTGCACCACCCCTACAGTCCACACACTCACACCCCATCGCCTGACACTGCACCAGTCGCACAGTCCACACCCTCACACCCTACTGCCTGACTCTGTACAAGCCCCACAGTCCACACCCTCACACCCCACTGCCTGACACTGCACCGCCCCTACAGTCCACACTCTCACACCCCACCGCCTGACACTGCACCAGCCCCACAGTCCACACCCTCACACCCCACTGCCTGACACTGCATCAGGCCACAGCCCATCCTCTCACACCGCACTGTCTGACTCTGCACCAGCCCCACAGTCCACACTCTCACACCCCACTGCCTGACACTGCACCAGCCCCACAGTCCAGACCCTCACACCCCACCGCCTGACTCTGGACCAGCCCCACAGTCCACACCCTCACACCCCACCGCCTGACTCTGCACCAGCCCCACAGTCCACACGCTCACACCCCACCGCCTGACACTGCACCTGCCCCACAGTCCACACCCTCACACCCCCCTGCCTGACACTGCACCAGCCCCACTGTCCACACCCACACACCCCACTGCCTGACACTGCACCACCCCTACAGTCCACACACTCACACCCCACCGCCTGACACTGCACCATTCGCACAGTCCACACCCTCACACCCTACTGCCTGACTTTGTACAAGCCCCACAGTCCACACCCTCACACCCCACTGCCTGACACTGCACCGCCCCTACAGTCCACACTCTCACACCCCAACGCCTGACACTGCACCAGCCCCACAGTCCACACCCTCACACCCCACTGCCTGACACTGCACGAACCCCACAGTCCACACCCTCACACCCCACCGCCTGACACTGCAGCAGCCCCAAAGTCCACACCCTCACACCTCACTGCCTGACACTGCACCAGCCCCAAAGTCCACACCCTCACACCTCACTGCCTGACTCTGTACAAGCCCCACATTCCACACCCTCACACCCCACTGCCTGACACTGCACCGCCCCTACAGTCCACACTCTCACACCCCACCGCCTGACACTGCACCAGCCCCACAGTCCACACCCTCACACCCCACTGCCTGACACTGCATCAGGCCACAGCCCATCCTCTCACACCGCACTGTCTGACTCTGCACCAGCCCCACAGTCCACATTCTCACACCCCACTGCCTGACACTGCACCAGCCCCACAGTCCAGACCCTCACACCCCACCGCCTGACTCTGGACCAGCCCCACAGTCCACACCCTCACACCCCACCGCCTGACTCTGCACCAGCCCCACAGTCCACACTCTCACACCCCACCGCCTGACACTGCACCTGCCCCACAGTCCACACCCTCACACCCCCCTGCCTGACACTGCACCAGCCCCACTGTCCACACCCACACACCCCACTGCCTGACACTGCACCACCCCTACAGTCCACACACTCACACCCCACCGCCTGACACTGCACCAGTCGCACAGTCCACACCCTCACACCCCACCGCCTGTCTCTGCACCAGCCCCACAGTCCAGACTCTCTCACCCCACTGCCTGACACTGCACCAGCCCCGCAGACCACACTCTCACACCCCACCGCCTGACTCTGCACCAGCTCCACAGTCCAGACTCTCACACCCCACCGTCTGACTCTGCACCAGCCCCACAGTCCACACCCTCACACCTCACTGCCTGACACTGCACCAGCCCACAGCCCAGCCTCTCACACCCCACCGCCTGACTCTGCACCAGCCCCACAGTCCACACTCTCACACCCCACCGCCTGACACTGCACCAGCCCCACAGTCCACACCCTCACACCCCACCGCCTGACACTGCACCAGTCGCACAGTCCACACCCTCACACCCCACTGCCTGACACTGCACGAACCCCACAGTCCACACTCTCACACCCCACCGCCTGACTCTGCACCAGCCCCACAGTCCAGACACTCACACCCCACTGCCTGACACTGCACCAGCCCCACAGTCCACACCCTCACAACCCACTGCCTGACTCTGCACCAGCCCCACAGTCCACACCCTCACACCCCACCGCCTGTCTCTGCACCAGCCCCACAGTCCACACCCTCACACCCGACTGCCAGACACTGCACCACCCCTACAGTCCACACTCTCACACCCCACTGCCTGACACTGCACCACCCCTACAGTCCACACACTCACACCCCATCGCCTGACACTGCACCAGTCGCACAGTCCACACCCTCACACCCTACTGCCTGACTCTGTACAAGCCCCACAGTCCACACCCTCACACCCCACTGCCTGACACTGCACCGCCCCTACAGTCCACACTCTCACACCCCACCGCCTGACACTGCACCAGCCCCACAGTCCACACCCTCACACCCCACTGCCTGACACTGCATCAGGCCACAGCCCATCCTCTCACACCGCACTGTCTGACTCTGCACCAGCCCCACAGTCCACACTCTCACACCCCACTGCCTGACACTGCACCAGCCCCACAGTCCAGACCCTCACACCCCACCGCCTGACTCTGGACCAGCCCCACAGTCCACACCCTCACACCCCACCGCCTGACTCTGCACCAGCCCCACAGTCCACACGCTCACACCCCACCGCCTGACACTGCACCTGCCCCACAGTCCACACCCTCACACCCCCCTGCCTGACACTGCACCAGCCCCACTGTCCACACCCACACACCCCACTGCCTGACACTGCACCACCCCTACAGTCCACACACTCACACCCCACCGCCTGACACTGCACCATTCGCACAGTCCACACCCTCACACCCTACTGCCTGACTCTGTACAAGCCCCACAGTCCACACCCTCACACCCCACTGCCTGACACTGCACCGCCCCTACAGTCCACACTCTCACACCCCACCGCCTGACACTGCACCAGCCCCACAGTCCACACCCTCACACCCCACTGCCTGACACTGCACGAACCCCACAGTCCACACCCTCACACCCCACCGCCTGACACTGCAGCAGCCCCAAAGTCCACACCCTCACACCTCACTGCCTGACACTGCACCAGCCCCAAAGTCCACACCCTCACACCTCACTGCCTGACTCTGTACAAGCCCCACATTCCACACCCTCACACCCCACTGCCTGACACTGCACCGCCCCTACAGTCCACACTCTCACACCCCACCGCCTGACACTGCACCTGCCCCACAGTCCACACCCTCACACCCCCCTGCCTGACACTGCACCAGCCCCACTGTCCACACCCACACACCCCACTGCCTGACACTGCACCACCCCTACAGTCCACACACTCACACCCCACCGCCTGACACTGCACCAGTCGCACAGTCCACACCCTCACACCCTACTGCCTGACTCTGTACAAGCCCCACAGTCCACACCCTCACACCCCACTGCCTGACACTGCACCGCCCCTACAGTCCACACTCTCACACCCCACCGCCTGACACTGCACCAGCCCCACAGTCCACACCCTCACACCCCACTGCCTGACACTGCACGAACCCCACAGTACACACCCTCACACCCCACCGCCTGACACTGCAGCAGCCCCAAAGTCCACACCCTCACACCTCACTGCCTGACACTGCACCAGCCCCAAAGTCCACACCCTCACACCTCACTGCCTGACTTTGCACCAGCCCCACAGTCCACACCCTCACACCCCACCACGTGATTCTGCACCAGCCGCACAGTCCACACTCTCACACCCCACTGCCTGACACTGCATCAGCCCCACAGTCCAGACTCTCACACGCCACTGCCTGACACTGCACCAGCTCCACAGTCCACACCCTCACACCCCACTGCCTGCCTCTGCAAAAGCCCCACAGTCCACACCCTCACACCCCACCGCCTGACTCTGCACCAGCCACACAGTCCACACCCCACCGCCTGGCTCTGCACCAGCCCCACAGTCCAAACTCCACCCCACTGCCTGACACTGCACCAGCCCCACAGTCCACACCCTCACACCCCACCGTCTGACTCTGCACCACCCCTACAGTCCACAGTCTCACACCCCACCGCCTGACACTGTACCAGCCCCACAGTCCACACCCTCACACCCCACTGCCTGACACTGCACCAGCCCCACTGTCCACACCCTCACACCCCAGCGCCTGACACTGCACCACCCCTATAGTCCACACACTCTCACCCCACCGCATGACTCTGGACCAGCCCCACAGTCCACACCCTCACACCACAGCGCCTGACACTGCACCACCCCTATAGTCCACACACTCACACCCCACCGCATGACTCTGCACCAGCCCCACAGTCCACACTCTCACACCCCACTGCCTGACACTGCACCAGCCCCACAGTCCACACCCTCACACCCCACCACCTGACTCTGCACCAGCCCCACAGTCCACACCCTCACACCCCACCGCCTGACTCTGCACCAGCCCTAGTTTAGACTCTCAAACCCCACTGCCTGACACTGTACCAGCCCCACAGTCCACACCCTCACACCCCACCGCCTAACACTGCACCAGCCCCACAGTCCACACACTCACACCCCCCTGCCTGACACTGCACCAGCTCCACAGTCCACACCCTCACACCCCACTGCCTGCCTCTGCAAAAGCCCCACAGTCCACACCCTCACACCCCACCGCCTGACTCTGCACCAGCCACACAGTCCACACCCCACCGACTGGCTCTGCACCAGCCCCACAGTCCAAACTCCACCCCACTGCCTGACACTGCACCAGCCCCACAGTCCACACCCTCACACCCCACCGTCTGACTCTGCACCAGCCCCACAGTCCACACCCTCACACCCCACCGCCTGACTCTGCACCAGCCCCACAGTCCACACTCTCACACCCCACTGCCTGACACTGCACCACCCCTACAGTCCACAGTCTCACACCCCACCGCCTGACACTGTACCAGCCCCACAGTCCACACCCTCACACCCCACTGCCTGACACTGCACCAGCCCCACTGTCCACACCCTCACACCCCAGCGCCTGACACTGCACCACCCCTATAGTCCACACACTCACACCCCACCGCATGACTCTGGACCAGCCCCACAGTCCACACCCTCACACCACAGCGCCTGACACTGCACCACCCCTATAGTCCACACACTCACACCCCACCGCATGACTCTGCACCAGCCCCACAGTCCACACTCTCACACCCCACTGCCTGACACTGCACCACCCCTACAGTCCACACTCTCACACACCACCGCCTGACACTGCACCTGCCCCACAGTCCACACCCTCACACCCCACCGCCTGACTCTGCACTCATCCCACAGTCCACACCCTCACACCCCACCGCCTGTCTCTGCACCAGCCCCACAGTCCAGACTCTCTCACCCCACTGCCTGACACTGCACCAGCCCCGCAGACCACACTCTCACACCCCACCGCCTGACTCTGCACCAGCTCCACAGTCCAGACTCTCACACCCCACCGTCTGACTCTGCACCAGCCCCACAGTCCACACCCTCACACCTCACTGCCTGACACTGCACCAGCCCACAGCCCAGCCTCTCACACCCCACCGCCTGACTCTGCACCAGCCCCACAGTCCACACTCTCACACCCCACCGCCTGACACTGCACCAGCCCCACAGTCCACACCCTCACACCCCCCTGCCTGACACTGCACCAGCCCCACTGTCCACACCCACACACCCCACTGCCTGACACTGCACCACCCCTACAGTCCACACACTCACACCCCACCGCCTGACACTGCACCAGTCGCACAGTCCACACCCTCACACCTCACTGCCTGACACTGCACCAGCCCACAGCCCTGCCTCTCACACCCCACTGTCTGACTCTGCACAAGCCCCACAGTCCACACCCTCACACCCCACTTCCTGACACTGCACCACCCCTACAGTCCACACTCTCACACCCCACCGCCTGACACTGCACCAGCCCCACAGTCCACACCCTCACACCCCACTGCCTGACACTGCACGAACCCCACAGTCCACACTCTCACACCCCACCGCCTGACTCTGCACCAGCCCCACAGTCCAGACACTCACACCCCACTGCCTGACACTGCACCAGCCCCACAGTCCACACCCTCACAACCCACTGCCTGACTCTGCACCAGCCCCACAGTCCACACCCTCACACCCCACCGCCTGTCTCTGCACCAGCCCCACAGTCCACACCCTCACACCCGACTGCCAGACACTGCACCACCCCTACAGTCCACACTCTCACACCCCACTGCCTGACACTGCACCACCCCTACAGTCCACACACTCACACCCCATCGCCTGACACTGCACCAGTCGCACAGTCCACACCCTCACACCCTACTGCCTGACTCTGTACAAGCCCCACAGTCCACACCCTCACACCCCACTGCCTGACACTGCACCGCCCCTACAGTCCACACTCTCACACCCCACCGCCTGACACTGCACCAGCCCCACAGTCCACACCCTCACACCCCACTGCCTGACACTGCATCAGGCCACAGCCCATCCTCTCACACCGCACTGTCTGACTCTGCACCAGCCCCACAGTCCACAGTCTCACACCCCACTGCCTGACACTGCACCAGCCCCACAGTCCAGACCCTCACACCCCACCGCCTGACTCTGGACCAGCCCCACAGTCCACACCCTCACACCCTACCGCCTGACTCTGCACCAGCCCCACAGTCCACACGCTCACACCCCACCGCCTGACACTGCACCTGCCCCACAGTCCACACCCTCACACCCCCCTGCCTGACACTGCACCAGCCCCACTGTCCACACCCACACACCCCACTGCCTGACACTGCACCACCCCTACAGTCCACACACTCACACCCCACTGCCTGACACTGCACCAGTCGCACAGTCCACACCCTCACACCCTACTGCCTGACTCTGTACAAGCCCCACAGTCCACACCCTCACACCCCACTGCCTGACACTGCACAGCCCCTACAGTCCACACTCTCACACCCCACCGCCTGACACTGCACCAGCCCCACAGTCCACACCCTCACACCCCACTGCCTGACACTGCACGAACCCCACAGTCCACACCCTCACACCCCACCGCCTGACACTGCAGCAGCCCCAAAGTCCACACCCTCACACCTCACTGCCTGACACTGCACCAGCCCCAAAGTCCACACCCTCACACCTCACTGCCTGACTCTGTACAAGCCCCACATTCCACACCCTCACACCCCACTGCCTGACACTGCACCGCCCCTACAGTCCACACTCTCACACCCCACCGCCTGACACTGCACCAGCCCCACAGTCCACACCCTCACACCCCACTGCCTGACACTGCATCAGGCCACAGCCCATCCTCTCACACCGCACTGTCTGACTCTGCACCAGCCCCACAGTCCACACTCTCACACCCCACTGCCTGACACTGCACCAGCCCCACAGTCCAGACCCTCACACCCCACCGCCTGACTCTGGACCAGCCCCACAGTCCACACCCTCACACCCCACCGCCTGACTCTGCACCAGCCCCACAGTCCACACTCTCACACCCCACCGCCTGACACTGCACCTGCCCCACAGTCCACACCCTCACACCCCCCTGCCTGACACTGCACCAGCCCCACTGTCCACACCCACACACCCCACTGCCTGACACTGCACCACCCCTACAGTCCACACACTCACACCCCACCGCCTGACACTGCACCAGTCGCACAGTCCACACCCTCACACCCTACTGCCTGACTCTGTACAAGCCCCACAGTCCACACCCTCACACCCCACTGCCTGACACTGCACCGCCCCTACAGTCCACACTCTCACACCCCACCGCCTGACACTGCACCAGCCCCACTGTCCACACCCACACACCCCACTGCCTGACACTGCACCACCCCTACAGTCCACACACTCACACCCCACCGCCTGACACTGCACCAGCCCCACAGTCCACACCCTCACACCCCACCGCCTGACTCTGCACCAGCCCCACAGTCCACACTCTCACACCCCACCGCCTGACACTGCACCTGCCCCACAGTCCACACCCTCACACCCCCCTGCCTGACACTGCACCAGCCCCACTGTCCACACCCACACACCCCACTGCCTGACACTGCACCACCCCTACAGTCCACACACTCACACCCCACCGCCTGACACTGCACCAGTCGCACAGTCCACACCCTCACACCCTACTGCCTGACTCTGTACAAGCCCCACAGTCCACACCCTCACACCCCACTGCCTGACACTGCACCGCCCCTACAGTCCACACTCTCACAGCCCACCGCCTGACACTGCACCAGCCCCACAGTCCACACCCTCACACCCCACTGCCTGACACTGCACGAACCCCACAGTACACACCCTCACACCCCACCGCCTGACACTGCAGCAGCCCCAAAGTCCACACCCTCACACCTCACTGCCTGACACTGCACCAGCCCCAAAGTCCACACCCTCACACCTCACTGCCTGACTTTGCACCAGCCCCACAGTCCACACCCTCACACCCCACCACGTGATTCTGCACCAGCCGCACAGTCCACACTCTCACACCCCACTGCCTGACACTGCATCAGCCCCACAGTCCAGACTCTCACACGCCACTGCCTGACACTGCACCAGCTCCACAGTCCACACCCTCACACCCCACTGCCTGCCTCTGCAAAAGCCCCACAGTCCACACCCTCACACCCCACCGCCTGACTCTGCACCAGCCACACAGTCCACACCCCACCGCCTGGCTCTGCACCAGCCCCACAGTCCAAACTCCACCCCACTGCCTGACACTGCACCAGCCCCACAGTCCACACCCTCACAACCCACCGTCTGACTCTGCACCACCCCTACAGTCCACAGTCTCACACCCCACCGCCTGACACTGTACCAGCCCCACATTCCACACCCTCACACCCCACTGCCTGACACTGCACCAGCCCCACTGTCCACACCCTCACAACCCAGCGCCTGACACTGCACCACCCCTATAGTCCACACACTCTCACCCCACCGCATGACTCTGGACCAGCCCCACAGTCCACACCCTCACACCACAGCGCCTGACACTGCACCACCCCTATAGTCCACACACTCACACCCCACCGCATGACTCTGCACCAGCCCCACAGTCCACACTCTCACACCCCACTGCCTGACACTGCACCAGCCCCACAGTCCACACCCTCACATCCCACCACCTGACTCTGCACCAGCCCCACAGTCCACACCCTCACACCCCACCGCCTGACTCTGCACCAGCCCTAGTTTAGACTCTCAAACCCCACTGCCTGACACTGTACCAGCCCCACAGTCCACACCCTCACACCCCACCGCCTAACACTGCACCAGCCCCACAGTCCACACACTCACACCCCCCTGCCTGACACTGCACCAGCTCCACAGTCCACACCCTCACACCCCACTGCCTGCCTCTGCAAAAGCCCCACAGTCCACACCCTCACACCCCACCGCCTGACTCTGCACCAGCCACACAGTCCACACCCCACCGACTGGCTCTGCACCAGCCCCACAGTCCAAACTCCACCCCACTGCCTGACACTGCACCAGCCCCACAGTCCACACCCTCACACCCCACCGTCTGACTCTGCACCAGCCCCACAGTCCACACCCTCACACCCCACCGCCTGACTCTGCACCAGCCCCACAGTCCACACTCTCACACCCCACTGCCTGACACTGCACCACCCCTACAGTCCACAGTCTCACACCCCACCGCCTGACACTGTACCAGCCCCACAGTCCACACCCTCACACCCCACTGCCTGACACTGCACCAGCCCCACTGTCCACACCCTCACACCCCAGCGCCTGACACTGCACCACCCCTATAGTCCACACACTCACACCCCACCGCATGACTCTGGACCAGCCCCACAGTCCACACCCTCACACCACAGCGCCTGACACTGCACCACCCCTATAGTCCACACACTCACACCCCACCGCATGACTCTGCACCAGCCCCACAGTCCACACTCTCACACCCCACTGCCTGACACTGCACCAGCCCCACAGTCCACACCCTCACACCCCACCACCTGACTCTGCACCAGCCCCACAGCCCACACCCTCACACCCCACCGCCTGACTCTGCACCAGCCCTAGTCTAGACTCTCACACCCCACTGCCTGACACTGTACCAGCCCCACAGTCCACACCCTCACACCCCACCGCCTGACACTGCACCAGCCCCACAGTCCACACCCTCACACCCCCCTGCCTGACACTGCACCAGCCCCACTGTCCACACCCACACACCCCACTGCCTGACATTGCACCACCCCTACAGTCCACACACTCACACCCCACCACCTGACACTGCACCAGTCGCACAGTCCACACCCTCACACCCTACTGCCTGACTCTGCACAAGTCCCACAGTCCACACCCTCACACCCCACTGCCTGACACTGCACCACCTCTACAGTCCACACTCTCACACCCCACCGCCTGACACTGCACCAGCCCCACAGTCCACACCCTCACACCCCACTGCCTGACACTGCACAAACCCCACAGTCCACACCCTCACACCCCACCGCCTGACTCTGCACCAGCCCCACAGTCCAGACACTCAGACCCCACTGCCTGACACTGCACCAGCCCCACAGTCCACATCCTCACACCCCACCGCCTGACTCTGCACCAGCCCCACAGTCCACACCCTCACACCCCACCGCCTGTCTCTGCACCAGCCCCATAGTCCACACCCTCACACCCCACTGCCTGACACTGCACCACCCCTACAGTCCACACTCTCACACACCACCGCCTGACACTGCACCTGCCCCACAGTCCACACCCTCACACCCCACCGCCTGTCTCTGCACCAGCCCCACAGTCCAGACTCTCTCACCCCACTGCCTGACACTGCACCAGCCCCGCAGACCACACTCTCACACCCCACCGCCTGACTCTGCACCAGCTCCACAGTCCAGACTCTCACACCCCACCGTCTGACTCTGCACCAGCCCCACAGTCCACACCCTCACACCTCACTGCCTGACACTGCACCAGCCCACAGCCCAGCCTCTCACACCCCACCGCCTGACTCTGCACCAGCCCCACAGTCCACACTCTCACACCCCACCGCCTGACACTGCACCAGCCCCACAGTCCACACCCTCACACCCCCCTGCCTGACACTGCACCAGCCCCACTGTCCACACCCACACACCCCACTGCCTGACACTGCACCACCCCTACAGTCCACACACTCACACCCCACCGCCTGACACTGCACAAGTCGCACAATCCACACCCTCACACCTCACTGCCTGACACTGCACCAGCCCACAGCCCTGCCTCTCACACCCCACTGTCTGACTCTGCACAAGCCCCACAGTCCACACCCTCACACCCCACTTCCTGACACTGCACCACCCCTACAGTCCACACTCTCACACCCCACCGCCTGACACTGCACCAGCCCCACAGTCCACACCCTCACACCCCACTGCCTGACACTGCACGAACCCCACAGTCCACACTCTCACACCCCACCGCCTGACTCTGCACCAGCCCCACAGTCCAGACACTCACACCCCACTGCCTGACACTGCACCAGCCCCACAGTCCACACCCTCACAACCCACTGCCTGACTCTGCACCAGCCCCACAGTCCACACCCTCACACCCCACCGCCTGTCTCTGCACCAGCCCCACAGTCCACACCCTCACACCCGACTGCCAGACACTGCACCACCCCTACAGTCCACACTCTCACACCCCACTGCCTGACACTGCACCAGCCCCACAGTCCAGACCCTCACACCCCACCGCCTGACTCTGGACCAGCCCCACAGTCCACACCCTCACACCCCACCGCCTGACTCTGCACCAGCCCCACAGTCCACACTCTCACACCCCACCGCCTGACACTGCACCTGCCCCACAGTCCACACCCTCACGCCCCCCTGCCTGACACTGCACCAGTCCCACTGTCCACACCAACACACCCCACTGCCTGACACTGCACCACCCCTACAGTCCACACACTCACACCCCACCGCCTGACACTGCACCAGTCGCACAGTCCACACCCTCACACCCTACTGCCTGACTCTGTACAAGCCCCACAGTCCACACCCTCACACCCCACTGCCTGACACTGCATCAGGCCACAGCCCATCCTCTCACACCGCACTGTCTGACTCTGCACCAGCCCCACAGTCCACACTCTCACACCCCACTGCCTGACACTGCACCAGCCCCACAGTCCAGACCCTCACACCCCACCACCTGACTCTGGACCAGCCCCACAGTCCACACCCTCACACCCCACCGCCTGACTCTGCACCAGCCCCACAGTCCACACTCTCACACCCCACCGCCTGACACTGCACCAGCCCCACAGTCCACACCCTCACACCCCCCTGCCTGACACTGCACCAGCCCCACAGTCCAGACCCTCACACCCCACCGCCTGACTCTGGACCAGCCCCACAGTCCACACCCTCACACCCCACTGCCTGACTCTGCACCAGCCCCACAGTCCACACTCTCACACCCCACTGCCTGACACTGCACCAGCCCCACAGTCCACACCCTCACACCCCACTGCCTGACACTGCACCAGCCCCACTGTCCACACCCACACACCCCACTGCCTGACACTGCACCACCCCTACAGTCCACACACTCACACCCCACCGCCTGACACTGCACCAGTCGCACAGTCCACACCCTCACACCCCACTACCTGACACTGCACCACCCCTACAGTCCACACACATACACCCCACCTCCTGACACTGCACCAGTCGCACAGTCCACACTCTCACACCCCACTGCCTGACACTGCACCAGCTCCACAGTCCACACCCTCACACCCTACTGCCTGACTCTGCACAAGCCCCACAGTCCACACCCTCACACCCCACTGCCTGACACTGCACCACCCCTACAGTCCACACTCTCACACACCACCGCCTGACTCTGCACCAGCTCCACAGTCCAGACTCTCACACCGCACCGCCTGACTCTGCATCAGCCCCACAGTCCACACTCTCACACCCCACCGCCTGACACTGCACCAGCCCCACAGTCCACACCCTCACACCCCCCTGCCTGACACTGCACCAGCCCCACTGTCCACACGCACACACCCCACTGCCTGACACTGCACCACCCCTACAGTCCACACACTCTCACCCCACTGCCTGACACTGCACCAGCCCCGCAGACCACACTCTCACACCCCACCGCCTGCTCTGCACCAGCTCCACAGTCCAGACTCTCACACCCCACCGTCTGACTCTGCACCAGCCCCACAGTCCACACCCTCACACCTCATTGCCTGACACTGCACCAGCCCACAGCCCAGCCTCTCACACCGCTCTGTCTGACTCTGCACCAGCCACACATTCCACACTCTCACACCCCACTGCCTGACACTGCACCAGCCCCACAGTCCAGACCCTCACACCCCACCGCCTGACTCTGGACCAGCCCCACAGTCCACACCCTCACACCCCACCGCCTGACTCTGCACCAGCCCCACAGTCCACACACTCACACCCCACCGCCTGACAATGCACCAGCCCCACAGTCCACACCCTCACACCCCCCTGCCTGACACTGCACCAGCCCCACTGTCCACACCCACACACCCCACTGCCTGACACTGCACCACCCCTACAGTCCACACCCTCACACCCTACTGCCTGACTCTGCACAAGCCCCACAGTCCACACCCTCATACCCCACTGCCTGACACTGCACCACACCTACAGTCCACACTCTCACACCCCACCGCCTGACACTGCACCAGCCGCACAGTCCACACCCTCACACCCCACTGCCTGACACTGCACGAACCCCACAGTCCAAACCCTCACACCCCACCGCCTGACTCTGCACCAGCCCCACAGTCCAGACACTCACACCCCACTGCCTGACACTGCACCAGCCCCACAGTCCACACACTCACACCCCACCGCCTGACTCTGCACCAGCCCCACAGTCCACACCCTCACACCCCACCGCCTGACACTGCACCACCCCTACAGTCCACACTCTCACACACCACCGCCTGACTCTGCACCAGCTCCACAGTCCAGACTCTCTCACCCCACCGTCTGACTCTGCACCAGCCCCACAGTCCACACCCTCACACCTCACTGCCTGACACTGCACCAGCCCACAGCCCAGCCTCTCACACCCCACTGTCTGACTCTGCACCAGCCCCACAGTCCACACTCTCACACCCCACTGCCTGACTCTGCACCAGCCCCACAGTCCACACTCTCACACCCCACCGCCTGACACTGCACCTGCCCCACAGTCCACACCCTCACACCCCCCTGCCTGACACTGCACCAGCCCCACTGTCCACACCCACACACCCCACTGCCTGACACTGCACCACCCCTACAGTCCACACACTCACACCCCACCGCCTGACACTGCACCAGTCGCACAGTCCACACCCTCACACCCTACTGCCGGACTCTGTACAAGCCCCACAGTCCACACCCTCACACCCCACTGCCTGACACTGCACCGCCCCTACAGTCCACACTCTCACACCCCACCGCCTGACACTGCACCAGCCCCACAGTCCACACCCTCACACCCCACTGCCTGACACTGCACGAACCCCACAGTACACACCCTCACACCCCACCGCCTGACACTGCAGCAGCCCCAAAGTCCACACCCTCACACCTCACTGCCTGACACTGCACCAGCCCCAAAGTCCACACCCTCACACCTCACTGCCTGACTTTGCACCAGCCCCACAGTCCACACCCTCACACCCCACCACGTGATTCTGCACCAGCCGCACAGTCCACACTCTCACACCCCACTGCCTGACACTGCATCAGCCCCACAGTCCAGACTCTCACACGCCACTGCCTGACACTGCACCAGCTCCACAGTCCACACCCTCACACCCCACTGCCTGCCTCTGCAAAAGCCCCACAGTCCACACCCTCACACCCCACCGCCTGACTCTGCACCAGCCACACAGTCCACACCCCACCGCCTGGCTCTGCACCAGCCCCACAGTCCAAACTCCACCCCACTGCCTGACACTGCACCAGCCCCACAGTCCACACCCTCACACTCCACCGTCTGACTCTGCACCACCCCTACAGTCCACAGTCTCACACCCCACCGCCTGACACTGTACCAGCCCCACAGTCCACACCCTCACACCCCACTGCCTGACACTGCACCAGCCCCACTGTCCACACCCTCACACCCCAGCGCCTGACACTGCACCACCCCTATAGTCCACACACTCTCACCCCACCGCATGACTCTGGACCAGCCCCACAGTCCACACCCTCACACCACAGCGCCTGACACTGCACCACCCCTATAGTCCACACACTCACACCCCACCGCATGACTCTGCACCAGCCCCACAGTCCACACTCTCACACCCCACTGCCTGACACTGCACCAGCCCCACAGTCCACACCCTCACACCCCACCACCTGACTCTGCACCAGCCCCACAGTCCACACCCTCACACCCCACCACCTGACTCTGCACCAGTCGCACAGTCCACACCCTCACACCCCACTACCTGACACTGCACCACCCCTACAGTCCACACACATACACCCCACCTCCTGACACTGCACCAGTCGCACAGTCCACACTCTCACACCCCACTGCCTGACACTGCACCAGCTCCACAGTCCACACCCTCACACCCTACTGCCTGACTCTGCACAAGCCCCACAGTCCACACCCTCACACCCCACTGCCTGACACTGCACCACCCCTACAGTCCACACTCTCACACACCACCGCCTGACTCTGCACCAGCTCCACAGTCCAGACTCTCACACCGCACCGCCTGACACTGCACAAGCCCCACAGTCCACACCCTCACACCCCACTGCCTGACACTGCACCACCCCTACAGTCCACACTCTCACACACCACCGCCTGACTCTGCATCAGCCCCACAGTCCACACTCTCACACCCCACCGCCTGACACTGCACCAGCCCCACAGTCCACACCCTCACACCCCCCTGCCTGACACTGCACCAGCCCCACTGTCCACACGCACACACCCCACTGCCTGACACTGCACCACCCCTACAGTCCACACACTCTCACCCCACTGCCTGACACTGCACCAGCCCCGCAGACCACACTCTCACACCCCACCGCCTGCTCTGCACCAGCTCCACAGTCCAGACTCTCACACCCCACCGTCTGACTCTGCACCAGCCCCACAGTCCACACCCTCACACCTCATTGCCTGACACTGCACCAGCCCACAGCCCAGCCTCTCACACCGCTCTGTCTGACTCTGCACCAGCCCCACATTCCACACTCTCACACCCCACTGCCTGACACTGCACCAGCCCCACAGTCCAGACCCTCACACCCCACCGCCTGACTCTGGACCAGCCCCACAGTCCACACCCTCACACCCCACCGCCTGACTCTGCACCAGCCCCACAGTCCACACACTCACACCCCACCGCCTGACAATGCACCAGCCCCACAGTCCACACCCTCACACCCCCCTGCCTGACACTGCACCAGCCCCACTGTCCACACCCACACACCCCACTGCCTGACACTGCACCACCCCTACAGTCCACACCCTCACACCCTACTGCCTGACTCTGCACAAGCCCCACAGTCCACACCCTCATACCCCACTGCCTGACACTGCACCACACCTACAGTCCACACTCTCACACCCCACCGCCTGACACTGCACCAGCCGCACAGTCCACACCCTCACACCCCACTGCCTGACACTGCACGAACCCCACAGTCCAAACCCTCACACCCCACCGCCTGACTCTGCACCAGCCCCACAGTCCAGACACTCACACCCCACTGCCTGACACTGCACCAGCCCCACAGTCCACACCCTCACACCCCACCGCCTGACTCTGCACCAGCCCCACAGTCCACACCCTCACACCCCACCGCCTGACACTGCACCACCCCTACAGTCCACACTCTCACACACCACCGCCTGACTCTGCACCAGCTCCACAGTCCAGACTCTCTCACCCCACCGTCTGACTCTGCACCAGCCCCACAGTCCACACCCTCACACCTCACTGCCTGACACTGCACCAGCCCACAGCCCAGCCTCTCACACCCCACTGTCTGACTCTGCACCAGCCCCACAGTCCACACTCTCACACCCCACTGCCTGACTCTGCACCAGCCCCACAGTCCACACTCTCACACCCCACCGCCTGACACTGCACCTGCCCCACAGTCCACACCCTCACACCCCCCTGCCTGACACTGCACCAGCCCCACTGTCCACACCCACACACCCCACTGCCTGACACTGCACCGCCCCTACAGTCCACACTCTCACACCCCACCGCCTGACACTGCACCAGCCCCACAGTCCACACCCTCACACCCCACTGCCTGACACTGCACGAACCCCACAGTACACACCCTCACACCCCACCGCCTGACACTGCAGCAGCCCCAAAGTCCACACCCTCACACCTCACTGCCTGACACTGCACCAGCCCCAAAGTCCACACCCTCACACCTCACTGCCTGACTTTGCACCAGCCCCACAGTCCACACCCTCACACCCCACCACGTGATTCTGCACCAGCCGCACAGTCCACACTCTCACACCCCACTGCCTGACACTGCATCAGCCCCACAGTCCAGACTCTCACACGCCACTGCCTGACACTGCACCAGCTCCACAGTCCACACCCTCACACCCCACTGCCTGCCTCTGCAAAAGCCCCACAGTCCACACCCTCACACCCCACCGCCTGACTCTGCACCAGCCACACAGTCCACACCCCACCGCCTGGCTCTGCACCAGCCCCACAGTCCAAACTCCACCCCACTGCCTGACACTGCACCAGCCCCACAGTCCACACCCTCACACCCCACCGTCTGACTCTGCACCACCCCTACAGTCCACAGTCTCACACCCCACCGCCTGACACTGTACCAGCCCCACAGTCCACACCCTCACACCCCACTGCCTGACACTGCACCAGCCCCACTGTCCACACCCTCACACCCCAGCGCCTGACACTGCACCACCCCTATAGTCCACACACTCTCACCCCACCGCATGACTCTGGACCAGCCCCACAGTCCACACCCTCACACCACAGCGCCTGACACTGCACCACCACTATAGTCCACACACTCACACCCCACCGCATGACTCTGCACCAGCCCCACAGTCCACACTCTCACACCCCACTGCCTGACACTGCACCAGCCCCACAGTCCACACCCTCACACCCCACCACCTGACTCTGCACCAGCCCCACAGTCCACACCCTCACACCCCACCGCCTGACACTGCACCAGCCCTAGTTTAGACTCTCAAACCCCACTGCCTGACACTGTACCAGCCCCACAGTCCACACCCTCACACCCCACCGCCTAACACTGCACCAGCCCCACAGTCCACACACTCACACCCCCCTGCCTGACACTGCACCAGCTCCACAGTCCACACCCTCACACCCCACTGCCTGCCTCTGCAAAAGCCCCACAGTCCACACCCTCACACCCCACCGCCTGACTCTGCACCAGCCACACAGTCCACACCCCACCGACTGGCTCTGCACCAGCCCCACAGTCCAAACTCCACCCCACTGCCTGACACTGCACCAGCCCCACTGTCCACACCCTCACACCCCACCGTCTGACTCTGCACCAGCCCCACAGTCCACACCCTCACACCCCACCGCCTGACTCTGCACCAGCCCCACAGTCCACACTCTCACACCCCACTGCCTGACACTGCACCACCCCTACAGTCCACAGTCTCACACCCCACCGCCTGACACTGTACCAGCCCCACAGTCCACACCCTCACACCCCACTGCCTGACACTGCACCAACCCCACTGTCCACACCCTCACACCCCAGCGCCTGACACTGCACCACCCCTATAGTCCACACACTCACACCCCACCGCATGACTCTGGACCAGCCCCACAGTCCACACCCTCACACCACAGCGCCTGACACTGCACCACCCCTATAGTCCACACACTCACACCCCACCGCATGACTCTGCACCAGCCCCACAGTCCACACTCTCACACCCCACTGCCTGACACTGCACCAGCCCCACAGTCCACACCCTCACAGCCCACCACCTGACTCTGCACCAGCCCCACAGCCCACACCCTCACACCCCACCGCCTGACTCTGCACCAGCCCTAGTCTAGACTCTCACACCCCACTGCCTGACACTGTACCAGCCCCACAGTCCACACCCTCACACCCCACCACCTGACTCTGCACCAGCCCCACAGTCCACACCCTCACACCCCCCTGCCTGACTCTGCACCAGCCCTAGTTTAGACTCTCAAACCCCACTGCCTGCCACTGTACCAGCCCCACAGTCCACACCCTCACACCCCACCGCCTAACACTGCACCAGCCCCACAGTCCACACACTCAAACCCCCCTGCCTGACACTGCACCAGCTCCACAGTCCACACCCTCACACCCCACTGCCTGCCTCTGCAAAAGCCCCACAGTCCACACCCTCACACCCCACCGCCTGACTCTGCACCAGCCACACAGTCCACACCCCACCGACTGGCTCTGCACCAGCCCCACAGTCCAAACTCCACCCCACTGCCTGACACTGCACCAGCCCCACTGTCCACACCCTCACACCCCACCGTCTGACACTGCACCAGCCCCACAGTCCACACCCTCACACCCCACCGCCTGACTCTGCACCAGCCCCACAGTCCACACTCTCACACCCCACTGCCTGACACTGCACCACCCCTACAGTCCACACTCTCACACCCCACTGCCTGACACTGCACCAGCCCCACAGTCCACACCCTCACACCCCACCACCTGACTCTGCACCAGCCCCACAGCCCACACCCTCACACCCCACCGCCTGACTCTGCACCAGCCCTAGTCTAGACTCTCACACCCCACTGCCTGACACTGTACCAGCCCCACAGTCCACACCCTCACACCCCACCGCCTGACACTGCACCAGCCCCACAGTCCACACCCTCACACCCCCCTGCCTGACACTGCACCAGCCCCACTGTCCACACCCACACACCCCACTGCCTGACATTGCACCACCCCTACAGTCCACACACTCACACCCCACCACCTGACACTGCACCAGTCGCACAGTCCACACCCTCACACCCTACTGCCTGACTCTGCACAAGTCCCACAGTCCACACCCTCACACCCCACTGCCTGACACTGCACCACCTCTACAGTCCACACTCTCACACCCCACCGCCTGACACTGCACCAGCCCCACAGTCCACACCCTCACACCCCACTGCCTGACACTGCACAAACCCCACAGTCCACACCCTCACACCCCACCGCCTGACTCTGCACCAGCCCCACAGTCCAGACACTCAGACCCCACTGCCTGACACTGCACCAGCCCCACAGTCCACATCCTCACACCCCACCGCCTGACTCTGCACCAGCCCCACAGTCCACACCCTCACACTCCACCGCCTGTCTCTGCACCAGCCCCATAGTCCACACCCTCACACCCCACTGCCTGACACTGCACCACCCCTACAGTCCACACTCTCACACACCACCGCCTGACACTGCACCTGCCCCACAGTCCACACCCTCACACCCCACCGCCTGAATCTGCACTCATCCCACAGTCCACACCCTCAAACCCCACCGCCTGTCTCTGCACCAGCCCCACAGTCCAGACTCTCTCACCCCACTGCCTGACACTGCACCAGCCCCGCAGACCACACTCTCACACCCCACCGCCTGACTCTGCACCAGCTCCACAGTCCAGACTCTCACACCCCACCGTCTGACTCTGCACCAGCCCCACAGTCCACACCCTCACACCTCACTGCCTGACACTGCACCAGCCCACAGCCCAGCCTCTCACACCCCACCGCCTGACTCTGCACCAGCCCCACAGTCCACACTCTCACACCCCACCGCCTGACACTGCACCAGCCCCACAGTCCACACCCTCACACCCCCCTGCCTGACACTGCACCAGCCCCACTGTCCACACCCACACACCCCACTGCCTGACACTGCACCACCCCTACAGTCCACACACTCACACCCCACCGCCTGACACTGCACAAGTCGCACAGTCCACACCCTCACACCTCACTGCCTGACACTGCACCAGCCCACAGCCCTGCCTCTCACACCCCACTGTCTGACTCTGCACAAGCCCCACAGTCCACACCCTCACACCCCACTTCCTGACACTGCACCACCCTACAGTCCACACTCTCACACCCCACCGCCTGACACTGCACCAGCCCCACAGTCCACACCCTCACACCCCACTGCCTGACACTGCACGAACCCCACAGTCCACACTCTCACACCCCACCGCCTGACTCTGCACCAGCCCCACAGTCCAGACATTCACACCCCACTGCCTGACACTGCACCAGCCCCACAGTCCACACCCTCACAACCCACTGCCTGACTCTGCACCAGCCCCACAGTCCACACCCTCACACCCCACCGCCTGTCTCTGCACCAGCCCCACAGTCCACACCCTCACACCCGACTGCCAGACACTGCACCACCCCTACAGTCCACACTCTCACACCCCACTGCCTGACACTGCACCAGCCCCACAGTCCAGACCCTCACACCCCACCGCCTGACTTTGCACCAGCCCCACAGTCCACACCCTCACACCCCACCGCGTGATTCTGCACCAGCCCCACAGTCCACACTCTCACGCCCCACTGCCTGACACTGCATCAGCCCCCACAGTCCAGACTCTCACACTCCACTGCCTGACACTGCACCAGCTCGACAGTCCACACCGTCACACCCCACCGCCTGCCTCTGCACCAGCCCCACAATCCACACCCTCACACCCCACCGCCTGACTCTGCACCAGCCACACAGTCCACACTCTCACACCCCACTGCCTGACACTGCACCAGCCCCACAGTCCACACCCCACCGCCTGACTCTGCACCAGCCCCACAGTCCAAGCTCACACCCCACTGCCTGACACTGCACCAGCCCCACAGTCCACACCCTCACACCCCACCGTCTGACTCTGCACCAGCCCCACAGTCCACACCCTCACACCCCACCGCCTGACTCTGCACCAGCCCCACAGTCCACACTCTCACACCCCACTGCCTGACACTGCACTACCCCTACAGTCCACAGTCTCACACCCCACCGCCTGACACTGCACCTGCCCCACAGTCCACACCATCACACCCCACTGCCTGACACTGCACCAGCCCCACTGTCCACACACTCACACCCCAGCACCTGACACTGCACCACCCCTACAGTCCACACACTCACACCCCACCGCATGACTCTGCACCAGCCCCACAGGCCACACTCTCACACCCCACTGCCTGACACTGTACCAGCCCCACAGTCCACACCCTCACACCCCACCACCTGACTCTGCACCACCCCTACAGTCCACACACTCACACCCCACCGCCTGACACTGCACCAGTCGCACAGTCCACACCCTCACACCCTACTGCCTGACTCTGTACAAGCCCCACAGTCCACACCCTCACACCCCACTGCCTGACACTGCACCGCCCCTACAGTCCACACTCTCACACCCCACCGCCTGACACTGCACCAGCCCCACAGTCCACACCCTCACACCCCACTGCCTGACACTGCATCAGGCCACAGCCCATCCTCTCACACCGCACTGTCTGACTCTGCACCAGCCCCACAGTCCACACTCTCACACCCCACTGCCTGACACTGCACCAGCCCCACAGTCCAGACCCTCACACCCCACCGCCTGACTCTGGACCAGCCCCACAGTCCACACCCTCACACCCCACCGCCTGACTCTGCACCATCCCCACAGTCCACACTCTCACACCCCACCGCCTGACACTGCACCAGCCCCACAGTCCACACCCTCACACCCCCCTGCCTGACACTGCACCAGCCCCACAGTCCAGACCCTCACACCCCACCGCCTGACTCTGGACCAGCCCCACAGTCCACACCCTCACACCCCACTGCCTGACTCTGCACCAGCCCCACAGTCCACACTCTCACACCCCACTGCCTGACACTGCACCAGCCCCACAGTCCACACCCTCACACCCCACTGCCTGACACTGCACCAGCCCCACTGTCCACACCCACACACCCCACTGCCTGACACTGCACCACCCCTACAGTCCACACACTCACACCCCACCGCCTGACACTGCACCAGTCGCACAGTCCACACCCTCACACCCCACTACCTGACACTGCACCACCCCTACAGTCCGCACACTTACACCCCACCTCCTGACACTGCACCAGTCGCACAGTCCACACTCTCACACCCCACTGCCTGACACTGCACCAGCTCCACAGTCCACACCCTCACACCCTACTGCCTGACTCTGCACAAGCCCCACAGTCCACACCCTCACACCCCACTGCCTGACACTGCACCACCCCTACAGTCCACACTCTCACACACCACCGCCTGACTCTGCACCAGCTCCACAGTCCAGACTCTCACACCCCACCACCTGACTCTGCATCAGCCCCACAGTCCACACTCTCACACCCCACCGCCTGACACTGCACCAGCCCCACAGTCCACACCCTCACACCCCCCTGCCTGACACTGCACCAGCCCCACTGTCCACACGCACACACCCCACTGCCTGACACTGCACCACCCCTACAGTCCACACACTCTCACCCCACTGCCTGACACTGCACCAGCCCCGCAGACCACACTCTCACACCCCACCGCCTGCTCTGCACCAGCTCCACAGTCCAGACTCTCACACCCCACCGTCTGACTCTGCACCAGCCCCACAGTCCACACCCTCACACCTCATTGCCTGACACTGCACCAGCCCACAGCCCAGCCTCTCACACCGCTCTGTCTGACTCTGCACCAGCCCCACATTCCACACTCTCACACCCCACTGCCTGACACTGCACCAGCCCCACAGTCCAGACCCTCACACCCCACCGCCTGACTCTGGACCAGCCCCACAGTCCACACCCTCACACCCCACCGCCTGACTCTGCACCAGCCCCACAGTCCACACACTCACACCCCACCGCCTGACAATGCACCAGCCCCACAGTCCACACCCTCACACCCCCCTGCCTGACACTGCACCAGCCCCACTGTCCACACCCACACACCCCACTGCCTGACACTGCACCACCCCTACAGTCCACACCCTCACACCCTACTGCCTGACTCTGCACAAGCCCCACAGTCCACACCCTCATACCCCACTGCCTGACACTGCACCACACCTACAGTCCACACTCTCACACCCCACCGCCTGACACTGCACCAGCCGCACAGTCCACACCCTCACACCCCACTGCCTGACACTGCACGAACCCCACAGTCCAAACCCTCACACCCCACCGCCTGACTCTGCACCAGCCCCACAGTCCAGACACTCACACCCCACTGCCTGACACTGCACCAGCCCCACAGTCCACACCCTCACACCCCACCGCCTGACTCTGCACCAGCCCCACAGTCCACACCCTCACACCCCACCGCCTGACACTGCACCACCCCTACAGTCCACACTCTCACACACCACCGCCTGACTCTGCACCAGCTCCACAGTCCAGACTCTCTCACCCCACCGTCTGACTCTGCACCAGCCCCACAGTCCACACCCTCACACCTCACTGCCTGACACTGCACCAGCCCACAGCCCAGCCTCTCACACCCCACTGTCTGACTCTGCACCAGCCCCACAGTCCACACTCTCACACCCCACTGCCTGACTCTGCACCAGCCCCACAGTCCACACTCTCACACCCCACCGCCTGACATTGCACCAGCCCCACAGTCCACACCCTCACACCCCCCTGCCTGACACTGCACCAGCCCCACTGTCCACACCCACACACCCCACTGCCTGACACTGCACCACCCCTACAGTCCACACCCTCACACCCTACTGCCTGACTCTGCACAAGCCCCACAGTCCACACCCTCATACCCCACTGCCTGACACTGCACCACACCTACAGTCCACACTCTCACACCCCACCGCCTGACACTGCACCAGCCGCACAGTCCACACCCTCACACCCCACTGCCTGACACTGCACGAACCCCACAGTCCAAACCCTCACACCCCACCGCCTGACTCTGCACCAGCCCCACAGTCCAGACACTCACACCCCACTGCCTGACACTGCACCAGCCCCACAGTCCACACCCTCACACCCCACCGCCTGACTCTGCACCAGCCCCACAGTCCACACCCTCACACCCCACCGCCTGACACTGCACCACCCCTACAGTCCACACTCTCACACACCACCGCCTGACTCTGCACCAGCTCCACAGTCCAGACTCTCTCACCCCACCGTCTGACTCTGCACCAGCCCCACAGTCCACACCCTCACACCTCACTGCCTGACACTGCACCAGCCCACAGCCCAGCCTCTCACACCCCACTGTCTGACTCTGCACCAGCCCCACAGACCACACTCTCACACCCCACTGCCTGACTCTGCACCAGCCCCACAGTCCACACTCTCACACCCCACCGCCTGACATTGCACCAGCCCCACAGTCCACACCCTCACACCCCCCTGCCTGACACTGCACCAGCCCCACTGTCCACACCCACACACCCCACTGCCTGACACTGCACCACCCCTACAGTCCACACTCTCACACCCCACCGCCTGACACTGCACCAGTCGCACAGTCCACACCCTCACACCCTACTGCCTGACTCTGCACAAGCCCCACAGTCCACACCCTCACACCCCACTGCCTGACACTGCACCACCCCTACAGTCCACACTCTCACACCCCACCGCCTGACACTGCACCAGCCCCACAGTCCACACCCTCACACCCCACTAACTGACACTGCACGAAACCCACAGTCCACACACTCACACCCCACCGCCTGACACTGCACCAGCCCCAAAGTCCACACCCTCACACCTCACTGCCTGACACTGCACCAGCTCCAAAGTCCACACCCTCACACCTCACTGCCTGACTTTGCACCAGCCCCACAGTCCACACCCTCACACCCCACCGCGTGATTCTGCACCAGCCCCACAGTCCACACTCTCACGCCCCACTGCCTGACACTGCATCAGCCCCCACAGTCCAGACTCTCACACTCCACTGCCTGACACTGCACCAGCTCGACAGTCCACACCGTCACACCCCACCGCCTGCCTCTGCACCAGCCCCACAATCCACACCCTCACACCCCACCGCCTGACTCTGCACCAGCCACACAGTCCACACTCTCACACCCCACTGCCTGACACTGCACCAGCCCCACAGTCCACACCCCACCGCCTGACTCTGCACCAGCCCCACAGTCCAAGCTCACACCCCACTGCCTGACACTGCACCAGCCCCACAGTCCACACCCTCACACCCCACCGTCTGACTCTGCACCAGCCCCACAGTCCACACCCTCACACCCCACCGCCTGACTCTGCACCAGCCCCACAGTCCACACTCTCACACCCCACTGCCTGACACTGCACTACCCCTACAGTCCACAGTCTCACACCCCACCGCCTGACACTGCACCTGCCCCACAGTCCACACCATCACACCCCACTGCCTGACACTGCACCAGCCCCACTGTCCACACACTCACACCCCAGCACCTGACACTGCACCACCCCTACAGTCCACACACTCACACCCCACCGCATGACTCTGCACCAGCCCCACAGGCCACACTCTCACACCCCACTGCCTGACACTGTACCAGCCCCACAGTCCACACCCTCACACCCCACCACCTGACTCTGCACCAGCCCCACAGTCCACACCCTCACACCCCACCGCCTGACTCTGCACCAGCCCCAGTCTAGACTCTCACACCCCACTGCCTGACACTGTACCAGCCCCACAGTCCACACCCTCACACCCCACCGCTTGACACTGCACCAGCCCCACAGTTCACACGCTCACACCCCACCGCCTGACACTGCAGCAGCCCCACAGTCCACACTCTCACACCCCACCGCCTGACACTGCACCAGCCCCACTGTCCACACCCTCAAGCCCCCCTGCCTGACACTGTAGCAGCCCCACTGTCCACACCCACACACCCCACTGCCTGACACTGCACCACCCCTACAGTCCACACACTCACACCCCACCGCCTGACACTGCACCAGTCGCACAGTCCACACCCTACTGCCTGACTCTGCACAAGCCCCACAGTCCACACCCTCACACCCTCACACCCCACTGCCTGACACTGCACCACCCCCTACAGTCCACACTCTCACACCCCACCGCCTTACACTGCACCATCCCCACAGTCCACACCCTCACACCCCACTGCCTGACACTGCACAAACCCCACAGTCCACACCCTCACACCCCACCGACTGACTCTGCACCAGCCCCACAGTCCACACCCTCACACCCCACTGCCTGACACTGCACCACCCCGACAGTCCACACTCTCACACAGCACCGCCTGACACTGCACCTGCCCCACAGTCCACACCCTCACACCCCACCGCCTGACTCTGCACCTGCCCCACAGTCCACACCCTCACACCCCACCGCCTGACTCTGCACTAATCCCACAGTCCACACCCTCACACCTCACTGCCTGACACTGCACCAGCCCACAGCCCAGCCTCTCACACCCCACTGTCTGACTCTGCACCAGCCCCACAGTCCACACTCTCACACCCCACTGCCTTACACTGCACCAGCCCCACAGTCCAGACCCTCACACCCCACCGCCTGACTCTGGACCAGCCCCACAGTCCACACCCTCACACCCCACCGCCTGACTCTGCACCAGCCCCACAGTCCACACTCTCACACCCCACCGCCTGACACTGCACCAGCCCCACAGTCCACACCCTCACACCCCCCTGCCTGACACTGCACAAGCCCCACTGTCCACACCCACACACCCCACTGCCTGACACTGCACCACCCCTACAGTCCACACACTCACACCCCACCGCCTGACACTGCACCAGTCGCACAGTCCACACCCTGACTCCCTACTGCCTGACTCTGCACAAGCCCCACAGTCCACACCCTCACACCCCACTGCCTGACACTGCACCACCCCTACAGTCCACACTCTCACACACCACCGCCTGACTCTGCACCAGCTCCACAGTCCAGACTCTCACACCCCACCGTCTGACTCTGCACCAGCCCCACAGTCCACACCCTCACACCTCACTGCCTGACAGTGCACCAGCCCCACAGTCCACACCCTCACACCCCACTAACTGACACTGCACGAAACCCACAGTCCACACACTCACACCCCACTGCCTGACACTGCACCAGCCCCAAAGTCCACACCCTCACACCTCACTGCCTGACACTGCACCAGCTCCAAAGTGCACACCCTCACACCTCACTGCCTGACTTTGCACCAGCCCCACAGTCCACACCCTCACACCCCACCGCGTGATTCTGCACCAGCCCCACAGTCCACACTCTCACGCCCCACTGCCTGACACTGCATCAGCCCCCACAGTCCAGACTCTCACACTCCACTGCCTGACACTGCACCAGCTCCACAGTCCACACCGTCACACCCCACCGCCTGCCTCTGCACCAGCCCCACAATCCACACCCTCACACCCCACCGCCTGACTCTGCACCAGCCACACAGTCCACACTCTCACACCCCACTGCCTGACACTGCACCAGCCCCACAGTCCACACCCCACCGCCTGACTCTGCACCAGCCCCACAGTCCAAGCTCACACCCCACTGCCTGACACTGCACCAGCCCCACAGTCCACACCCTCACACCCCACCGTCTGACTCTGCACCAGCCCCACAGTCCACACCCTCACACCCCACCGCCTGACTCTGCACCAGCCCCACAGTCCACACTCTCTCACCCCACTGCCTGACTCTGCACTACCCCTACAGTCCACAGTCTCACACCCCACCGCCTGACACTGCACCTGCCCCAGAGTCCACACCCTCACACCCCACTGCCTGACACTGCAGCAGCCCCACTGTCGACACCCTCACACCCCAGCACCTGACACTGCACCACCCCTACAGTCCACACACTCACACCCCACCGCATGACTCTGCACCAGCCCCACAGGCCACACTCTCACACCCCACTGCCTGACACTGCACCAGCCCCACAATCCACACCCTCACACCCCACCACCTGACTCTGCACCAGCCCCACAGTCCACACCCTCACACCCCACCGCCTGACTCTGCACCAGCCCCAGTCTAGACTCTCACACCCCACTGCCTGACACTGTACCAGCCCCACAGTCCACACCCTCACACCCCCCTGCCTGACACTGCACCAGCCCCACTGTCCACACCCACACACCCCACTGCCTGACACTGGACCACCCCTACACTCCACAAACTCACACCCCACTGCCTGACACTGCACAAGCCCCACAGTCCACACCCTCACACCCCACTGCCTGACACTGCACCACCCCCACAGTCCACACCCTCACACCTCACTGCCTGACACTGCACCAGCCCCAAAGTCCACACCCTCACACCCCACCGCGTGATTCTGCACCAGCCCCACAGTCCACACACTCACACCCCACTGCCTGACACTGCATCAGCCCCCACAGTCCAGACTCTCACACTCCACTGCCTGACACTGCACCAGCTCCACAGTCCACACCCGCACACCCCACCGCCTGCCTCTGCACCAGCCCCACAGTCCACACCCTCACACCCCACCGCCTGACTCTGCACCAGCCACACAGTCCACACTCTCACACCCCACTGCCTGACACTGCACCAGCCCCACAGTCCACACCCCACCGCCTGACTCTGCACCAGCCCCACAGTCCACACTCTAACACCCCACTGCCTGACACTGCACCAGCCCCACAGTCCACACCCCACCGCCTGACTCTGCACCAGCCCCACAGTCCAAACTCACACCCCACTGCCTGACACTGCACCAGCCCCACAGTCCACACCCTCACACCCCACTGCCTGACACTGCACCAGCCCCACTGTCCACACCCTCACACCCCAGCACCTGACACTGCACCACCCCTACTGTCCACACACTCACACCCCACTGCATGATTCTGCACCAGCCCCACAGTCCACACTCTCACACCCCACTGCCTGACACTGCACCAGCCCCACAGTCCACACCCTCACACCCCACCACCTGACTCTGCACCAGCCCCACAGTCCACACCCTCACACCCTACCGCCTGACTCTGCACCAGCCCCAGTCTAGACTCTCACACCCCACAGCCTGACTCTGTACCAGCCCCACAGTCCACACCCTCACACCCCATCGCCTGACACTGCACCAGCCCCACAGTTCACACAATCACACCCCACCGCCTGACACTGCAGCAGCCCCACAGTCCACACTCTCACACCCCACCGCCTGACACTGCACCAGCCCCACAGTCCACACCCTCACACCCCCCTGCCTGACACTGCACCAGCCCCACAGTCCACACCCACACACCCCACTGCCTGACACTGCACCACCCCTACAGTCCACACACTCACACCCCACCGCCTGACACTGCACCAGTCGCACAGTCCACACCCTACTGCCTGACTCTGCACAAGCCCCACAGTCCACACCCTCACACCCCACTGCCTGACACTGCACCACCCCTACAGTCCACACTCTCACACCCCACTGCCTGACACTGCACCAGCTCCACAGTCCACACCCTCACACCCTACTGCCTGACTCTGCACAAGCCCCACAGTCCACACCCTCACACCCCACTGCCTGACACTGCACCACCCCTACAGTCCACACTCTCACACACCACCGCCTGACTCTGCACCAGCTCCACAGTCCAGACTCTCACACCCCACCGCCTGACTCTGCATCAGCCCCACAGTCCACACTCTCACACCCCACCGCCTGACACTGCACCAGCCCCAGAGTCCACACCCTCACACCCCCCTGCCTGACACTGCACCAGCCCCACTGTCCACACGCACACACCCCACTGCCTGACACTGCACCACCCCTACAGTCCACACACTTTCACCCCACTGCCTGACACTGCACCAGCCCCGCAGACCACACTCTCACACCCCACCGCCTGCTCTGCACCAGCTCCACAGTCCAGACTCTCACACCCCACCGTCTGACTCTGCACCAGCCCCACAGTCCACACCCTCACACCTCATTGCCTGACACTGCACCAGCCCACAGCCCAGCCTCTCACACCGCTCTGTCTGACTCTGCACCAGCCCCACATTCCACACTCTCACACCCCACTGCCTGACACTGCACCAGCCCCACAGTCCAGACCCTCACACCCCACCGCCTGACTCTGGACCAGCCCCACAGTCCACACCCTCACACCCCACCGCCTGACTCTGCACCAGCCCCACAGTCCACACACTCACACCCCACCGCCTGACAATGCACCAGCCCCACAGTCCACACCCTCAAACCCCCCTGCCTGACACTGCACCAGCCCCACTGTCCACACCCACACACCCCACTGCCTGACACTGCACCACCCCTACAGTCCACACCCTCACACCCTACTGCCTGACTCTGCACAAGCCCCACAGTCCACACCCTCATACCCCACTGCCTGACACTGCACCACACCTACAGTCCACACTCTCACACCCCACCGCCTGACACTGCACCAGCCCCACAGTCCACACCCTCACACCCCACTGCCTGACACTGCATGAACCCCACAGTCCAAACCCTCACACCCCACCGCCTGACTCTGCACCAGCCCCACAGTCCAGACACTCACACCCCACTGCCTGACACTGCACCAGCCCCACAGTCCACACCCTCACACCCCACCGCCTGACTCTGCACCAGCCCCACAGTCCACACCCTCACACCCCACCGCCTGTCTCTGCACCAGCCCCACAGTCTACACCCTCACACCCCACTGCCTGACACTGCACCACCCCTACAGTTCACACTCTCACACACCACCGCCTGACTCTGCACCAGCTCCACAGTCCAGACTCTCTCACCTCACCGTCTGACTCTGCACCAGCCCCACAGTCCACACCCTCACACCTCACTGCCTGACACTGCACCAGCCCACAGCCCAGCATCTCACACCCCACTGTCTGACTCTGCACCAGCCCCACAGTCCACACTCTCACACCCCACTGCCTGACTCTGCACCAGCCCCACAGTCCACACTCTCACACCCCACTGCCTGACTCTGCACCAGCCCCACAGTCCACACCCTCACACCCCCCTGCCTGACACTGCACCAGCCCCACTGTCCACACCCACACACCCCACTGCCTGACACTGCACCACCCCTACAGTCCACACTCTCACACCCCACCGCCTGACACTGCACCAGTCGCACAGTCCACACCCTCACACCCTACTGCCTGACTCTGCACAAGCCCCACAGTCCACACCCTCACACCCCACTGCCTGACACTGCACCACCCCTACAGTCCACACTCTCACACCCCACCGCCTGACACTGCACCAGCCCCACAGTCCACACCCTCACACCCCACTAACTGACACTGCACGAAACCCACAGTCCACACACTCACACCCCACTGCCTGACACTGCACCAGCCCCAAAGTCCACACCCTCACACCTCACTGCCTGACACTGCACCAGCTCCAAAGTGCACACCCTCACACCTCACTGCCTGACTTTGCACCAGCCCCACTGTCCACACCCTCACACCCCACCGCGTGATTCTGCACCAGCCCCACAGTCCACACTCTCACGCCCCACTGCCTGACACTGCATCAGCCCCCACAGTCCAGACTCTCACACTCCACTGCCTGACACTGCACCAGCTCCACAGTCCACACCGTCACACCCCACCGCCTGCCTCTGCACCAGCCCCACAATCCACACCCTCACACCCCACCGCCTGACTCTGCACCAGCCACACAGTCCACACTCTCACACCCCACTGCCTGACACTGCACCAGCCCCACAGTCCACACCCCACCGCCTGACTCTGCACCAGCCCCACAGTCCAAGCTCACACCCCACTGCCTGACACTGCACCAGCCCCACAGTCCACACCCTCACACCCCACCGTCTGACTCTGCACCAGCCCCACAGTCCACACCCTCACACCCCACCGCCTGACTCTGCACCAGCCCCACAGTCCACACTCTCACACCCCACTGCCTGACACTGCACTACCCCTACAGTCCACAGTCTCACACCCCACCGCCTGACACTGCACCTGCCCCACAGTCCACACCCTCACACCCCACTGCCTGACACTGCAGCAGCCCCACTGTCCACACCCTCACACCCCAGCACCTGACACTGCACCACCCCTACAGTCCACACACTCACACCCCACCGCATGACTCTGCACCAGCCCCACAGGCCACACTCTCACACCCCACTGCCTGACACTGCACCAGCCCCACAGTCCACACCCTCACACCCCACCACCTGACTCTGCACCAGCCCCACAGTCCACACCCTCACACCCCACCGCCTGACTCTGCACCAGCCCCAGTCTAGACTCTCACACCCCACTGCCTGACACTGTACCAGCCCCACAGTCCACACCCTCACACCCCACCGCCTGACACTGCACCAGCCCCACAGTTCACACACTCACACCCCACCGCCTGACACTGCAGCAGCCCCACAGTCCACACTCTCACACCCCACCGCCTGACACTGCACCAGCCCCACTGTCCACACCCTCACGCCCCCCTGCCTGACACTGTAGCAGCCCCACTGTCCACACCCACACACCCCACTGCCTGACACTGCACCAACCCTACAGTCCACACACTCACACCCCACCGCCTGACACTGCACCAGTCGCACAGTCCACACCCTACTGCCTGACTCTGCACAAGCCCCACAGTCCACACCCTCACACCCCACTGCCTGACACTGCACCACCCCCTACAGTCCACACTCTCACACCCCACCGCCTGACACTGCACCAGCCCCACAGTCCACACCCTCACACCCCACTGCCTGACACTGCACAAACCCCACAGTCCACACCCTCACACCCCACCGCCTGACTCTGCACCAGCCCCACAGTCCAGACACTCACACCCCACTGCCTGACACTGCACCAGCCCCACAGTCCACACCCTCACACCCCACCGCCTGACTCTGCACCAGCCCCACAGTCCACACCCTCACACCCCACTGCCTGACACTGCACCACCCCGACAGTCCACACCCTCACACCCCACCGCCTGACTCTGCACCAGCCCCACAGTCCAGACACTCACACCCCACTGCCTGACACTGCACCTGCCCCACAGTCCACACCCTCACACCCCACCGCCTGACTCTGCACCTGCCCCACAGTCCACACCCTCACACCCCACCGCCTGACTCTGCACTAATCCCACAGTCCACACCCTCACACCTCACTGCCTGACACTGCACCAGCCCACAGCCCAGCCTCTCACACCCCACTGTCTGACTCTGCACCAGCCCCACAGTCCACACTGTCACACCCCACTGCCTTACACTGCACCAGCCCCACAGTCCAGACCCTCACACCCCACCGCCTGACTCTGGACCAGCCCCACAGTCCACACCCTCACACCCCACCGCCTGACTCTGCACCAGCCCCACAGTCCACACTCTCACACCCCACCGCCTGACACTGCACCAGCCCCACAGTCCACACCCTCACACCCCCCTGCCTGACACTGCACAAGCCCCACTGTCCACACCCACACACCCCACTGCCTGACACTGCACCACCCCTACAGTCCACACACTCACACCCCACCGCCTGACACTGCACCAGTCGCACAGTCCACACCCTGACACCCTACTGCCTGACTCTGCACAAGCCCCACAGTCCACACCCTCACACCCCACTGCCTGACACTGCACCACCCCTACACTCCACACACTCACACCCCACCGCCTGACACTGCACAAGCCCCACAGTCCACACCCTCACACCCCACTGCCTGACACTGCACCACCCCCACAGTCCACACACTCACACCCCACCGCGTGATTCTGCACCAGCCCCACAGTCCACACACTCACACCCCACTGCCTGACACTGCATCAGCCCCCACAGTCCAGACTCTCACACTCCACTGCCTGACACTGCACCAGCTCCACAGTCCACACCCTCACACCCCACCGCCTGCCTCTGCACCAGCCCCACAGTCCACACCCTCACACCCCACCGCCTGACTCTGCATCAGCCACACAGTCCACACTCTCACACCCCACTGCCTGACACTGCACCAGCCCCACAGTCCACACCCCACCGCCTGACTCTGCACCAGCCCCACAGTCCAAACTCACACCCCACTGCCTGACACTGCACCAGCCCCACAGTCCACACCCTCACACCCCACTGCCTGACACTGCACCATTCCTACAGTCCACAGTCTCACACCCCACCGCCTGACACTGCACCAGCCCCACAGTCCACACCCTCACACCCCACTGCCTGACACTGCACCAGCCCCACTGTCCACACCCTCACACCCCAGCACCTGACACTGCACCACCCCTACTGTCCACACACTCACACCCCACTGCATGATTCTGCACCAGCCCCACAGTCCACACTCTCACACCCCACTGCCTGACACTGCACCAGCCCCACAGTCCACACCCTCACACCCCACCACCTGACTCTGCACCAGCCCCACAGTCCACAACCTCACACCCTACCGCCTGACTCTGCACCAGCCCCAGTCTAGACTCTCACACCCCACAGCCTGACTCTGTACCAGCCCCACAGTCCACACCCTCACACCCCATCGCCTGACACTGCACCAGCCCCACAGTTCACACAATCACACCCCACCGCCTGACACTGCAGCAGCCCCACAGTCCACACTCTCACACCCCACCGCCTGACACTGCACCAGCCCCACAGTCCACACCCTCACACCCCCCTGCCTGACACTGCACCAGCCCCACTGTCCACACCCACACACCCCACTGCCTGACACTGCACCACCCCTGCAGTCCACACACTCACACCCCACCGCCTGACACTGCACCAGTCGCACAGTCCACACCCTACTGCCTGACTCTGCACAAGCCCCACAGTCCACACCCTCACACCCCACTGCCTGACACTGCACCACCCCTACAGTCCACACTCTCACACCCCACCGCCTGACACTGCACCAGCCCCACAGTCCACACCCTCACACCCCACTGCCTGACACTGCACAAACCCCACAGTCCACACCCTCACACCCCACCGCCTGACTCTGCACCAGCCCCACAGTCCAGACACTCACACCCCACTGCCTGACACTGCACCAGCCCCACAGTCCACACCCTCACACCCCACCGCCTGACTCTGCACCAGCCCCACAGTCCACACCCTCACACCCCACCGCCTGTCTCTGCACCAGCCCCACAGTCCACACCCTCACACCCCACTGCCTGACACTGCACCACCCCTACAGTCCACACACTCACACACCACCGCCTGACACTGCACCTGCCCCACAGTCCACACCCTCACACCCCACCGCCTGACTCTGCACTAATCCCACAGTCCACACCCTCACACCCCACCGCCTGTCTCTGCACCAGCCCCACAGTCCACACCCTCACACCCCACTGCCTGACACTGCACCAGCCCCGCAGACCACACTCTCACACCCCACCGCCTGACTCTGCACCTGCCGCACAGTCCACACCCTCACACCCCACCGCCTGACTCTGCACTAATCCCACAGTCCACACCCTCACACCTCACTGCCTGACACTGCACCAGCCCACAGCCCAGCCTCTCACACCCCACTGTCTGACTCTGCACCAGCCCCACAGTCCACACTCTCACACCCCACTCCCTGACACTGCACCAGCCCCACAGTCCAGACCCTCACACCCCACCGCCTGACTCTGGACCAGCCCCACAGTCCACACCCTCACACCCCACCGCCTGTCTCTGCACCAGCCCCACAGTCTACACCCTCACACCCCATTGCCTGACACTGCAACACCCCTACAGTCCACACTCTCACACACCACCACCTGACTCTGCACCAGCCCCACAGTCCACACCCTCACACCCCACTACCTGACACTGCACGAACCCCACAGTCCACACACTCACACCCCACCGCCTGACACTGCACCAGCCCCAAAGTCCACACCCTCACACCTCACTGCCTGACTCTGCACCAGCCCCAAAGTCCACACCCTCACACCTCACTGCCTGACTTTGCACCAGCCCCACAGTCCACACCCTCACACCCCACCGCCTGACACTGCACCAGCCCCACAGTTCACACACTCACACCCCACCGCCTGACACTGCAGCAGCCCCACAGTCCACACTCTCACACCCCACCGCCTGACACTGCACCAGCCCCACTGTCCACACCCTCACGCCCCCCTGCCTGACACTGTAGCAGCCCCACTGTCCACACCCACACACCCCACTGCCTGACACTGCATCACCCCTACAGTCCACACACTCACACCCCACCGCCTGACACTGCACCAGTCGCACAGTCCACACCCTACTGCCTGACTCTGCACAAGCCCCACAGTCCACACCCTCACACCCCACTGCCTGACACTGCACCACCCCCTACAGTCCACACTCTCACACCCCACCGCCTGACACTGCACCAGCCCCACAGTCCACACCCTCACACCCCACTGCCTGACACTGCACAAACCCCACAGTCCACACCCTCACACCCCACCGCCTGACTCTGCACCAGCCCCACAGTCCAGACACTCACACCCCACTGCCTGACACTGCACCAGCCCCACAGTCCACACCCTCACACCCCACCGCCTGACTCTGCACCAGCCCCACAGTCCACACCCTCACACCCCACTGCCTGACACTGCACCACCCCGACAGTCCACACTCTCACACACCACCGCCTGACACTGCACCTGCCCCACAGTCCACACCCTCACACCCCACCGCCTGACTCTGCACCTGCCCCACAGTCCACACCCTCACACCCCACCGCCTGACTCTGCACTAATCCCACAGTCCACACCCTCACACCTCACTGCCTGACACTGCACCAGCCCACAGCCCAGCCTCTCACACCCCACTGTCTGACTCTGCACCAGCCCCACAGTCCACACTCTCACACCCCACTGCCTTACACTGCACCAGCCCCACAGTCCAGACCCTCACACCCCACCGCCTGACTCTGGACCAGCCCCACAGTCCACACCCTCACACCCCACCGCCTGACTCTGCACCAGCCCCACAGTCCACACTCTCACACCCCACCGCCTGACACTGCACCAGCCCCACAGTCCACACCCTCACACCCCCCTGCCTGACACTGCACAAGCCCCACTGTCCACACCCACACACCCCACTGCCTGACACTGCACCACCCCTACAGTCCACACACTCACACCCCACCGCCTGAAACTGCACCAGTCGCACAGTCCACACCCTGACACCCTACCGCCTGACTCTGCACAAGCCCCACAGTCCACACCCTCACACCCCACTGCCTGACACTGCACCACCCCTACAGTCCACACTCTCACACACCACCGCCTGACTCTGCACCAGCTCCACAGTCCAGACTCTCACACCCCACCGTCTGACTCTGCACCAGCCCCACAGTCCACACCCTCACACCTCACTGCCTGACAGTGCACCAGCCCACAGCCCAGCCTCTCACACCCCACTGTCTGACTCTGCACCAGCCCCACAGTCCACACTCTCACACCCCACCGCCTGACACTGCACCAGCCCCACAGTCCACACCCTCACACCCCCCTGCCTGACACTGCACCAGCCCCACTGTCCACACCCACACACCCCACTGCCTGACACTGCACCACCCCTACACTCCACACACACACACCCCACCGCCTGACACTGCACAAGCCCCACAGCCCAGCCTCTCACACCCCACTGTCTGACTCTGCACCAGCCCCACAGTCCACACCCTCACACCCCCCTGCCTGACACTGCACCAGCCCCACTGTCCAGACCCACACACCCCACTGCCTGACACTGCACCACCCCTAGAGTCCACACACTCACACCCCACCGCCTGACACTGCACCAGTCGCACAGTCCACACCCTCACACCCTACTGCCTGACACTGCACCACCCCTACAGTCCACACACTCACACCCCACCGCCTGACACTGCACCAGTCGCACAGTCCACACCCTACTGCCTGACTCTGCACAAGCCCCACAGTCCACACCCTCACACCCCACTGCCTGACACTGCACAAACCCCACAGTCCACACCGTCACACCCCACCGCCTGACTCTGCACCAGCCCCACAGTCCAGACACTCACACCCCACTGCCTGACACTGCACCAGCCCCACAGTCCACACCCTCACACCCCACCGCCTGACTCTGCACCTGCCCCACAGTCCACACCCTCACACCCCACCGCCTGACTCTGCACTAATCCCACAGTCCACACCCTCACACCTCACTGCCTGACACTGCACCAGCCCACAGCCCAGCCTCTCACACCCCACTGTCTGACTCTGCACCAGTCCCACAGTCCACACTCTCACACCCCACTGCCTGACACTGCACCAGCCCCACAGTCCAGACCCTCACAACCCACCGCCTGACTCTGGACCAGCCCCACAGTCCACAGCCTCACACCCCACCGCCTGACTCTGCACCAGCCCCACAGTCCACACTCTCACACCCCACCGCCTGACACTGCACCAGCCCCACAGTCCACACCCACACACCCCACTGCCTGACACTGCACCACCCCTACAGTCCACACACTCACACCCCACCGCCTGACAGTGCACCAGTCGCACAGTCCACACCCTCACACCCTACTGCCTGACTCTGCACAAGCCCCACAGTCCACACCCTCACACCCCACTGCCTGACACTGCACCAGCCCCACAGTCCACACCCTCACACCCCACCGCCTGACTCTGCACCAGCCCCATATTCCACACCCTCACACCCCACCGCCTGTCTCTGCACCAGCCGCACAGTCTACACCCTCACACCCCACTGCCTGACACTGCACCACCCCTATAGTCCACACTCTCACACACCACCGCCGGACTCTGCACCAGCTCCACAGTCCAGACTCTCACACCCCACCGTCTGACTCTGCACCAGCCCCACATTCCACACTCTCACACCCCACTGCCTGACACTGCACCAGCTCACAGTCCAGACCCTCACACCCCACCGCCTGACTCTGGACCAGCCCCACAGTCCACACCCTCGCACCCCACCGCCTGACTCTGCACCAGCCCCACAGTCCACACTCTCACACCCCACCGCCTGACACTGCACCAGCCCCACAGTCCACACCCTCACATCCCCCTGCCTGACACTGCACCAGCCCCACTGTCCACACCCACACACCCCACTGCCTGACACTGCACCACCCCTACAGTCCACACACTCACACCCCACCGCCTGACACTGCACCAGTCGCACAGTCCACACCCTCACACCCTACTGCCTGACTCTGCACAAGCCCCACAGTCCACACCCTCACACCCCACTGCCTGACACTGCACCACCCCTACAGTCCACACTCTCACACCCCACCGCCTGACACTGCACCAGCCCCACAGTCCACACCCTCACACCCCACTGTCTGACTCTGCACCAGCCCCACAGTCCACACCCTCACACCCCCCTGCCTGACACTGCACCAGCCCCACTGTCCAGACCCACACACCGCACTGCCTGACACTGCACCACCCCTAGAGTCCACACACTCACACCCCACCGCCTGACACTGCACCAGTCGCACAGTCCACACCCTCACACCTCACTGCCTGACAGTGCACCAGCCCACAGCCCAGCCTCTCACACCCCACTGTCTGACTCTGCACCAGCCCCACAGTCCACACTCTCACACCCCACCGCCTGACACTGCACCAGCCCCACAGTCCACACCCTCACACCCCCCTGCCTGACACTGCACCAGCCCCACTGTCCACACCCACACACCCCACTGCCTGACACTGCACCACCCCTACACTCCACACACACACACCCCACCGCCTGACACTGCACAAGCCCCACAGCCCAGCCTCTCACACCCCACTGTCTGACTCTGCACCAGCCCCACAGTCCACACCCTCACACCCCCCTGCCTGACACTGCACCAGCCCCACTGTCCAGACCCACACACCCCACTGCCTGACACTGCACCACCCCTAGAGTCCACACACTCACACCCCACCGCCTGACACTGCACCAGTCGCACAGTCCACACCCTCACACCCTACTGCCTGACACTGCACCACCCCTACAGTCCACACACTCACACCCCACCGCCTGACACTGCACCAGTCGCACAGTCCACACCCTACTGCCTGACTCTGCACAAGCCCCACAGTCCACACCCTCACACCCCACTGCCTGACACTGCACAAACCCCACAGTCCACACCGTCACACCCCACCGCCTGACTCTGCACCAGCCCCACAGTCCAGACACTCACACCCCACTGCCTGACACTGCACCAGCCCCACAGTCCACACCCTCACACCCCACCGCCTGACTCTGCACCTGCCCCACAGTCCACACCCTCACACCCCACCGCCTGACTCTGCACTAATCCCACAGTCCACACCCTCACACCTCACTGCCTGACACTGCACCAGCCCACAGCCCAGCCTCTCACACCCCACTGTCTGACTCTGCACCAGTCCCACAGTCCACACTCTCACACCCCACTGCCTGACACTGCACCAGCCCCACAGTCCAGACCCTCACACCCCACCGCCTGACTCTGGACCAGCCCCACAGTCCACAGCCTCACACCCCACCGCCTGACTCTGCACCAGCCCCACAGTCCACACTCTCACACCCCACCGCCTGACACTGCACCAGCCCCACAGTCCACACCCACACACCCCACTGCCTGACACTGCACCACCCCTACAGTCCACACACTCACACCCCACCGCCTGACAGTGCACCAGTCGCACAGTCCACACCCTCACACCCTACTGCCTGACTCTGCACAAGCCCCACAGTCCACACCCTCACACCCCACTGCCTGACACTGCACCAGCCCCACAGTCCACACCCTCACACCCCACCGCCTGACTCTGCACCAGCCCCATATTCCACACCCTCACACCCCACCGCCTGTCTCTGCACCAGCCCCACAGTCTACACCCTCACACCCCACTGCCTGACACTGCACCACCCCTATAGTCCACACTCTCACACACCACCGCCGGACTCTGCACCAGCTCCACAGTCCAGACTCTCACACCCCACCGTCTGACTCTGCACCAGCCCCACATTCCACACTCTCACACCCCACTGCCTGACACTGCACCAGCTCACAGTCCAGACCCTCACACCCCACCGCCTGACTCTGGACCAGCCCCACAGTCCACACCCTCGCACCCCACCGCCTGACTCTGCACCAGCCCCACAGTCCACACTCTCACACCCCACCGCCTGACACTGCACCAGCCCCACAGTCCACACCCTCACATCCCCCTGCCTGACACTGCACCAGCCCCACTGTCCACACCCACACACCCCACTGCCTGACACTGCACCACCCCTACAGTCCACACACTCACACCCCACCGCCTGACACTGCACCAGTCGCACAGTCCACACCCTACTGCCTGACTCTGCACAAGCCCCACAGTCCACACCCTCACACCCCACTGCCTGACACTGCACCACCCCTACAGTCCACACTCTCACACCCCACCGCCTGACACTGCACCAGCCCCACAGTCCACACCCTCACACCCCACTGTCTGACTCTGCACCAGCCCCACAGTCCACACCCTCACACCCCCCTGCCTGACACTGCACCAGCCCCACTGTCCAGACCCACACACCCCACTGCCTGACACTGCACCACCCCTAGAGTCCACACACTCACACCCCACCGCCTGACACTGCACCAGTCGCACAGTCCACACCCTCACACCCTACTGCCTGACACTGCACCACCCCTACAGTCCACACATTCACACCCCACCGCCTGACACTGCACCAGTCGCACAGTCCACACCCTACTGCCTGACTCTGCACAAGCCCCACAGTCCACACCCTCACACCCCACTGCCTGACACTGCACCACCCCTACAGTCCACACTCTCACACCCCACAGACTGACACTGCACCAGCCCCACAGTCCACACCCTCACACCCCACTGCCTGACACTGCACAAACCCCACAGTCCACACCGTCACACCCCACCGCCTGACTCTGCACCAGCCCCACAGTCCAGACACTCACACCCCACTGCCTGACACTGCACCAGCCCCACAGTCCACACCCTCACACCCCACCGCCTGACTCTGCACCTGCCCCACAGTCCACACCCTCACACCCCACCGCCTGACTCTGCACTAATCCCACAGTCCACACCCTCACACCTCACTGCCTGACACTGCACCAGCCCACAGCCCAGCCTCTCACACCCCACTGTCTGACTCTGCACCAGCCCCACAGTCCACACTCTCACACCCCACTGCCTGACACTGCACCAGCCCCACAGTCCAGACCCTCACACCCCACCGCCTGACTCTGGACCAGCCCCACAGTCCACAGCCTCACACCCCACCGCCTGACTCTGCACCAGCCCCACAGTCCACACTCTCACACCCCACCGCCTGACACTGCACCAGCCCCACAGTCCACACCCACACACCCCACTGCCTGACACTGCACCACCCCTACAGTCCACACACTCACACCCCACCGCCTGACAGTGCACCAGTCGCACAGTCCACACCCTCACACCCTACTGCCTGACTCTGCACAAGCCCCACAGTCCACACCCTCACACCCCACTGCCTGACACTGCACCAGCCCCACAGTCCACACCCTCACACCCCACCGCCTGACTCTGCACCAGCCTCATATTCCACACCCTCACACCCCACCGCCTGTCTCTGCACCAGCCCCACAGTCTACACCCTCACACCCCACTGCCTGACACTGCACCACCCCTATAGTCCACACTCTCACACCCTACTGCCTGACACTGCACCAGCTCACAGTCCAGACCCTCACACCCCACCGCCTGACTCTGGACCAGCCCCACAGTCCACACCCTCGCACCCCACCGCCTGACTCTGCACCAGCCCCACAGTCCACACTCTCACACCCCACCGCCTGACACTGCACCAGCCCCACAGTCCACACCCTCACATCCCCCTGCCTGACACTGCACCAGCCCCACTGTCCACACCCACACACCCCACTGCCTGACACTGCACCACCCCTACAGTCCACACACTCACACCCCACCGCCTGACACTGCACCAGTCGCACAGTCCACACCCTACTGCCTGACTCTGCACAAGCCCCACAGTCCACACCCTCACACCCCACTGCCTGACACTGCACCACCCCTACAGTCCACACTCTCACACCCCACCGCCTGACACTGCACCAGCCCCACAGTCCACACCCTCACACCCCACTGTCTGACTCTGCACCAGCCCCACAGTCCACACCCTCACACCCCCCTGCCTGACACTGCACCAGCCCCACTGTCCAGACCCACACACCCCACTGCCTGACACTGCACCACCCCTAGAGTCCACACACTCACACCCCACCGCCTGACACTGCACCAGTCGCACAGTCCACACCCTCACACCCTACTGCCTGACACTGCACCACCCCTACAGTCCACACACTCACACCCCACCGCCTGACACTGCACCAGTCGCACAGTCCACACCCTACTGCCTGACTCTGCACAAGCCCCACAGTCCACACCCTCACACCCCACTGCCTGACACTGCACCACCCCTACAGTCCACACTCTCACACCCCACAGACTGACACTGCACCAGCCCCACAGTCCACACCCTCACACCCCACTGCCTGACACTGCACAAACCCCACAGTCCACACCGTCACACCCCACCGCCTGACTCTGCACCAGCCCCACAGTCCAGACACTCACACCCCACTGCCTGACACTGCACCAGCCCCACAGTCCACACCCTCACACCCCACCGCCTGACTCTGCACCTGCCCCACAGTCCACACCCTCACACCCCACCGCCTGACTCTGCACTAATCCCACAGTCCACACCCTCACACCTCACTGCCTGACACTGCACCAGCCCACAGCCCAGCCTCTCACACCCCACTGTCTGACTCTGCACCAGCCCCACAGTCCACACTCTCACACCCCACTGCCTGACACTGCACCAGCCCCACAGTCCAGACCCTCACACCCCACCGCCTGACTCTGGACCAGCCCCACAGTCCACAGCCTCACACCCCACCGCCTGACTCTGCACCAGCCCCACAGTCCACACTCTCACACCCCACCGCCTGACACTGCACCAGCCCCACAGTCCACACCCACACACCCCACTGCCTGACACTGCACCACCCCAACAGTCCACACACTCACACCCCACCGCCTGACACTGCACCAGTCGCACAGTCCACACCCTCACACCCTACAGCCTGACTCTGCACAAGCCCCACAGTCCACACCCTCACACCCCACTGCCTGACACTGCACCAGCCCCACAGTCCACACCCTCACACCCCACCGCCTGACTCTGCACCAGCCCCACATTCCACACCCTCACACCCCACCGCCTGTCTCTGCACCAGCCCCACAGTCTACACCCTCACACCCCACTGCCTGACACTGCACCACCCCTATAGTCCACACTCTCACACACCACCGCTGGACTCTGCACCAGCTCCACAGTCCAGACTCTCACACCCCACCGTCTGACTCTGCACCAGCCCCACAGTCCACACCCTCACACCTCACTGCCTGACACTGCACCAGCCCACAGCCCAGCCTCTCACACCCCACTGTCTGACTCTGCACCAGCCCCACAGTCCACACTCTCACACCCCACTGCCTGACACTGCACCAGCCCACAGTCCAGACCCTCACACCCCACCGCCTGACTCTGGACCAGCCCCACAGTCCACACCCTCGCACCCCACCGCCTGACTCTGCACCAGCCCCACAGTCCACACTCTCACACCCCACCGCCTGACACTGCACCAGCCCCACAGTCCACACCCTCACATCCCCCTGCCTGACACTGCACCAGCCCCACTGTCCACACCCACACACTCCACTGCCTGACACTGCACCACTCCTACAGTCCACACACTCACACCCTACCGCCTGACACTGCACCAGTCGCACAGTCCACACCCTCACACCCTACTGCCTGACTCTGCACAAGCCCCACAGTCCACACCCTCACACCCCACTGCCTGACACTGCACCACCCCTACAGTCCACACTCTCACACCCCACCGCCTGACACTGCACCAGCCCCACAGTCCACACCCTCACACCCCACTACCTGACACTGCACCAGCCCCAAAGTCCACACCCTCGCACCTCACTGCCTGACTTTGCACCAGCCCCACAGTCCACACCCTCACACCCCACCGCGTGATTCTGCACCAGCCCCACAGTCCACACTCTCACACCCCACTGCCTGACACTGCATCAGCCCCCACAGTCCAGACTCTCTCACTCCACTGCCTGACACTGCACCAGTCGCACAGTCCACACCCTCACACCCTACTGCCTGACTCTGCACAAGCTCCACAGTCCACACCCTCACAACCCACCGCCTGCCTCTGCACCAGCCCCACAATCCACACCCTCACACCCCACCGCCTGACTCTGCACCAGCCACACGGTCCACACTCTCACACCCCACTGCCTGACACTGCACCAGCCCCACAGTCCACACCACACCGCCTGACTCTGCACCAGCCCCACAGTCCAAACTCACACCCCACTGCCTGACACTGCACCAGCCCCACAGTCCACACCCCCACACCCCACCGTCTGACTGTGCACCAGCCCCACAGTCCACACTCTCACACCCCACTGCCTGACACTGCACTACCCCTACAGTCCACAGTCTCACACCCCACCGCCTGATACTGCACCAGCCCCACAGTCCACACCCTCACACCCCACTGCCTGACACTGCACCAGCCCCACTGTCCACACCCTCACACCCCAGCACCTGACACTGCACCGCCCCTACAGTCCACACACTCACACCCCACCGCATGACTCTGCACCAGCCCCACAGTCCACACTCTCACACCCCACTGCCTGACACTGCACCAGCCCCACAGTCCACACCCTCACACCCCACCACCTGACTCTGCACCAGCCCCACAGTCCACACCCTCACACCCCACCGCCTGACTCTGCACCAGCCCCAGTCTAGACTCTCACACCCCACTGCCTGACAGTGTACCAGCCCCACAGTCCACACCCTCACACCCCACCGCCTGACACTGCACCAGCCCCACAGTTCACACACTCACACCCCACCGCCTGACATTGCAGCAGCCCCACAGTCCACACTCTCACACCCCACCGCCTGACACTGCACCAGCCCCACAGTCCACACCCTCACACCCCCCTGCCGGACACTGCACCAGCCCCACTGTCCACACCCACACACCCCACTGCCTGACACTGCACCACCCCTACAGTCCACACACTCACACCCCACCGCCCGACACTGCACCAGTCGCACAGTGCACACCCTACTGCCTGACTCTGCACAAGCCCCACAGTCCACACCCTCACACCCCACTGCCTGACACTGCACCACCCCTACAGTCCACACTCTCACACCCCACAGCCTGACACTGCACCAGCCCCACAGTCCACACCCTCACACCCCACTGCCTGACACTGCACAAACCCCACAGTCCACACCCTCACACCCCACCGCCTGACTCTGCACCAGCCCCACAGTCCACACCCTCACACCCCACCGCCTGACTCTGCACCAGCCCCACAGTCCACACCCTCACACCCCACCGCCTGTCTCTGCACCAGCCCCACAGTCCACACCCTCACACCCCACTGCCTGACACTGCACCACCCCTACAGTCCACACTCTCACACACCACCGCCTGACACTGCACCTGCCCCACAGTCCACACCCTCACACCCCACCGCCTGACTCTGCACTCATCCGACAGTCCACACCCTCGCACCCCACCGCCTGTCTCTGCACCAGCCCCACAGTCCACACCCTCACACCCCACTGCCTGACACTGCACCAGCCCCGCAGACCACACTCTCACACCCCACCGCCTGACTCTGCACCTGCCCCATAGTCCACACCCTCACACCCCACCGCCTGACTCTGCACTAATCCCACAGTCCACACCCTCACACCTCACTGCCTGACTCTGCACCAGCCCACAGCCCAGCCTCTCACACCCCACTGTCTGACTCTGCACCAGCCGCACAGTCCACACTCTGACACCCCACTGCCTGACACTGCACCAGCCCCACAGTCCAGACCCTCACACCCCACCGCCTGACTCTACACCAGCACCACAGTCCACACCCCACTGCCTGACACTGCACCACCCCTACAGTCCACACACTCACACCCCACCGCCTGACTCTGCACCAGCCCCACAGTCCACACTCTCACACCCCACCGCCTGACACTGCACCAGCCCCACAGTCCACACCCTCACACCCCCCTGCCTGACACTGCACCAGCCCCACTGTCCACACCCACACACCCCACTGCCTGACACTGCACCACCCCTAGAGTCCACACACTCACACCCCACCGCCTGACACTGCACCAGTCGCACAGTCCACACCCTCACACCCTACTGCGTGACACTACACCACCCCTACAGTCCACACCCTCACACCCCACCGCCTGACACTGCACCAGTCGCACAGTCCACACCCTACTGCCTGACTCTGCACAAGCCCCACAGTCCACACCCTCACACCCCACTGCCTGACACTGCACCAGCCCTACAGTCCACACTCTCACACCCCACAGCCTGACACTGCACCAGCCCCACAGTCCACACCCTCACACCCCACTGCCTGACACTGCACAAACCCCACAGTCCACACCCTCACACCCCACCGCCTGACTCTGCACCAGCCCCACAGTCCAGACACTCACACCCCACTGCCTGACACTGCACCAGCCCCACAGTCCACACCCTCACACCCCACCGCCTGACTCTGCACCTGCCCCACAGTCCACACCCTCACACCCTACCGCCTGACTCTGCACTAATCCCACAGTCCACACCCTCACACCTCACTGCCTGACACTGCACCAGCCCACAGCCCAGCCTCTCACACCCCACTGTCTGACTCTGCACCAGCCCCACAGTCCACACTCTCACACCCCACTGCCTGACACTGCACCAGCCCCACAGTCCAGACCCTCACACCCCACCGCCTGACTCTGGACCAGCCCCACAGTCCACAGCCTCACACCCCACCGCCTGACTCTGCACCAGCCCCACAGTCCACACTCTCACACCCCACCGCCTGACACTGCACCAGCCCCACAGTCCACACCCTCACAACCCCCTGCCTGACACTGCACCAGCCCCACTGTCCACACCCACACACCCCACTGCCTGACACTGCACCACCCCTACAGTCCACACACTCACACCCCACCGCCTGACAGTGCACCAGTCGCACAGTCCACACCCTCACACACTACTGCCTGACTCTGCACAAGCCCCACAGTCCACACCCTCACACCCCACTGCCTGACACTGCACCAGCCCCACAGTCCACACCCTCACACCGCAACGCCTGACTCTGCACCAGCCCCACAGTCCACACCCTCACACCCCACCGCCTGTCTCTGCACCAGCCCCACAGTCTACACCCTCACACCCCACTGCCTGACACTGCACCACCCCTACAGTCCACACTCTCACACACCATCGCCTGACTCTGCACCAGCTCCAAAGTCCAGACTCTCACACCCCACCGTCTGACTCTGCACCAGCCCCACAGTCCACACCCTCACACCTCACTGCCTGACACTGCACCAGCCCACAGCCCAGCCTCTCACACCCCACTGTCTGACTCTGCACCAGCCCCACAGTCCACACTCTCACACCCCACTGCCTGACACTGCACCAGCCCACAGTCCAGACCCTCACACCCCACCGCCTGACTCTGGACCAGCCCCACAGTCCACACCCTCGCACCCCACCGCCTGACTCTGCACCAGCCCCACAGTCCACACTCCCACACCCCACCGCCTGACACTGCACCAGCCCCACAGTCCACACCCTCACACCCCCCTGCCTGACACTGCACCAGCCCCACTGTCCACACCCACACACCCCACTGCCTGACACTGCACCACCCCTGCAGTCCACACACTCATACCCCACCGCCTGGCACTGCACCAGTCACACAGTCCACACCCTCACACCCTACTGCCTGACTCTGCACAAGCCCCACAGTCCACACCCTCACACCCCACTGCCTGACACTGCACCACCCCTCCAGTCCACACTCTCACACCCCACCGCCTGACACTGCACCAGCCCCACAGTCCACACCCTCACACCCCACTACCTGACACTGCACCAGCCCCAAAGTCCACACCCTCGCACCTCACTGCCTGACTTTGCACCAGCCCCACAGTCCACACCCTCACACCCCACCGCGTGATTCTGCACCAGCCCCACAGTCCACACTCTCACACCCCACTGCCTGACACTGCATCAGCCGCCACAGTCCAGACTCTCACACTCCACTGCCTGACACTGCACCAGCTCCACAGTCCACACCCTCACACCCCACCGCCTGCCTCTGCACCAGCCCCACAATCCACACCCTCACACCCCACCACCTGACTCTGCACCAGCCACACAGTCCACACTCTCACACCCCACTGCCTGACACTGCACCAGCCCCACAGTCCACACCACACCGCCTGACTCTGCACCAGCCCCACAGTCCAAACTCACACCCCACTGCCTGACACTGCACCAGCCCCACAGTCCACACCCTCACACCCCACCGTCTGACTCTGCACCAGCCCCACAGTCCACATTCTCACACCCCACTGCCTGACACTGCACTACCCCTACAGTCCACAGTCTCACACCCCACCGCCTGACACTGCACCAGCCCCACAGTCCACACCCTCACACCCCACTGCCTGACACTGCACCAGCCCCACTGTCCACACCCTCACACCCCAGCACCTGACACTGCACCGCCCCTACAGTCCACACACTCACACCCCACCGCATGACTCTGCACCAGCCCCACAGTCCACACTCTCACACCCCACTGCCTGACACTGCACCAGCCCCACAGTCCACACCCTCACACCCCACCACCTGACTCTGCACCAGCCCCACAGTCCACACCCTCACACCCCACCGCCTGACTCTGCACCAGCCCCAGTCTAGACTCTCACACCCCACTGCCTGACACTGTACCAGCCCCACAGTCCACACCCTCACACCCCACCGCCTGACACTGCACCAGCCCCAGAGTTCACACACTCACACCCCACCGCCTGACACTGCAGCAGCCCCACAGTCCACACTCTCACACCCCACCGCCTGACACTGCACCAGCCCCACAGTCCACACCCTCACACCCCCCTGCCGGAGACTGCACCAGCCCCACTGTCCACACCCACACACCCCACTGCCTGACACTGCACCACCCCTACAGTCCACACACTCACTCCCCACCACCTGACACTGCACCAGTCGCACAGTCCACACCCTACTGCCTGACTCTGCACAAGCCCCACAGTCCACACCCTCACACCCCACTGCCTGACACTGCACCACCCCTACAGTCCACACTCTCACACCCCACAGCCTGACACTGCACCAGCCCCACAGTCCACACCCTCACACCCCACTGCCTGACACTGCACAAACCCCACAGTCCACACCCTCACACCCCACCGCCTGACTCTGCACCAGCCCCACAGTCCACACCCTCACACCCCACCGCCTGACTCTGCACCAGCCCCACAGTCCACACCCTCACACCCCACCGCCTGTCTCTGCACCAGCCCCACAGTCCACACCCTCACACCCCACTGCCTGACACTGCACCACCCCTACAGTCCACACTCTCACACACCACCGCCTGACACTGCACCTGCCCCACAGTCCACACCCTCACACCCCACCGCCTGACTCTGCACTAATCCCACAGTCCACACCCTCACACCCCACCGCCTGTCTCTGCACCAGCCCCACAGTCCACACCCTCACACCCCACTGCCTGACACTGCACCAGCCCCGCAGACCACACTCTCACACCCCACCGCCTGACTCTGCACCTGCCCCACAGTCCACACCCCCCTGCCTGACACTGCACCAGCCCCACTGTCCACACCCACACACCCCACTGCCTGACACTGCACCACCCCTACAGTCCACACACTCACACCCCACCGCCTGACACTGCACCAGTCGCACAGTCCACACCCTCACACCCTACTGCCTGACACTGCACCACCCCTACAGTCCACACACTCACACCCCACCGCCTGACACTGCACCAGTCGCACAGTCCACACCCTACCGCCTGACTCTGCACAAGCCCCACAGTCCACACCCTCACACCCCACTGCCTGACACAGCACCACCCCTACAGTCCACACTCTCACACCCCACAGCCTGACACTGCACCAGCCCCACAGTCAACACCCTCACACCCCACTGCCTGACACTGCGCAAACCCCACAGTCCACACCCTCACACCCCACAGCCTGACTCTGCACCAGCCCCACAGTTCAGACACTCACACCCCACTGCCTGACACTGCACCAGCCCCACAGTCCACACCCTCACACCCCACCGCCTGACTCTGCACTAGCCCCACAGTCCACACCCTCACACCCCACCACCTGTCTCTGCACCAGCCCCACAGTCCACACCCTCACACCCCACTGCCTGACACTGCACCACCCCTACAGTCCACACTCTCACACACCACCGCCTGATACTGCACCTGCCCCACAGTCCACACCCTCACATCCCACCGCCTGACTCTGCACTAATCCCACAGTCCACACCCTCACACCCCACCGCCTGTCTCTGCACCAGCCCCACTGTCCACACCCTCACACCCCACTGCCTGACACTGCACCAGCCCCGCAGACCGCACTCTCACACCCCACCGCCTGACTCTGCACCTGCCCCACAGTCCACACCCTCACACCCCACCGCCTGACTCTGCACTAATCCCACAGTCCACACCCTCACACCTCACTGCCTGACACTGCACCAGCCCACAGCCCAGCCTCTCACACCCCACTGTCTGACTCTGCACCAGCCCCACAGTCCACACTCTCACACCCCACTGCCTGACACTGCACCAGCCCCACAGTCCAGACCCTCACACCCCACCGCCTGACTCTGGACCAGCCCCACAGTCCACACCCTAACACCCCACCGCCTGACTCTGCACCAGCCCCACAGTCCACACTCTCACACCCCACCGCCTGACACTGCACCAGCCCCACAGTCCACACCCTCACACCCCCCTGCCTGACACTGCACCAGCCCCACTGTCCACACCCACACACCCCACTGCCTGACACTGCACCACCCCTACAGTCCACACCCTCACACCCCACCGCCTGACTCTGCACCAGCCCCACAGTCCACACCCTCACACCCCACCGCCTGTCTCTGCACCAGCCCCACAGTCTACACCCTCACACCCCACTGCCTGACACTGCACCACCCCTACAGTCCACACTCTCACACACCACCGCCTGACTCTGCACCAGCTCCACAGTCCAGACTCTCACACCCCACCGTCTGACTCTGCACCAGCCCCACAGTCCACACCCTCTCACCTCACTGCCTGACACTGCACCAGCCCACAGCCCAGCCTCTCACACCCCACTGTCTGACTCTGCACCAGCCCCACAGTCCACACTCTCACACCCCACTGCCTGACACTGCACCAGCCCACAGTCCAGAGCCTCACACCCCACCGCCTGACTCTGGACCAGCCCCACAGTCCACACCCTCGCACCCCACCGCCTGACTCTGCACCAGCCCCACAGTCCACACTCTCACACCCCACCGCCTGACACTGCACCAGCCCCACAGTCCACACCCTCACACCCCCCTGCCTCACACTGCACCAGCCCCACTGTCCACACCCACACACCCCACTGCCTGACACTGCACCACCCCTACAGTCCACACACTCACACCCCACCGCCTGACACTGCACCAGTCGCACAGTCCACACCCTTACACCCTACTGCCTGACTCTGCACAAGCCCCACAGTCCACACCCTCACACCCCACTGCCTGACACTGCACCACCCCTACAGTCCACACTCTCACACCCCACCGCCTGACACTGCACCAGCCCCACAGTCCACACCCTCACACCCCACTACCTGACACTGCACCAGCCCCAAAGTCCACACCCTCACACCTCACTGCCTGACTTTGCACCAGCCCCACAGTCCACACCCTCACACCCCACCGCATGATTCTGCACCAGCCCCACAGTCCACACTCTCACACCCCACTGCCTGACACTGCATCAGCCCCCACAATCCAGACTCTCACACCCCACTGCCTGACACTGCACCAGCCCCACAGTCCACACCACACCGCCTGACTCTGCACCAGCCCCACAGTCCAAACTCACACCCCACTGCCTGACACTGCACCAGCCCCACAGTCCACACCCTCACACCCCACCGTCTGACTCTGCACCAGCCCCAGAGTCCACACTCTCACACCCCACTGCCTGACACTGCACTACCCCTACAGTCCACAGTCTCACACCGCACCGCCTGACACTGCACCAGCCCCACAGGCCACACCCTCACACCCCATTGCCTGACACTGCACCAGCCCCACTGTCCACACCCTCACACCCCAGCACCTGACACTGCACCGCCCCTACAGTCCACACACTCACACCCCACCGCATGACTCTGCACCAGCCCCACAGTCCACACTCTCACACCCCACTGCCTGACACTGCACCAGCCCCAGAGTCCACACCCTCGCACCCCACCACCTGACTCTGCACCAGCCCCACAGTCCACATCCTCACACCCCACCGCCTGACTCTGCACCAGCCCCAGTCTAGACTCTCACACCCCACTGCCTGACACTGTACCAGCCCCACAGTCCACACCCTCACACCCCACCGCCTGACACTGCACCAGCCCCACAGTTCACACACTCACACCCCACCGCCTGACACTGCAGCAGCCCCACAGTCCACACTCTCACACCCCACCGCCTGACACTGCACCAGCCCCACAGTCCACACCCTCACACCCCCCTGCCGGACACTGCACCAGCCCCACTGTCCACACCCACACACCCCACTGCCTGACACTGCACCACCCCTACAGTCCACACACTCACACCCCACCGCCTGACACTGCACCAGTCGCACAGTCCACACCCTACTGCCTGACTCTGCACAAGCCCCACAGTCCACACCCTCACACCCCACTGCCTGACACTGCACCACCCCTACAGTCCACACTCTCACACCCCACAGCCTGACACTGCACCAGCCCCACAGTCCACACCCTCACACCCCACCGCCTGACTCTGCACCAGCCCCACAGTCCAGACACTCACACCCCACTGCCTGACACTGCACCAGCCCCACAGTCCACACCCTCACACCCACCGCCTGACTCTGCACCAGCCCCACAGTCCACACCCTCACACCCCACCGCCTGTCTCTGCACCAGCCCCACAGTCCACTCCCTCACACCCCACTGCCTGACACTGCACCACCCCTACAGTCCACACTCTCACACACCACCGCCTGACACTGCACCTGCCCCACAGTCCACACCCTCACACCCCACCGCCTGACTCTGCACTAATCCCACAGTCCACACCCTCACACCCCACCGCCTGTCTCTTCACCAGCACCTCAGTCCACACCCTCACTCCCCACTGCCTGACACTGCACCAGCCCCGCAGACCACACTCTCACACCCCACCGCCTGACTCTGCACCTGCCCCACAGTCCACACCATCACACCCCACCGCCTGACTCTGCACTAATCCCACAGTCCACACCCTCACACCTCACTGCCTGACACTGCACCAGCCCACAGCCCAGCCTCTCACACCCCACTGTCTGACTCTGCACCAGCCCCACAGTCCACACTCTCACACCCCTCTGCCTGACACTGCACCAGCCCCACAGTCCAGACCCTCACACCCCACCGCCTGACTCTGGACCAGCCCCACAGTCCACACCCTCACACCCCACCGCCTGACTCTGCACCAGCCCCACAGACCACACTCTCACACCCCACCGCCTGACACTGCACCAGCCCCACAGTCCACACCCCCCTGCCTGACACTGCACCAGCCCCACTGTCCACACCCACACACCCCACTGCCTGACACTGCACCACCCCTACAGTCCACACACTCACACCCCACCGCCTGACACTGCACTAGTCGCACAGTCCACACCCTCACACCCTACTGCCTGACACTGCACCACCCCTGCAGTCCACACACTCACAACCCACCGCCTGACACTGCACCAGTCGCACAGTCCACACCCTACCGCCTGACTCTGCACAAGCCCCACAGTCCACACCCTCACACCCCACTGCCTGACACAGCACTACCCCTACAGTCCACACTCTCACACCCCACAGCCTGACACTGCACCAGCCCCACAGTCCACACCCTCACACCCCACTGCCTGACACTGCACAAACCCCACAGTCCACACCCTCACACCCCACAGCCTGACTCTGCACCAGCCCCACAGTTCAGACACTCACACCCCACTGCCTGACACTGCACCAGCCCCACAGTCCACACCCTCACACCCCACCGCCTGACTCTGCACTAGCCCCACAGTCCACACCCTCACACCCCACCGCCTGTCTCTGCACCAGCCCCACAGTCCACACCCTCACACCCCACTGCCTGACACTGCACCACCCCTACAGTCCACACTCTCACACACCACCGCCTGACACTGCACCAGCCCCACAGTCCACACCCTCACACCCCACTGCCTGACACTGCACCAGCCCCGCAGACCACACTCTCACACCCCACCGCCTGACTCTGCACCTGCCCCACAGTCCACACCCTCACACCCCACCGCCTGACTCTGCACTAATCCCACAGTCCACACCCTCACACCTCACTGCCTGACACTGCACCAGCCCACAGCCCAGCCTCTCACACCCCACTGTCTGACTCTGCACCAGCCCCACAGTCCACACTCTCACACCCCACTGCCTGACACTGCACCAGCCCCACAGTCCAGACCCTCACACCCCACCGCCTGACTCTGGACCAGCCCCACAGTCCACACCCTAACACCCCACCGCCTGACTCTGCACCAGCCCCACAGTCCACACTCTCACACCCCACCGCCTGACACTGCACCAGCCCCACAGTCCACACCCTCACACCCCCCTGCCTGACACTGCACCAGCCCCACTGTCCACACCCACACACCCCACTGCCTGACACTGCACCACCCCTACAGTCCACACACTCACACCCCACCGCCTGACACTGCACCAGTCGCACAGTCCACACCCTCACACCCTACTGCCTGACTCTGCACAAGCCCCACAGTCCACACCCTCACACCCCACTGCCTGACACTGCACCACCCCTACAGTCCACACTCTCACACACCACCGCCTGAATCTGCACCAGCTCCACAGTCCAGACTCTCACACCCCACCGTCTGACTCTGCACCAGCCCCACAGTCCACACCCTCACACCCCACTGCCTGACACTGCACCACCCCCACAGTCCACACCCTCACACCTCGCTGCCTGACACTGCATCAGCCCCCACAGTCCAGACTCTCACACTCCACTGCCTGACACTGCACCAGCTCCACAGTCCACACCCTCACAACCCACCGCCTGCCTCTGCACCAGCCCCACAGTCCACACCCTCACACCCCACCGCCTGACTCTGCACCAGCCACACAGTCCACACTCTCACACCACACTGCCTGACACTGCACCAGCCCCACAGTCCACACCCCACCGCCTGACTCTGCACCAGCCCCACAGTCCAAACTCACACTCCACTGCCTGACACTGCACCAGCTCCACAGTCCACACCCTTACACCTCACCGCCTGCCTCTGCACCAGCCCCACAGTCCACACCCTCACACCCCACCGCCTGACTCTGCACCAGCCACACAGTCCACACTCTCACACCCCACTGCCTGACACTGCACCAGCCCCACAGTCCACACCCAACCGCCTGACTCTGCACCAGCCCCACAGACCAAACTCACACCCCACTGCCTGACACTGCACCAGCCCCACAGTCCACACCCTCACACCCCACCGTCTGACTCTGCACCAGCCCCACAGTCCACACCCTCACACCCCACCGCCTGACTCTGCACCAACCCCACAGTCCACACTCTCACACCCCACTGTCTGACACTGCACCACCCCTACAGTCCACAGTCTCACACCCCACCACCTGACACTGCACCAGCCCCACAGTCCACACCCTCACACCCCACTGCCTGACACTGCACCAGCCCCACTGTCCACACCCTCACACCCCAGCACCTGACACTGCACCACCCCTACAGTCCACACACTCACACCCCGCCGCATGACTCTGCACCAGCCCCACAGTCCACACCCTCACACCCCACCACCTGACTCTGCACCAGCCCCACAGTCCACACCCTCACACCCCACCGCCTGACTCTGCACCAGCCCCAGTCTAGACTCTCACACCCCACTGCCTGACACTGTACCAGCCCCACAGTCCACACCCTCACACCCCATCGCCTGACACTGCACCAGCCCCACAGTTCACACACTCACACCCCACCGCCTGACACTGCAGCAGCCCCACAGTCCACACTCTCACACCCCACCGCCTGACACTGCACCAGCCCTACAGTCCACACCCTCACACCCCCTGCCTGACACTGCACCAGCCCCTGTCCACACCCACACACCCCACTGCCTGACACTGCACCACCCCTACAGTCCACACACTCACACCCCACCGCCTGACACTGCACCAGTCGCACAGTCCACACCCTACTGCCTGACTCTGCACAAGCTCCACAGTCCACACCCTCACACCCCACTGCCTGACACTGCACCACCCCTACAGTCCACACTCTCACACCCCACCGCCTGACACTGCACCAGCCCCACAGTCCACACCCTCACACCCCACTGCCTGACACTGCACAAACCCCACAGTCCACACCCTCACACCCCACCGCCTGACTGCACCAGCCCCACAGTCCAGACACTCACACCCCACTGCCTGACACTGCACCAGCTCCACAGTCCACACGCTCACACCCCACCGCCTGACTCTGCACCAGCCCCACAGTCCACACCCTCACACCCCACCGCCTGGCTCTGCACCAGCTCCACAGTCCACACCCTCACACCCCACTGCCTGACACTGCACCACCCCTACAGTCCACACTCTCCCACACCACCGCCTGACACTGCACCTGCCCCACAGTCGACACCCTCAAACCCCCCCGCCTGACTCTGCACTAATCCCACAGTCCACACCCTCACACCCCACCGCCTGTCTCTGCACCAGCCCCACAGTCCACACCCTCACACCCCACTGCCTGACACTGCACCAGCCCCGCAGACCACACTCTCACACCCCACCGCCAGACTCTGCACCTGCCCCACAGTCCACACCCTCACACCCCACCGCCTGACTCTGCACTAATCCCACAGTCCACACCCTCACACCTCACTGCCTGACACTGCAGCAGTCCACAGCCCAGCCTCTCACACCCCACTGTCTGACTCTGCACCAGCCCCACAGTCCACACTCTCACACCCCACTGCCTGACACTGCACCAGCCCCACAGTCCAGACACTCACACCCCACCGCCTGACTCTGGACCAGCTCCACAGTCCACAGCCTCACACCCCACCGCCTGACTCTGCACCAGCCCCGCCGTCCACACTCTCACACCCCACCGCCTGACACTGCACCAGCCCCACCGTCCACACCCTCACACCCCCCTGCCTGACACGGCACCAGCCCCACTGTCCACACCCACACACCCCACTGCCTGACACTGCACCACCCCTACAGTCCACACACTCACACCCCACCGCCTGACACTGCACCAGTCGCACAGTCCACACCCTCACACCCTACTGCCTGACTCTGCACAAGCCCCACAGTCCACACCCTCACACCCCACTGCCTGACACTGCACCACCCCTACAGTCCACACACTCACACACCACCGCCTGACTCTGCACCAGCTCCACAGTCCAGACTCTCACACACCACCATCTGACTCTGCACCAGCCCCACAGTCCACACCCTCACACCTCACTGCCTGACACTGCACCAACCCAAAGCCCAGCCTCTCACACCCCACTGTCTGACTCTGCACCAGCTCCACAGTCCACACTCTCACACCCCACTGCCTGACACTGCACCACCCCCACAGTCCACACACTCACACCCCACCGCCTGACACTGCACCAGCCTCAAAGTCCACACCCTCACACCTCACTGCCTGACACTGCACCAGCCCCAAAGTCCACACCCTCACACCTCACTGCCTGACTTTGCACCAGCCCCACAGTCCACACCCTCACACCCCACCGCGTGATTCTGCACCAGCCCCACAGTCCACACTCTCACACCCCACTGCCTGACACTGCATCAGCCCCCACAGTCCAGACTCTCACACTCCACTGCCTGACACTGCACCAGCTCCACAGTCCACACCCTCACACCCCACCGCCTGCCTCTGCACCAGCCCCACAGTCCACACCCTCACACCCCACCGCCTGACACTGCACCAGTCGCACAGTCCACACCCTCACACCCTACTGCCTGACTCTGCACAAGCCCCACAGTCCACACCCTCACACCCCACTGCCTGACACTGCACCACCCCTACAGTCCACACTCTCACACACCACCGCCTGAATCTGCACCAGCTCCACAGTCCAGACTCTCACACCCCACCGTCTGACTCTGCACCAGCCCCACAGTCCACACCCTCACACCCCACTGCCTGACACTGCACCACCCCCACAGTCCACACCCTCACACCTCGCTGCCTGACACTGCATCAGCCCCCACAGTCCAGACTCTCACACTCCACTGCCTGACACTGCACCAGCTCCACAGTCCACACCCTCACAACCCACCGCCTGCCTCTGCACCAGCCCCACAGTCCACACCCTCACACCCCACCGCCTGACTCTGCACCAGCCACACAGTCCACACTCTCACACCACACTGCCTGACACTGCACCAGCCCCACAGTCCACACCCCACCGCCTGACTCTGCACCAGCCCCACAGTCCAAACTCACACTCCACTGCCTGACACTGCACCAGCTCCACAGTCCACACCCTTACACCTCACCGCCTGCCTCTGCACCAGCCCCACAGTCCACACCCTCACACCCCAACGCCTGACTCTGCACCAGCCACACAGTCCACACTCTCACACCCCACTGCCTGACACTGCACCAGCCCCACAGTCCACACCCAACCGCCTGACTCTGCACCAGCCCCACAGACCAAACTCACACCCCACTGCCTGACACTGCACCAGCCCCACAGTCCACACCCTCACACCCCACCGTCTGACTCTGCACCAGCCCCACAGTCCACACCCTCACACCCCACCGCCTGACTCTGCACCAACCCCACAGTCCACACTCTCACACCCCACTGTCTGACACTGCACCACCCCTACAGTCCACAGTCTCACACCCCACCACCTGACACTGCACCAGCCCCACAGTCCACACCCTCACACCCCACTGCCTGACACTGCACCAGCCCCACTGTCCACACCCTCACACCCCAGCACCTGACACTGCACCACCCCTACAGTCCACACACTCACACCCCGCCGCATGACTCTGCACCAGCCCCACAGTCCACACCCTCACACCCCACCACCTGACTCTGCACCAGCCCCACAGTCCACACCCTCACACCCCACCGCCTGACTCTGCACCAGCCCCAGTCTAGACTCTCACACCCCACTGCCTGACACTGTACCAGCCCCACAGTCCACACCCTCACACCCCATCGCCTGACACTGCACCAGCCCCACAGTTCACACACTCACACCCCACCGCCTGACACTGCAGCAGCCCCACAGTCCACACTCTCACACCCCACCGCCTGACACTGCACCAGCCCTACAGTCCACACCCTCACACCCCCTGCCTGACACTGCACCAGCCCCTGTCCACACCCACACACCCCACTGCCTGACACTGCACCACCCCTACAGTCCACACACTCACACCCCACCGCCTGACACTGCACCAGTCGCACAGTCCACACCCTACTGCCTGACTCTGCACAAGCTCCACAGTCCACACCCTCACACCCCACTGCCTGACACTGCACCACCCCTACAGTCCACACTCTCACACCCCACCGCCTGACACTGCACCAGCCCCACAGTCCACACCCTCACACCCCACTGCCTGACACTGCACAAACCCCACAGTCCACACCCTCACACCCCACCGCCTGACTGCACCAGCCCCACAGTCCAGACACTCACACCCCACTGCCTGACACTGCACCAGCTCCACAGTCCACACGCTCACACCCCACCGCCTGACTCTGCACCAGCCCCACAGTCCACACCCTCACACCCCACCGCCTGGCTCTGCACCAGCTCCACAGTCCACACCCTCACACCCCACTGCCTGACACTGCACCACCCCTACAGTCCACACTCTCCCACACCACCGCCTGACACTGCACCTGCCCCACAGTCGACACCCTCAAACCCCCCCGCCTGACTCTGCACTAATCCCACAGTCCACACCCTCACACCCCACCGCCTGTCTCTGCACCAGCCCCACAGTCCACACCCTCACACCCCACTGCCTGACACTGCACCAGCCCCGCAGACCACACTCTCACACCCCACCGCCAGACTCTGCACCTGCCCCACAGTCCACACCCTCACACCCCACCGCCTGACTCTGCACTAATCCCACAGTCCACACCCTCACACCTCACTGCCTGACACTGCAGCAGCCCACAGCCCAGCCTCTCACACCCCACTGTCTGACTCTGCACCAGCCCCACAGTCCACACTCTCACACCCCACTGCCTGACACTGCACCAGCCCCACAGTCCAGACACTCACACCCCACCGCCTGACTCTGGACCAGCTCCACAGTCCACAGCCTCACACCCCACCGCCTGACTCTGCACCAGCCCCGCCGTCCACACTCTCACACCCCACCGCCTGACACTGCACCAGCCCCACCGTCCACACCCTCACACCCCCCTGCCTGACACGGCACAAGCCCCACTGTCCACACCCACACACCCCACTGCCTGACACTGCACCACCCCTACAGTCCACACACTCACACCCCACCGCCTGACACTGCACCAGTCGCACAGTCCACACCCTCACACCCTACTGCCTGACTCTGCACAAGCCCCACAGTCCACACCCTCACACCCCACTGCCTGACACTGCACCAGCTCCACAGTCCACACGCTCACACCCCACCGCCTGACTCTGCACCAGCCCCACAGTCCACACCCTCACACCCCACCGCCTGGCTCTGCACCAGCTCCACAGTCCACACCCTCACACCCCACTGCCTGACACTGCACCACCCCTACAGTCCACACTCTCCCACACCACCGCCTGACACTGCACCTGCCCCACAGTCGACACCCTCAAACCCCCCCGCCTGACTCTGCACTAATCCCACAGTCCACACCCTCACACCCCACCGCCTGTCTCTGCACCAGCCCCACAGTCCACACCCTCACACCCCACTGCCTGACACTGCACCAGCCCCGCAGACCACACTCTCACACCCCACCGCCAGACTCTGCACCTGCCCCACAGTCCACACCCTCACACCCCACCGCCTGACTCTGCACTAATCCCACAGTCCACACCCTCACACCTCACTGCCTGACACTGCAGCAGCCCACAGCCCAGCCTCTCACACCCCACTGTCTGACTCTGCACCAGCCCCACAGTCCACACTCTCACACCCCACTGCCTGACACTGCACCAGCCCCACAGTCCAGACACTCATACCCCACCGCCTGACTCTGGACCAGCTCCACAGTCCACAGCCTCACACCCCACCGCCTGACTCTGCACCAGCCCCGCCGTCCACACTCTCACACCCCACCGCCTGACACTGCACCAGCCCCACCGTCCACACCCTCACACCCCCCTGCCTGACACGGCACCAGCCCCACTGTCCACACCCACACACCCCACTGCCTGACACTGCACCACCCCTACAGTCCACACACTCACACCCCACCGCCTGACACTGCACCAGTCGCACAGTCCACACCCTCACACCCTACTGCCTGACTCTGCACAAGCCCCACAGTCCACACCCTCACACCCCACTGCCTGACACTGCACCACCCCTACAGTCCACACACTCACACACCACCGCCTGACTCTGCACCAGCTCCACAGTCCAGACTCTCACACACCACCATCTGACTCTGCACCAGCCCCACAGTCCACACCCTCACACCTCACTGCCTGACACTGCACCAACCCAAAGCCCAGCCTCTCACACCCCACTGTCTGACTCTGCACCAGCTCCACAGTCCACACTCTCACACCCCACTGCCTGACACTGCACCACACCCACAGTCCACACACTCACACCCCACCGCCTGACACTGCACCAGCCTCAAAGTCCACACCCTCACACCTCACTGCCTGACACTGCACCAGCCCCAAAGTCCACACCCTCACACCTCACTGCCTGACTTTGCACCAGCCCCACAGTCCACACCCTCACACCCCACCGCGTGATTCTGCACCAGCCCCACAGTCCACACTCTCACACCCCACTGCCTGACACTGCATCAGCCCCCAAAGTCCAGACTCTCTCACTCCACTGCCTGACACTGCACCAGCTCCACAGTCCACACCCTCACACCCCACCGCCTGCCTCTGCACCAGCCCCACAGTCCACACCCTCACACCCCACCGCCTGACTCTGCACCAGCCACACAGTCCACACTCTCACACCACACTGCCTGACACTGCACCAGCCCCACAGTCCACACCCCACCGGCTGACTCTGCACCAGCCCCACAATCCACGCTCTCACACCCCCCTGCCTGACACTGCACCAGCCCCACTGTCCACACCCACACACCCCACTGCCTGACACTGCACCACCCCTACAGCCCACACACTCACACCCCACCGCCTGACACTGCACCAGTCGCACAGTCCACACCCTACTGCCTGACTCTGCACAAGCCCCACAGTCCACACGCTCACACCCCACTGCCTGACACTGCACCACCCCTACAGTCCACACTCTCACACCCCACCGCCTGTCTCTGCACCAGCCCCACAGTCCACACCCTCACACCCCACTGCCTGACACTGCACCACCCCTACAGTCCACAGTCTAACACCCCACCGCATGACACTGCACCAGCCCCACAGTCCACACCCTCACACCCCACTGCCTGACACTGCCCCTGCCCCACAGTCCACACCCTCACACCCCACCGCCTGACTCTGCACTAATCCCACAGTCCACACCCTTACACCCCACCGCCTGTCTCTGCACCAGCCCCACAGTCCACACCCTCACACCCCACTGCCTGACACTGCACCAGTCCCGCAGACCACACTTTCACGCCCCGCCACCTGACTCTGCACCTGCCCCACAGTCCACACCCTCACACCCCACCGCCTGACTCTGCACTAATCCCACAGTCCACACCCTCACACCTCACTGCCTGACACTGCACCAGCCCACAGCCCAGCCTCTCACACCCCACTGTCTGACTGTGCACCAGCCCCACAGTCCACACTCTCACACCCCACTGCCTGACACTGCACCAGCCCCACAGTCCAGACCCTCACACCCCACCGCCTGACTCTGGACCAGCCCCACAGTCCACACCCTCACACCCCACCGCCTGACTCTGCACCAGCCCCACAGTCCACACCCTCACACCCCACTGCCTGACTCTGCACCAGCCCCACAGTTCACACTCTCACACCCCACCGCCTGACACTGCACCAGCCCCACAGTCCACACCCTCACACCCCCCCTGCCTGACACTGCACCAGCCCCACTGTCCACACCCACACACCCTACTGCCTGACACTGTACCAGCCCTACAGTCCACACACTCACACCCCACCGCCTGACACTGCACCAGTCGCACAGTCCACACCCTCACACCCTACTGCCTGACTCTGCAAAAGCCCCACAGTCCACACCCTCACACCCCACTGCCTGACACTGCACCACCCCTACAGTCCACACTCTCACACACCACCGCCTGACTCTGCACCAGCTCCACAGTCCACACCCTCACACCTCACTGCCTGACACTGCACCAGCCCACAGCCCAGCCTCTCACACCCCACTGTCTGACTCTGCACCAGCCCCACAGTCCACACTCTCACACCCCACTGCCTGACACTGCACCACCCTTACAGTCCACACACTCACACACCACCGCCTGACACTGCACCAGTCGCACAGTCCACACCCTCACACCCTACTGCCTGACTCTGCACAAGCCCCACAGTCCACACCCTCACACCCCACTGCCTGACACTGCACCACCCCCACAGTCCACACACTCACACCCCACCGCCTGACACTGCACCAGCCCCAAAGTCCACACTCTCACACCTCACTGCCTGATTTTGCACCAGCCCCACAGTCCACACCCTCACACCCCACCGCGTGATTCTGCACAAGCCCCACAGTCCACAGTCTCACACCCCACTGGCTGACACTGCATCAGCCCCCACAGTCCAGACTCTCACACTCCACTGCCTGACACTGCACCAGCTCCACAGTTCACACCCTCACACCCCACTGCCTGACACTGCACCAGCTCCACAGTCCACACCCTCACACCCCACCGCCTGCCTCTGCACCAGCCCCACAGTCCACACCCTCACACCCTACCGCCTGACTCTGCACCAGCCACACAGTCCACACTCTCACACCCCACTGCCTGACACTGCACCAGCCCCACAGTCCACACCCCACCGCCTGACTCTGCACCAGCCCCACAGTCCAAACTCACACCCCACTGCCTGACACTGCACCAGCCCCACAGTCCACACCCTCACACCCCACCGCCTGACTCTGCACCAGCCCCACAGTCCACACTCTCACACCCCACCGCCTGACACTGCACCAGCCCCACAGTCCACACCCTCACACCCCACTGCCTGACACTGCAGCAGCCCCACTGTCCACACCCTCACACCCCAGCACCTGACACTGCACCACCCCTACAGTCCACACACTCACACCCCACCGCATGAATCTGCACCAGCCCCACAGTCCACACTCTCACACCCCACTGCCTGACACTGAACCAGCCCCACAGTCCACACCCTCACACCCCACCACCTGACTCTGCACCAGCCCCACAGTCCACACCCTCACACCCCACCGCCTGACTCTGCACCAGCCCCAGTCTAGACTCTCACACCCCACCGCCTGACACTGCAGCAGCCCCACAGTCCACACTCTCACACCCCACCGCCTGACACTGCACCAGCCCCACAGTTCACACCCTCACACCCCCCTGCCTGACACTGCACCAGCCCCACTGTCCACACCCACACACCCCACTGCCTGACACTGCACCACCCCTACAGTCCACACACTCACACCCCACCGCCTGACACTGCACCAGTCGCACAGTCCACACCCTACTGCCGGACTCTGCACAAGCCCCACAGTCCACACTCTCACACCCCACCGCCTGACTCTGGACCAGCCCCACAGTCCACACTCTCACACCCCACCGCCTGACACTGCACCAGCCCCACAGTCCACACACTCACACCCCCCTGCCTGACACTGCACCAGCCCCACTGTCCACACCCACATACCCAACTGCCTAACACTGCACCACCCCTACAGTCGACACACTCACACCCCACCGCCTGACTCTGCACCAGCCCCACAGTCCACACCCTCACACCCCACCGCCTGACACTGCACCAGTCGCACAGTCCACACCCTCACACCCTACTGCCTGACTCTGCACAAGCCCCACAGTCCACACCCTCACACCCCACTGCCTGACACTGCACCACCCCCACAGTCCACACACTCACACCCCACCGCCTGACACTGCACCAGCCCCAAAGTCCACACCCTCACACCTCACTGCCTGATTTTGCACCAGCCCCACAGTCCACACCCTCACACCCCACCGCGTGATTCTGCACCAGCCCCACAGTCCACACTCTCACACCTCACTGCCTGACACTGCATCAGCCCCCACAGTCCAGACTCTCACACTCCACTGCCTGACACTGCACCAGCTCCACGGTCCACACCCTCACACCCCACCGCCTGCCTCTGCACCAGCCCCACAGTCCACACCTCCACACCCCACCGCCTGACTCTGCACCAGCCACACAGTCCACACTCTCACACCCCACTGCCTGACACTGCACCAGCCCCACAGTCCACACCCCACCGCCTGACTCTGCACCAGCCCCACAGTCCGAACTCACACCCCACTGCCTGACACTGCACCAGCCCCACAGTCCACACCCTCACACCCCACCGTCTGACTCTGCACCAGCCCCACAGTCCACACCCTAACCCCCCACCGCCTGACTCTGCACCAGCCCCACAGTCCACACTCTCACACCCCACTGCCTGACACTGCATCACCCCTACAGTCCACAGTCTCACACCCCACCGCCTGACACTGCACCAGCCCCACAGTCCACACCCTCACACCCCACTGCCTGACACTGTACCAGCCCCACAGTCCACACCCTCACACCCCAGCACCTGACACTGAACCACCCCTACAGTCCACACACTCACACCCCACCGTATGACTCTGCACCAGCCCCACAGTCCACACTCTCACACCCCACTGCCTGACACTGCACCAGCCCCACAGTCCACACCCTCACACCCCACCACCTGACTCTGCACCAGCCCCACAGTCCACACCCTCACACCCCACCGCCTGACTCTGCACCAGCCCCAGTCTAGACTCTCACACCCCACTGCCTGACACTGTACCAGCCCCACAGTCCATATCCTCACACCCCACCGCCTGACACTGCACCAGCCCCACAGTTCACACACTCACACCCCACCGCCTGACACTGCAGCAGCCCCACAGCCCACACTCTCACACCCCACCGCCTGACACTGCACCACCCCCACAGTCCACACCCTCACACCCCCCTGCCTGACACTGCACCAGCCCCACTGTCCACACCCACACACCCCACTGCCTGACACTGCACCACCCCTACAGTCCACACACTCACACCCCACCGCCTGACACTGCACCAGTCGCACAGTCCGCACCCTACTGCCTGACTCTGCACAAGCCCCACAGTCCACACCCTCACACCCCACTGCCTGACACTGCACCACCCCTACAGTCCACACTCTCACACCCCACCGCCTGACACTGCACCACCCCCACAGTCCACACCCTCACACCCCACTGCCTGACATTGCACCAGCCCCACAGTCCAGACCCTCACACCCCACCGCCTGACTCTGGACCAGCCCCACAGTCCACACACTCACACCCCACCGCCTGACTCTGCACCAGCCCCACAGTCCACACCCTCACACCCCACTGCCTGACACTGCACCACCCCTACAGTCCACACTCTCACACCCCACCGCCTGACACTGCACCAGCCCCACAGTCCACACCCTCACACCCCACTGCCTGACACTGCACGAACCCCACAGTCTACACCCTCACACCCCACCGCCTGACTCTGCACCAGCCCCACAGTCCAAACACTCACACCCCACTGCCTGACACTGCACCAGCCCCACAGTCCACTCCCTGACACCCCACCGCCTGACTCTGCCCCAGCCCCACAGTCCACACCCTCACACCCCACCGCCTGTCTCTGCACCAGCCCCACAGTCCACACCCTCACACCCCACTGCCTGACACTACACCACCCCTACAGTCCACACTCTCACACACCACTGCCTGACACTGCACCTGCCCCACAGTCCACACCCTCACACCCCACCGCCTGAGTCTGCACTAATCCCACAGTCCACACCCTCACACCCCACCGCCTGTCTCTGCACCAGCCCCACAGTCCAGACTCTCTCACCCCACTGCCTGACACTGCACCAGCCCCGCAGACCACACTCTCACACCCCACCGCCTGACTCTGCACCAGCTCCACAGTCCAGACTCTCACACCCCACCGTCTGACTCTGCACCAGCCCCACAGTCCACACCCTCACACCCCACTGTCTGACACTGCACCAGCCCCACAGTCCACACCCTTACACCCCACCGCCTGACTCTGCACCAGCCCCACAGTCCACACCCTCACAGCCCACCGCCTGTCTCTGCACCAGCCCCACAGTCCACACCCTCACACCCCACTGCCTGACACTGCACCACCCCTACAGTCCACACTCTCACACACCACCGCCTGACACTGCACCTGCCCCACAGTCCACACCCTCACACCCCACCGCCTGACTCTGCACCAGCCCCACAGTCCAGACCCTCAGACCCCACCGCCTGACTCTGGACCAGGCCCACAGTCCACACCCTCACACCCCACTGCCTGACTCTGCACCAGCCCCACACTCCACACTCACACCCCACTGCCTGACACTGCACCAGCCCCACAGTCCACACTCTCACACCCCACCGCCTGACACTGCACCAGCCCCACAGTCTACACTCACACCCCACTGCCTGACACTACAGCAGCCCTACAGTCCACACCCTCACACCCCACTGCCTGACACTGCACCAGCCCCGCAGTCCACACTCACACCCCACTGCCTGACACTGCACCAGCCCCACAGTCTACACTCACACCCCACTGCCTGACACTACAGCAGCCCTACAGTCCACACCCTCACACCCCACCGCCTGACACTGCACCAGCCCCACAGTCCACACTCACACCCCACCGCCTGACACTGCACCAGCCCCACAGTCGACACCCTCACATCGCACCGCCTGACACTGCACCAGCCCCACAGTCCACACCCCCACACCCCACCGCCTGTCTCTGCACCAGCCCCACAGTCCACACCCTCGCACCCCCCTGCCTGACACTGCACCAGACCCACAGTCCACACCCTCACACCCCACCGCCTGACACTGCACCAGCCCCACAGTCCACACCCTCACACCTCACTGCCTGACACTGCACCAGCCCACAGCCCAGCCTCTCACACCCCACTGTCTGACTCTGCACCAGCCCCACAGTCCACACTCTCACACCCCACTGCCTGACACTGCACCAGCCCAACAGTCCACACCCTCACACCCCACCGCCAGACTCTGCACCAGCCCCACAGTCCACACCCTCGCACCCCCCTGCCTGACACTGCACCAGACCCACAGTCCACACCCTCACACCCCACCGCCTGACACTGCACCAGCCCCACAGTCCACACCCTCACACCTCACTGCCTGACACTGCACCAGCCCACAGCCCAGCCTCTCACACCCCACTGTCTGACTCTGCACCAGCCCCACAGTCCACACTCTCATACCCCACTGCCTGACACTGCACCAGCCCCACAGTCCAGACCCTCACACCCCACCGCCTGACTCTGCACTAGCCCCACAGTCCACACCCTCACACCCCACCGCCTGACTCTGCACCAGCCCCACACTCCACACTCACACCCCACTGCCTGACACTGCACCAGCCCCACAGTCTACACTTACACCCCACTGCCTGACACTACACCAGCCCCACAGTGCACACCCTCACACCCCACTGCCTGACACTGCACCAGCCCCGCAGTCCACACTCACACCCCACTGCCTGACACTGCACCAGCCCCACAGTCTACACTCACACCCCACTGCCTGACACTACAGCAGCCCTACAGTCCACACCCTCACACCCCACCGCCTGACACTGCACCAGCCCCACAGTCCACACTCACACCCCACCGCCTGACACTGCACCAGCCCCACAGTCGACACCCTCACACCGCACCGCCTGTCACTGCACCAGCCCCACAGTCCACACCCTCACACCCCACCGCCTGACACTGCACCAGCCCCACAGTCCACACCCTCACACCCCACTGCCTGACACTGCACCACCCCTACAGTCCACACTCTCACACACCACCGCCTGACACTGCACCTGCCCCACAGTCCACACCCTCACACCCCACCGCCTGACTCTGCACTAATCCTACAGTCCACACCCTCACACCCCACCGCCTGTCTCTGCACCAGCCCCACAGTCCACACCCTCACACCCCACCGCCTGACACTGCACCAGCCCCATAGTCCACACCCTCACACCCCACCGCCTGACACTGCACCAGCCCCACAGTCCACACCCTCACACCCCACCGCCTGACACTGCACCAGCCCCACAGTCCACACCCTCACACCCCACCGCCTGACACTGCACCAGCCCCACAGTCCACACCCTCACACCCCCCTGCCTGACACTGCACCAGCCCCACAGTCCACACCCTCACAACCCCCCCTTCACCCCTTCGCATACGACCACGCGAGTCTAACAAAACGTGCCTTACTGTATTCTCCAGGGTCACACGAGCACCGCCGTGGAACAGCCCGTTCCCCCTTCCGCCGTCCAGCCCCAACCTCTTCTGGCCACAGGGACACACAGGTCAGAGGGCAATGATCATGGGCAGGAGGGCCATCCTCTGAGGCCGGGCCATCGAGGTGTGACGCACAGAGGACAGACAGAGACGTCAGGACGGACAGTAATGACTCTTATGACAGTGTGACGGACGAGAAGAGGAAGCAAGCCCGGACAGTGACGCACAGAGGACGTCGCGCCATTCGAGGCACAGGGGCACGGCACCTGGCATCAGCCGTGGTCTCAATGCACCGGCCCAAGGTTCCACACAGGAGGCACCAGAGCTGGGGGCAGACAAGGACCTAGCGGCCGTGGCACTGCTGTCACCCACACCCTCCATCGCAGATACACTCACCTCGGTTGGGCAAGTCAGTGAGAGGCTTCTGGTTCACAGACTGGTGTGCACCACACAGCTGAGCCGGTACAGCAGGTGGAGGTAGGAGCAGCCGAGGGGCTGGGCGGTCGGAGGGCAGACTGGCCCCAGCAACCAGCTGCTGCAGAGACAGTTTCCGGGTTCCTGGGCGTTCCAGGCCCACCCACAGACCCGATGCATTCGCTACCCCAGGGACCAGACGACAGGATGACGGCCGTCTTCCGGCAACTGCAGGCGCAGCTGGAGGAGTCCATCCGCGTCCACGAGCAGGGAGTGGTACCGCTCATGGCTGCCACCCAGTCCGACACCGCACGGGTAGCGCCCGCGATGGAGGCAATGGGGGAAACGGCTTCGGCCATGGGTCAGGTTCTTCAGGGCGTGGGTCTCAGTGTGCACGCGTCATCAATGGCCCATGACAGGGCTGCCCTCTCACAGGCAGCTATGTCCCAGAGCCACATGGACATTGCCGCCGTGCTCTGGGGTCTGGCCCAGTCCCAGCAGGCCATTGCTGAGAGCATTGGCGGCCTTGTCCATGTGACGGACGGCGTCGCCCAGACCCAGCGGGAGGTAGCGATGTCCCTGAACGGGATGACGCACTCCCTCAGCTCCATCGCCGGGAATGTTCAGACCCTGGTCGATCCCACAGCGGGCCTCCAGGACGGGCAGCGGCAGGTCTCGGTGGCGCCACGCGCTTGTCTCCGCAGGCACCACTGTCCCATAGAGAGGCCCGGGGGCCTCCGGGCTCCCCAAAGGAGGAGGAGGTCCCGGAGCCTGTCCCGGTAACCACAGCAAGGGTGGGACCAGAACACTCGCACTCCCCCCGTCCTGTCCCTGGTGCATCTGGTGGGCAGCGGGCAGAGGAGGGTGGCAGCACGCCATCCAGCACACCCGCCGAGCAGCCTGGCCCATCCAGGCCGGGCTGCCCCAGGAAGCGCGCTCCGACAGGGAGCCACGTCGAAGGGTAGGATTCTCAGCAGTCCGCCTCCACTCCTGATGTACCGTCTGGGGAAACACCTAGACGTAGTGGTAAGGCCACGTAGTAAGCTGGCATGGGTGCAAGGCACGGATTAGTTTTCGGGGCTAGGGCATGTGTCGCTCAGTGTCACAATTAAAGTTGCTGCACCAAACCTTCATGCGTCTGTCGTATTTCCGGTGCCTGGAGGTGTTGTGTTGCTTGAGTGTGGTACCGTGTGTGGTAGGGTTGTGCTATGGAGCGGGAGATGGGTGAGGGGGGTGCTGGGTGGTGCCAGTGCACGCGGTCAATTATGTCCTCGCCCTAGTGTGCAAATCGTGCAGCTATCAATGCATCGCGTGCCCGCTGTCCCAAACGGTGGCGTCGCGCGGCCTCCCGGCCATGTCCCACGCGCCGATTGTGTCTGTGCCCCGCCGCCCTCCCATCCTCGCCCTCGTCCTCCTCATCCTCCTGTTCAGAGTCGCTGGCCTCTTCAGCCTCACCTGATTGTTCCTCCTCCATCACATCGCTCCTCTGTTGGGCGATGTTGTGCAGCACGCGACAGGAGATGACGATCCTTCCTATGTCGGGGTCGTACTGCAGAGCGCGCCCTGAGCGGTCCAGGCACCGGAACCTCATTTTCAGGAGGCCGAAGCACCTCTCCACTACACCCCTGGTTGTCGCATGGGCCTCATTGTACCGGCCCTCCGCGTTGGTCTATGCCCTCCGTATGGGTGTCATCAGCCACGGTCGCAACAGATAATCCCTGTCACCCAGCAACCAGCCCCTCATCCGGGGTGGGTGACCCTTGAAAATTGCGGGGATGTAGGACTGTGCCACTATAAAGCCGACATGCACGCTTCCTGGGTACTGGGCGCACACGTGCATTATTCTCATTCCCTGGTCGCACACCACCCTGCCGTTCCTGTTGAGGAAGACGTCCCTGTCCTGCGTTGGTGCATGCAGGCTGATGTGCACCCATCCACGACGCCCTGTACCATTGGGATGTCGGCCACTGTGGCGAATTGCGATGCCCTGGTACGCATGGTCCTCCGGGAAATTGATGTATCTTGCCGCGACTTCATAGAGGCCATCGGTGACTGCCCGGATGCACCGGTGCACCGAGGCCTGACTGATACCGCACAGATCCCCGCTCGGCGACTGGAAGGAGCCGGTCGCGAAGAAATTCAGGGCGACCGTCACCTTTACCCTCAATGAGAGGGCAAGTCCTCCCCCAGTTCCACGTGGTTCGAGGTGCGCCATCAGGTGGCAGATATGACCGACCGTCTCACAGCTCAGTCGGAGTCTCCTCCTGCATGTCACCTCCGTTAGGTCCTCGAAGGAAACGCGGTCCCTGTACACACGGTGACGCATGGGATGCCTCCGCCACCTTGGCACGACCACCTACTCTTGCTCATCCCGACGACGTGGAGGTGATCCGCACCCTCCGCCTCCTCTTGTACTTGTCGGGCGTGGTGGCCTGCAGCGGCAGCAGCTGGCACGGGGTCATCCGCTGCCACTCCCTCTGCAGCACCCTCCCTGAGCCGCCTTGCTCGGCCCCGACGGATGGCCATTTGAATGGCTGCCCACTGCCGCCACTGCGGCGAACATTGATGGCTGCTGCGAATACATCATCAACTTGAAGGAGGGTGGGGGGGGCGTGGGGTGGGGGGGGGGGGGGCGGAGTTGGTTTGGGAGGGAGAGGCAATGACATTTGTTAGGAGGGCACTTTGGCAGGTAGGCAGCCAGGACCCTTTAGATGAATGGGTGCTCAGGCAGCCTGGTCAATGTTCAACCACGTCCACCATCTCCCCTCTCCCCCCCTCCCCCCCAACCACGTCCACCATTCCCCCCCCTCTCCCCCCAACTACGTCCACCCTCCCCCCTCTCCTCCCCAACCCACCCTATACGGCTGCATCACAGCTTGGTATGGCAACTGCTCAGCCCAAGATCGCAAGTGTGGTGAACTCAGCCCAACGCATCACACAAGCTTGCCATCCTCCCATTGATTCTGTCTCCACCTCCCGCTGCCTCAGGAAGGCCGACAGCATATCAGACCCTTCCCACCCAGGCTTTGCCTTCTTCCATGAGGCAGAAGACACAGAAGTCTGAAGACCCCTATGTCATAACATACATCCATGTACATTATGGAGTGCAGACAGGCAGTGAGTGACACACAGGATGACCAGTAAGCACACAGAACAGATCAGCCAATCACCAGACAGAACACGACCACTATAAAGCCAGAGGGCACCAGTTTTCCCGCTCTCTCTGAGACAGTCAGAGCTCGTGAGCTAGCCAGTGCCAACACCATGTGGTAGCTAGTTAAGTCTGGTCAGGCTAGTATCAGGTCTGCAGTCAAGTCAGCATAGTGTCAACCCACAGTTGAACATGTATAATAGTTTAGATGTTAAATAACATTGTGTTGCATCTTAACAAGAGTTGGAAGTCTGTCTCTCGCTACACTGCATCAAGTGCAGTCCACCTTGACCCAGCCTACCCAACACATCATGGTACCAGTGAATGATGCTGAAAATTGACGGACCTACCTTGAGTGAATCAGCGTTGACCAGCAAACAGCCATCCGGTGACATGGAAAACGTCCGCCCTCCTCTGCAGCTCCGCTTGCTGGCAACCTCGGTGCAAATTGGAGGATCTTCAAACAAAAGTTCCAACTCTATCCCGAAGCCACCGACCTCGACGCCGCATCGGATGCCAGGAAGATTGCACAATTCCTCTCCACAGCCGGGGACCACGCCATCCACATCTACAACTCCCTTACATTCGCTGAAGGCGAAGACAAGGCGGAATTTTAAATGGTGCTGCTGAAGTTCGACAGCCATTGTGACATTGAGGTGAATGAGAGCTTTGAACGGTACGTTTTCCAGCAGAGGCTTCAGGGTAAGGATGAACCTTTTCAATCCTCTCTGACCCATCTCCGCATCCTCGCGCAGTCATGTAACTGTGACTCGACCACTGATTCCATGATCCGGGATCAGATCGTTTTCGGGGTCCACTCTGATTCCCTTCGCCAGCAGCTCCTGAAAGTCAAGCAGCTCACCCTCACCATCGCCATCGAAACGTGCGTTCTCCACGAACATGCTAACAATCGGTACCCCCACATCAGGGCGGCAGAAACGGTAAAGCTAACCTCCCACGAGGCGGAACAGGTGCAGGCCATCGTACAAATGCAGGGCCTAAGTATCGACGAGAGTGGCTATTTTGCGCGCTTTTCCCGGACCCCTGCGCATGCGCGCCACGACCGAGAGGACGGCGAGACCGACGACCAGAATGCGCAGGTGCGTACATCATTCCACCGCACTGCGCATGCGCGATGGCGCACGTAGCGCGCTGACGTCGGCGTCAAGACGTGTCCGAATTGTGGTTCCGCCCACTTAAAGCGGCAACGTCCGGCAAAATCACGACGGTGACTACAGTGTGGCAAGCTTGGCCACTACGCAGCCCTTTGCAGATCTGCTCCACTGCCCAGCATCCAGCGATCCCTGCCACGTCGCAGAAGCGGCTGCTCAATACAACAGGCCATGCCTGCCTCTGACCCCGATGGCCCAACAGATCCTGATGCTGAGTGCCTCAAATCTCCATGCCGGGTGGGCATCATTACGAAGCATGCACTGCCTTTCTCCAAGACAGCGACGCACCTCCCGATCCTCAGCGTGGATCCCGACGACGAGTGGTGTGCTGTCCTCGCAGTCAACAAGGCTCACATCCGGTTCAAACTGGACACCGCGCATCGGCGAACCTCATAGATCATAGTATCATAGAATTTACAGTGCAGAAGGAGGCCATTCGGCCCATCGCGTCTGCACCGGCTCTTGGAAAGAGCACCCTACCCAAGGTCCACACCTCCACCCTATCCCCATCTCGAAATCCGATCTCGCCACCATCCGTGTCCAATCATTCTACCACCGGCCTGCCAGCTCCTTGACTACAATGGCAATGCCATAGCTGCCATTGCCAACTCGGAGTTTCCAAATTGTCATTTAAAGCGACACTGTGATTTGAAATCGTAGGACCTGACAGAGCATCCCTGCTTGGTGCTCGGGCCTGCAAACTCCTGAACCTGGTTCAGCGAGTCCACACCATGTCATCCTCACAGGTGACGGCCTCACCTGAGGAGACCTTCCAGGCTGCAATTGATGACATCATCACGCAGTACCGCAGCGCGTTCGACGGAATGGGCACACTCCCATACCGATACAAAATCCTGCTCAAACCAAACTCCACCCCTGTGATCCACGCACCACGTCGGGTGTCGGCAACCCTCAAGGACTGCCTCAAGCAGCAGTTACAGGACCTCCAGGACCAGGGCATCATATCAAAGGTCACAGACCCACAGTTCCATGGTCTGCGTCAAGAAGCCATCAGGAGAGCTTCGAATCTGCATCGACCCCAAGGATCTAAACCGCAACATCATGAGGGAACATTACCCGATACCAAAACGAGAAGAGTTGACCAGCGAGATGGCTCATGCCAAATTCTTTACGAAGCTGGAAGTCTCCAAGGGGTTCTGGCAAATACAGCTGGATACATCCAGTCACAAGCTGTGCACATTCAAAACCCCGTTCGGTCGCTACTGCTACAACCGGATGCCTTTTGGCATCATCTCTGCCTCAAAGGTATTTCACCACATCATGGAACAGATGATGGAGGGTATCGAGGGGGTGCGCGTGTATGTTGACGATGTCATAATCTGGTCCACCACTCCTCAAGAACACATCGATCGCCTCAAGCAGGTATTCCACAGAATCTACGAGCATGGCCTCCGACTCAACAGGGCCAAGTGCTCGTTCGGTCAATCAGAAATCAAATTCCTGGGTGACCACATCTCGCAGCAAGGCATGCGGCCAGATGCGGACAAGGTTTTGGCGATCAACGCCATGAAGATCCCAGAGGACAAGAAGGCGGTCCTCCGCTTTCTAGGGATGGTCAACTTCCTCGGGAAGTTCATTCCCAACATGGCTTCCCACACCACAGCCCTCGACCATCTCATCAGAAAATCGACGGAATTCCAGTGGGCTCTCATGAGAAAGAATGGCGTGAGCTGAGGGCAAAACTCACAACAGCTCCGGTTCCAGCATTTTTCGATCCTACCAAGGAGACCAAAATTTCCACTGACGCGAGCCAGGAAGGTATTGGGGCGGTGCTCCTCCAACGGAATGACTCCTCCTCCTAGGCCCCAGTTGCGTATACCTCCAGAGACATGACGCCCACTGAGCAACGGTACGCTCAAATTGAGAAGGAATGCCTGGGCCTACTGACGGGAATCGACAAGTTTCACAACTATGTGTATGGCCTCCCACAGTTCACGGTTGAGACGGACCACAGGCTACTAGTCCACATAATCCAGAAGGATTTAAACGACATGACACCCTGGTTACAACAAATCCTTCTCAAGCTACGCCGCTACGATTTTGAACTTGTCTACACGCCAGGGAAGGAACTCATTGTTGCAGATGCCCTTTCCAGGTCTATCACCACACTGTGTGAGCAAACCGACTTTGTCTGCCAAATTGATGCGCAGGTGCAATTGTGTGCCTCCAACCTTCCGGTCACTGATGAGAGGGTCGTTCAAATTCGTGAGGAGATGGCCAAGGATCCTCTGCTACAGCGTGTATTGCAGCACCTCACGGATGGATGGCAGAAGGGACAGTGTCCCCAGTTTTACAACGTCAAGGAAGGCATCCTCATGAGGCACGATAGAATCGTGATTCCGCAGAGCATGCGAGTTATTGTGCTCGGCCAGCTCCATGAGGGTCACCTCGGGGTCGAGAAATGTCGACACAGTGCTCGGGAGGCAGTTTACTGGCCGGGCATCAGCCAGGACGTTGCCAACACGGTCCTCAACTGCCCTACCTGTCAAAAATCTCAGCCAGCTCAACCCAAAGAAACTCTGAAGCAGCATGAGATAGTGACCTCTCCATGGTCCAAAGTCGATGTCGATCTCTTCCACGCCAAGGGGCGTGACTATGTCCTCCTGGTCGACTGCTTCTCCAATTATCCTGAGGTGATGAAACTGTCCGACCTCACGTCAAAGGCGGTGATCAAAGCATGTAAAGAAACATTTGCCAGACATGGGATTCCGCTCACAGTGATGAGTGACAACAGTCCCTGCTTTTATAGCCAGGAGTGATCTGAGTTTGCTCGGCTATACAACTTTTGTCACGTCACCTCCAGCCCCCACTACCCGCAGTCAAACGGGAAGGCCGAGAAAGGGGTCCATATCGTCAAGATATACAAGGCTGCAGACTCAGGCTCTGACTTCAACCTGGCGCTGCTGGCATACAGAGCAGCCCCGCTGTCCACTGGGTTGTCCCCAGCGCAGATGCTTATGAATCGCATTCTGCGGAACCACAGTTCCAGCCATCCATGTTCCCGACCTTGACCATCTCACGGTCATACAAAAGATGCAGCAGTCTCGGACCCAACAGAAATTAGCATAGGACGCTCATGCCATGGATCTCCCCGCGCTGGTGTTTGTGTGCAGCTGCCTGACGGCGGCTGGTCCGCCACGGCTGTGGTGGTCAAGCAAGTGGCCCCGAGATCGTTCCTCGTCCACATGGATGATGGCTCCTTCCTATGACGCAACAGACGGGCGCTGCGCAGAGTTCCACGCCCGCTACCCAACCGTGATGTCCCGCCTCCCACAATGCTTCCTCCGGACGTGCCCTACCACGAGGCCACCGATCCGCCAGCAATCCTGCCAACTTCTGCGACCACCGCATTGGTGGCAGTCCCGCCTCTCCAAGTGCAGGCGGCCCCTGATTCACCCTTGAGGCGGTCAACCAGAATTCGTCGCCCGCCACAAAGACTAAACTTATAGACTGAATTTGATTTGCACAATTTTGTTACCGCATTGTTTTGACCTCTGTAAATATCGTTTCTGCCGTTTCATCTGTCCTAAATCTGCACTAGCGAAACCTTCCTGTGTATATAAGTTCATTTTTAGCACATTCTGTATGTAGTCATGCACATATACACGTCCACAAGCACATGCACCTCACTATTTATTAGCTGAACACAAACAATGTAAGATTTTAAAAAAAAAGAGAGGGCGATGTCATAATATGCATCCATGTACATTATGGAGTGCAGACAGGCAGTGAGTGACACATAGGATGACCAGTAAGCACACAGAACAGAGCAGCCAATCACCGGACAGAACACGACCACTATAAAGCCAGAGGGCACCAGTTTTCCCGCTCTCTTGGGACCCAGCCTCTGAGACAGTCAGAGCTCAGTGCCAACACCATGTGGTAGCTAGTTAAGCCTGGTCAGGCTAGTATCAGGTCTTCAGTCAAGCCAGCATAGTGTCAACCCACAGTTGAACATATAATAGTTTAGATGTTAAATAAAATCGTGTTGCATGTTATCAAGTGTTGGAGGTCTGTCTCTCGCTACACTGCATCAAGTGCAGTCTACCTCGACCCAGCCTACCCAACACATCATCGTACATCCAGACATAGGAACAGCTTCTTCCCCACAGCTACTAGACACCTCCACGACTCCCCCTCGACTGAACTGTTCCCTGTAAGAACACTATTCACGAGGTCTGACTTTCCTTTCGTTCTGTAAGGAAGAATCTGTTGGACTAGATCAGATTGTCTGACTGAACAGGGGCTGGGAATTGAGATTGGAGCTTGTGGCCTATCTGGCTGAGCCCTATTATCAGTCATGGTCTGTGTCCATCTGACAAGTGCGACACTGAGGAAACATCTTGTTAATTAAATATTGAGAGATCTGGAGTAAAGACAGTTCTTTATTCTCCTGCTGCTTACCACAGTGATGGACAAGCCCTTTGGGAAATAATTCAAATCTTTTTTATTTTCGGGTGCTGCACAAATGACGTCAGTGATGCGTTTGGTTTCTATAATTAAATCCAAGCACTCGGGACAAGGGTAACTGCTGCTGTACAACACAGCATCCTTCAGACAGCGTTCAGACCTGCAGAACAAACACAAATTAAAACAAAACATTCACATTGGTTTGAGTTGAATCTTAACGAGAGTGAGTTCACCACAGGAGAGTGATTGGAATCTGAAATGGAGTTCACATTGACATTACTCGGGCAATAAAAATATGATGTGAATCTCTCAGCACTGAGTTCAGAATCTCAAACAGAATCAGACCTGTCCTCAGTATTTGCTGGGGACAGTATAGAGGGAGCTTTACTCTGTATCTAACCCCGTGCTGTACCTGTCCTGGCAGTGTTTGATGGGGACAGTATGGAGGGAGCTTTACTCTGTATCTAACCCCATGCTGTACCTGTCCTGGGAGTGTTTAATGGAGACAGTGTAGAGGGAGCTTTACTCTGTATCTAACCCCGTGCTGTACCTGTCCTGGGAGTGTTTAATGGAGACAGTGTAGAGGGAGCTTTACTCTGTACCTAACCCCGTGCTGTACCTGTCCTGGGAGTGTTTAATGGAGACAGTGTAGAGGGAGCTTTACTCTGTATCTAACCCCGTGCTGTACCTGTCCTGGGAGTGTTTGATGGGGACAGTGTAGAGGGAGATTTACTGTGTATCTAACCCCGTGCTGTACCTGTCCTGGGAGTGTTTGATGGAGACAGTGTAGAGGGAGCTTTACTCTGTACCTAACCCCGTGCTGTACCTGTCCTGGGAGTGTTTAATGGAGACAGTGTAGAGGGAGCTTTACTCTGTACCTAACCCCGTGCTGTACCTGTCCTGGGAGTGTTTGATGGGGACAGTGTAGAGGGAGATTTACTCTGTACCTAACCCCGTGCTGTACCTGTCCTGGGAGTGTTTAATGGAGACAGTGTAGAGGGAGCTTTACTCTGTACCTAACCCCGTGCTGTACCTGTCCTGGGAGTGTTTAATGGAGACAGTGTAGAGGGAGCTTTACTCTGTACCTAACCCCGTGCTGTACCTGTCCTGGGAGTGTTTGATGGGGACAGTGTAGAGGGAGATTTACTGTGTATCTAACCCCGTGCTGTACCTGTCCTGGGAGTGTTTGATGGGGACAGTATAGAGGGAGCTTTACTCTGTATCTAACCCCTTGCTGTACCTGTCCTGGGAGTGTTTAATGGAGACAGTGTAGAGGGAGCTTTACTCTGTACCTAACCCCGTGCTGTACCTGTCCTGGGAGTGTTTGATGGGGACAGTGTAGAGGGAGATTTACTGTGTATCTAACCCCGTGCTGTACCTGTCCTGGGAGTGTTTGATGGGGACAGTGTAAAGGGAGCTTTACTCTGTATCTAACCCCGTTCTGTACCTGTCCTGGGAGTGTTTGATGGGGACAGTGTAGAGGGAGCTTTACTCTGTATCTAACCCCGTGCTGTACCTGTCCTGGGAGTGTTTGATGGGGACAGTATCGAGAGAGATTTACTCTGTATCTAACCCTGTGCTGTACCTGTCCTGGGAGTGTTTGATGGGGACAGTGCAGAGGGAGCTTTACTCTGTATCTAACCCCTTGCTGTACCTGTCCTGGGAGTGTTTGATCGGGACAGTGTAGAGGGAGCTTTACTCTGTATCTAACCTCGTGCTGTACCTGTCCTGGGAGTGTTTGATGGGGACAGTGTAAAGGGAGCTTTACTCTGTATCTAACCCCGTGCTGTACCTGTCCTGGGAGTGTTTGATGCGGACAGTGTAGAGGGAGCATTACTCTGTATCTAACCCCGTGCTGTACCTGTCCTGGGAATGTTTGATGGGTGTGGTGATACACCACTGTACTTCCCTAGCATTGTACATAGTTATATAATAGTTGTGTGTAACGTGGCCCTATAATCCTGTGTATGGTACTGTGTATTGTACTGTAGCTCTGTAGAGGTTCGGTCACCTGTATGTAACCTAACCTGGCCACGGAGAGCTCCGCCTTGGCCACTCCCCCGGGAGTTAGGTATAAGACCCAACTTCTGAGACCGGACCCATTTTGTCTGGGGTAGTCTGGGTCGGGTAAGCTTCCTATGTAGTGTATTAAAGCCTTAGTTAAAGTCTCACTTGTCTTTGTGGTTCTTGACGCTTAATGCATCAATTTAATATACTACAGTTATAATGGAGGCTGCTCTGAAACCCGACAAGCTCTCGCTCGACCCCCACGCTTCGTGCGCGGATCACCTTTACACCTGCTGGCTCCGGTGTTTCGAGGCCTACCTGGAAGCATCCTCCGCCTTCGTCAAAACGGACGCTGACCGACTCAACCTCCTGTGCTCATGGCTCGACTACGACCTTTTCGACCTCATCACGGGAACTACGACCTACGCCGACGCCATCGTGAAGCTCAAAAGCCGGTATGCACGAACAGTTAATTCTATTTACGCCCACCACCGCCTCGCCTCCCGGCACCAGCAGCCGGGTGAACCCCTATATCACTGTTCGTTCGGGACCTCCGTGCCCTCGCGCTCACCTGCAACGCGCCAGCAGTCTCCGCTGAGCAGAACACTGAGGCCCTGGCGCTCGATGCCTTTGTAGCTGGCATCGCTTCCGTCACAATTCGGCAACTCCTACTGGCGCAAACTACCCTGACTCTGGACACGGCAGTCACTATGGCAGAGGCCCAACAGGCAGCCACACCAGCAGTAAAAATAATGCCTGGGCCCCAGTGTTACTTTTGTGGCCAGGCAAAACACCCCAGGAAACGCTGCCCTGCTACAGATGCTACCTGTTCAGCCTGTGGCAAAAAAGGTCATTTTGCAAACGTCTGCCGCTCCACTGCTGCCTCGGGGTACTGCTACTCCTGGGTGCCGCCATCCTCCGTTCCCGGCTCGCTATTCGACATGTGCGACGCAGGGGCGCCGCCATCTTTGATTATCCCCTGCCCGGCTCCCTTCACTTCCGGTCCGCCGCACGTCACTTCCGGTCCGCCGCACGTCACTTCCGGCCCGCCGCCGATCGTCGTTTCCGGGTCCGCCCCGCCGCCGATCGTCACTTCCGGTCCTGCACACTCGACCAAAATGCTGCAAACAACTGAGATGCAGCCAGCGACAGCAACCTGGCCTCCAACAGCAGCCTACGACACCTGGGCGCCACCACCTTCTTCCGCAGGCCGCTCCCCGGATCCGGCACCCTTCTCCAACAGCTCCACCATCGCATCCATCGTCCTCGACCAGGACCGACCGCATCAGCTCGCCAGATCCACCATGGAGGTTCAGGTAAATTGTTTCACTGTTACCTGCCTCTTCGACAGCGGCAGCACGGAGAGCTTCCTCCACCCGGACACCGTGCGCCGCTGCTCCCTCAAGGTACTACCCACGCGCAGGCATATTTCCATGGCCTCCAACTCCCAGTCGGCCGAGGTTTCGGGCTACTGCGTCGTCACCCTCTCAGTGAACGCTGCGGTGTTCCAGGATTTCAAATTCATGGTCCTCCCTCACCTCTGCGCCGCCGCGATCCTCGGCCTGGACTTCCAATGCCACCTGCGCAGCCTCACCTTGCATTTTAACGGCCCCCTCCCCCCCCCCCCCTCACGGTCTCCAACGCCCAGTTCTTCCCTGATCCCCCCCGGGTCCCACCTGTCGTCTCTTCACGCTCAGGATCCCCCCCTTCACTGTTTGCTAATCTCATCCCCGACTGCAAGCCCGTGGCTACTAAAAGTCGGTGTTACAGTTTCGGGGACCGCCAATTCATTCGAGCGGAGATTAAGCGCCTTCTCTCGGAAAAGATCATTGCTCACAGCACCAGCCTCTGGCGAGCCCAAGTGGTGGTAGTCAAGTCTAGCGAGAAACACCGCATGGTCATTGACTACAGTCATACGCTGCTTGATGCGTATCCCCTCCCCCGCATATCTGACATCATCAACCGGATTGCACAGTACCGGGTGTTCTCCACCATAGACTTAAAATCCGCCTACCACCAGCTCCCTATCCGCCTGGAGGACCGTACTGTCACGGCCTTCGAGGCGGACGGCTGCCTCTACCACTTTCTTAGGGTACCCTTTGGTGTCACCAATGGAATCTCGGTCTTCCAATGGGAGATGGACCGAATGGTGGACCAGAACAGACTGCGGGCTACCTTCCCGTATTACATTCACAGTGACCGGGGCTCCTCCTTCATGAGTGAGGAGCTGCGTCGGTACCTGCTCGCCAGGGGCGTTGCCTCGTGCAGGACGACCAGTTACAACCCCCGGGGGAACAGGTGGAGAGGGAGTACGTGACAGTTTGGAAGGCCGTGCTGCTAGCCCTCAAGTCCAAAGGCCTACCAGTCTCCCGTTGGCAGGAGGCCCTCCCGGCCGCACTCCACTCCATCCGGTCCCTTTTGTGTACTGCAACGAATGCTACCCCTCATGAGCGGATGTTTCTCTTCTCCAGGAGATCGGCATCCGTGACATCGCTTCCGTCCTGGCTCCTGTCCCCGGGAGACGTCCTGCTCCGCAAGCACGTGTGGACCTCTAAGGCGGAGCCCCTGGTGGAGAGAGTCCGGCTCCTCCACGCCAACCCACAGTACGCGTACATAGCGTACCCCGACGGGTGTGAAGAGACCGTCTCCATCAAGGACCTGGCCCCCTCTGGGGACCCTGCCGCCCCCGCCGCGCAACCTCCACCCCGCTCCCGCTCTGCTCCCGTCGATCCCTCGGCCTGTTACTACTCCGTGCCAGCCGCTGTCATTCCGCAGTTTCGCCTCGAGCCAGCCGACATCATGCCGCCTCGCGACCCAGCACCACCGACCGCACGGATACCGCCGGACACTACCTCAGCGCCGCAGCTCCGACGTTCAAAGAGATCGACCAAACCCATCGTTCGTCTCGACCTCTGACGACACGGAACCTCCTGGTGGACTCTGTTCGTTGCTCCCTGTTTGTTCACTGTGTTTGCTACTCCATATTTTCATCCCGGACTTCCTTCTAAACAAGGGGTGAATGTGGTGATACACCACTGTACTTCCCTAGCATTCTACATAGTTATATAATAGTTGTGTGTAACGTGGCCCTGTAATCCTGTGTATGGTACTGTGTATTGTACTGTAGCTCTGTAGAGGTTTGGTCACCTGTATGTAAGCTGACCTGGCCACGGAGAGCTCCGTCTTAGCCACTCCCCCGGGAGTTAAGTATAAGACCCAGCTTCTGAGACCGGACCCATTTTGTCTGGGGTCGTCTGTGTCGGGTAAGCTTCCTATGTAGTGTGTTAAAGCCTTAGTGAAAGTCTCACTTGTCTTTGTGGTTCTTGACGCTTAGTGCATCAATGTAGAGGGAGCTTTACTCTGTATCTAACCCCGTGCTGTACCTGTCCTGGGAATGTTTGATGGGGACAGTGTAGAGCGACCATTACTCTGTATCGAACCCCGTGCTGTACCTGTCCTGGGACTGTTTGATGGGGACAGTGTAGAGGGAGCATTACTCTGTATCTAACCCCGTGCTGTACCTGTCCTGGGAGTGTTTGATGGGGTCAGTGTAGAGGGAGCTTTACTCTGTATCTAACCCCGTGCTGTACCTGTCCTGTGAGTGTTTGATGGGGACAGTGTAGAGGGAGCTTTACTCTGTATCTAACCCCGTGCTGTACCTGTCCTGGGAGTGTTTGATGGGGACAGTGTGGAGGGAGCTTTACTCTGTTTCTAACCCCACGCTGTCCCTGTCCTGGGAGTGTTTGATGGGGACAGTGTAGAGGGAGCTTTACTCTGTATCTAACCCCGTGCTGTACCTGTCCTCGGAGTGTTTGATGGGGACAGTGTAGAGGAAGCTTTACTCTGTATCTAACCCCGTGCCGTACATTTCCTGTGAGTGTTTGATGGGGACAGTATAGAGGGAGCTTTACTCTGTATCTAACCCCGTGCTGTACCTGTCCTGGGAGTATTTGCTGGGGACAGTATAGAGGGAGATTTACTCTGTATCTAACCCCATGCTGTCCCTGTCCTGGGAGTGTTTGATGGGGACAGTGTAGAGTGTTAAGGTCCAGGGTTTAGAGAACCCGAAAGTGTATCATGGAGTTCACCTGACCCTTAACTTTGAAGTTACTGTGGTTCTGGGGAGCACACGGGCCTTTCAGGTGTTATTCAACAGAGTGTTACAGTACTTTTAAATTAAATATTGTTTATTTATGAAACCAGTGGACACAGTAAACATCTTAACAACTATCAACACCGATAAATCCCCAAAGAATACAGTACTCTATCGATAACCCTTGATAAATTCCCAAACAACACCCAGAGGACGTGTAAGAGACCGCCCCCGCGCATGCGTGGACTTCGCTGGCCGGTGAAGTCCCTTCAGCCCCGGATGGCGTGGCGCCAAAGGCCTTCCAGGCCAGCCCATGGAGCGGAAACCACTCCGGCGCGGGCCGAGAACCTCAAGGTGAGGGCTTGGCCCCTAAAGGTGCATAGAAACCCGCACCTTTGGGGCGACCCGACGCCGGAGTGGTTTCCACCACTCCATCCCACCGGGACCTCCGCCCCGCGGGGTAGGGGAGAATATCGCCCATGGTCCCGGTGGGATGGAGTGGTGGAAACCACTCCGGCGTCGGGTCGCCCCAAAGGTGCGGATTTCTCCGCACCTTTAGGGGCCAAGCCCTCACCTTGAGGTTCTCGGCCCGTGCTGGAGTGGTTTCCGCTCCACGGGCTGGCGTGGAAGGCCTTTGGCGCCACGCCATCCGGGGCTGAAGGGACTTCACCGGTCAGCGGAAGTCCGCGCATGCGCGGGAGCGGCTGCTGACATCCTGCCGCATGCGCAGCGGGGGGTCACTTACACGTCGGCCATGGTGAAGGCTATGGCCAAGGCGGAGGGAAAAGAGTGCCCCCATGGCACAGGCCCGCCCGCGGAATGGTGGGCCCCGATTGCGGGCCAGGCCACTGTGGAGGCACCCCCCGGGGACAGCGCCCCATGCCCCCGCCTCCAGGAACCCGGAGCCCCGCCCACATCACCAGTCCCGCCGGTATATAGGTGGTTTAATTCCCGCTGGCGGGACCGGCATTATAGCAGCGGGACTTCGGCTCATCGCGGTCCTGAGAATCGCCGGGGGGGCCCGCCGACCGGCGCGATTCCCGCCCCCGCCAAATATCTGGTGCCAGAGAATTCAGCGGCTGGCGGGGACAGGACTCCCGCCAGCCCCCGGCGATTCTCCGACTCGGCGCGGGGGTCAGAGAATCCCGCCCCAGGTTTAAATTCTCTAATGAGAGCAGTTATCCCTTTGAAATCACCCAAATGAACACCCTTGTAGAGAGATCCATGCACATCTGCTGGCTTTCACTGCAGCTCTTCCCTCTGAAAACAAAACTGAAACCTCACTCTATAGCAGCCTGCTCAAAAACTAAAGTAAAGCAGACAGACAGCCCAGCTCCACCCACTGTCTGACATCACTGATAAACACCCATTTCTTAAAGACCCATTTCTTTAAGTGACAGTGTAGTGGGAGATTTACTCTGTATCTAACCCCATGCTGTACCTGTCCTGGGAGTGTTTGATGGGGACAGTGTACTGGGAGATTTACTCTGTATCTAACCCCATGCTGTACCTGTCCTGGGAGTGCTTGATGGGGACAGTGTAGAGGGAGCTTTACTCTGTATCTAACCCCGTGCTGTACCTGTCCTGGGAATGTTTGATGGGGACAGTGTCGAGAGAGCTTTACTCTGTATCTAACCATGTGCTGTACCTGTCCTGGGAGTGTTTGATGGGGACAGTGCAGAGGGAGCTTTACTCTGTATCTAACCCCATGTTGTACCTGTCCTGGGAGTGTTTGATGGGGACAGTGTAGTGGGAGATTTACTCTGTATCTAACCCCGTGCTGTACCTGTCCTGGGAGTGTTTGATGGGGACAGTGTAGTGGGAGATTTACTCTGTATCTAACCCTGTGTTGTACCTCCCACTCGTTTGCCATCGTCCTTACATAACATGCCGCATCTGTATGATAAACACCTTTACTGATTGCACTACATCCACTGGGTTAATATGTCATCTTCACTCATTCACAGGTCTGTTTATTCACAGAAAGCAAGGGAGTGAACAGGAGCTGGGCTGTCACAAGTAGCCCAAATCACTGATACAGAGATGTACAACTTGGGGATAAATGGCCATTCTACATCCCTTATTCAGAGAGCTGGTAAAAGAATTAGAAATATCTTTGACACATCTGTCACATCTGTCACTGCCAAGTAATGGACAGTCACTGTTCTGTGATTGGTTCCTCGGCAGCGTAATTCCACCCCACAGGTTCTTTGATCTTTGGGATTGCCAAATTCAGCAGGCCTGCCTGAATGTATGCAGGGCTTCAGAGGGCGAGATACCAGTCACCCACATTAAATACCACCCCAGAATTATTTGTTGACTCCCCAATCAGTGCCTCTCTTTCTAGGTACTGCAAGAATGGAATGTTATGGCCCTTCCCCCTGGTGGGATTTTCCAGTGCTGTGGAAGTCAATGGACTTGAACAGCTTGTCTAATTTCCTGGCCCTTTCCCTGCTGCGAGGTTGCCATCAAATTCTACTCCATGTTTAAATCTCTCCAATCAGGTTTCCACCCCTACAACAGAACAAAGAACAAAGAAAAGGACAGCACAGGAACAGGCTGTCATGTGAGAGTAACTTGAAGAACTTGATGTTTAATCAATGTACCTTTAAGAAAACAGTGATGTCATAGAGTGGGTGGAGCTCAGCTCAGGTCAGCCATTTTGCAGTTTTGTTTTGCATTTTGGTTTTGCAGTTAGTTTAAAAAGTGCCTAGCTGGTTTTGCTGAGAGCAGTTTAAAAGTAGAAAGCCAGTTCGAGACAGCAGCTTGAGAAGTTCTGGTTTGCTGTGATCTGCTTAGAAGGGAGAAAGCCAGGTTTGAGAAAGCAGGTTGTGTGTGTCTGTGGGTTTCCAGAGAGCTGCATGAAGAAAGCAAGGTGCTGGAGCTGGAAGTCAACCAAGCTAATATATCTCTGCCCTTCTACAGAAAATATATATACCCTTTAACCTGATGTGATACTGTTTAAAGGTGTTAATTCTCTTGGAAGTTTGAAGGAACATTTTAAGGAAGTATTTACTGTTGCAATATTTTCTGATTTATTTTTGAAGTAAGGGGTGTTAAGAGATCCAATGTTTATTTAAGATGTTAAGTTGAGTTCATGACATAAACAGTGTTTTGTGTTTAAAAACCCACGTGTCCATAATTGAAATACCACACCTAGGGAACAGGCCGTGTGCTCGGAAAAGCAACAAATCCATTAAAGGGAGAGGTTGGTTGAACTCCATGATACATTTTGGGGTTCTGAAAACTCCTCGCCCATAACAATTGGGGGCTCAAGGGGGATAAAAGGGGGCTCAAGGGGGATAAAAGTCTATCTATTGGATTGGCTTTTGTGAACTTAAAGATAGTGAAGGATTGTTGCTTTTCCGGTGTGGTATTTTAGTTTAAGTGGGGATCGTGTTGTGAACAATGGCTCTTTCAGAGGCTCAGATGTTTTTGGGGGTGGAGAATGTCACACGTAGTACTTTACGGACAGAAACGAAAAGCAGACTGTTAGATTTAGCAAGAACATGGCAGTTAACATTACCTGACAAAATGCAAAAAGATGAGGTAATTATGGCGGTGGCTAAGCATTTAAAGTTGTCTGAGATAGAGTTTGACTCATTGGAAATGGCAAAAATTCAGTTGCAAATTAAATAAATGGAACATGAGAAAGAATTAAAGCAGCTGGCATACGAGAAAGAGAGAGGAAAAAGAAAGAGAAAGAGAGAGAGGAAAAAGAAAGACGAAGAGAGAGAGAGGAAAAAGAAAAGGAGAGAGAAGAAAGGAAAAAAGAAAGACTAGCCCTAGCAGAACAAAAAGAAAAAGAAAGGGAGATACAGATCAGGGAAAAAGATAAAGAGAGGGAGTTTGAACTTCAAAAAATGGCCATTAAACATGACAATCAGTTAAAATTGGCAGACGTAAAGGGAAACGTACAGTTGGATCATAGTGATGAGAATAGTGAGAAAGAGCGTCATAGTCGAAGGCTTGGTGGGAATCTATTTAAATATGTCCAAGCATTGCCAAGGTTTGACGAGAAGGAAGTGGAAGCCTTTTTCATTTCATTTGAGAAGGTAGCTAAACAAATGAAATGGCCACAGGATGGCCATACTGATTCAAACAAAGCTGGTAGGTAGAGCTAGTGAAGCGTTTGCATCACTACCGGAGGGGGTATTTGGAACGTATGAGGATGTGAAGAAATCCATCTTAAGTGCATGAGCTAGTGCCTGAAGCTTACAGACAAAGGTTTAGAAATTTAAGGAAAGAATTTGGTCAAACATACATGGAGTTTGAAAGGCTCAAACGGAGTAATTTTGATAGGTGGATAAGGGCTTTGAGAATAGACTAAACATATGAAGCTCTCAGAGAAATTATATATTTGGAGGAGTTTAAAAATTCAATTCCTGATGTGATGAGAACTCATGTGGAAGAGCAGAGGGTTAAAACTGCGAGATTAGCAGCGGAAATGGCAGATGATTATGAATTAGTTCATAAATCAAAGATTAGTTTTCGACATCAGTTTCAGCCGGTGAGGGATAGAAACTGGGGACATGAGAAATACTCAAGTGGTAAAGGTAAAGGTGATCTGATGGGAGACAATAAAGAGAGTGTACCTCAGATTAAAAAAGAAATCCAGGAGGGTGGAAAAGAAATGAAAAGTTTCAAATGTTTTCACTGTAATAAACTAGGCCATGTAAAGTCACAGTGTTGGTGGTTGAAGAAAAGCACTGGGAAGGCTGGTGTGGTAAAACAGGATAAGACAGTGGGATTTGTTAGAGTGGTAAAGGAAAGCCCAAGGGAAGCGAAGGAGGTGCAAAAGATTGTACAGCCAGTTCAAGAGGTAATTGTTAAGAAGTTGCCAGATGTCTTTAAAGAATTTACTTGTGTGGGTAAATTTTACTCATGTGTATCAGGAGGGGCAGGTAAAGAAGTCATAATTTTAGGGGATACAGGGGCTAGTCAATCTTTAATGGTAAGAGATGAGGAATTATGTAGTTTGGGAAGAATGTTGCCAGAAAAGGTGGTGATATGTGGAATTCAGGGTGAGAGGAGTAGCGTTCCATTATATAAGGTAAGGTTGGAAAGTCCAGTGAAGAGTGGTGAAGTGATAGTAGGAGTAATAGATAAACTATCTTGTCCAGGAATACAGTTTATCTTGGGTAATGATATAGCTGGATCGCAGGTGGGAGTGATGCCTACTGTGGTTGATAAGCCATTGGAAAATCAGTCAACTGAAGTGTTGAAGGATGAATATCCTGGGATTTTTCCGGATTGTGTAGCAACAAGGTCGCAAAGTCACAGGTTAAGACAAGAGGAGAAATCAAAGAGTGAAGGTGAAGTTGAAGTGCAAGTATCAGAAACGATTTTTGATCAGATGGTTGAAAAAGAACAAGAACAGGTGGAGGATGAGGCGTATATTTTTAGTTCAGGAAAATTGGTGGAGTTACAACAGAAAGATGTAGAAATAAAACAGATATATCAGAAAGCATATACAGAAGAGGAATCTGAGAGTATACCAGAGTTACGGGTATTACCGTAAAAATGATGTCTTGATGAGAAAATGGAGACCTGTATATATGCAGGCGGATGAAAAGTGGGCAGAAGTTCATCAAGTAGTATTGCCGGTAGGGTATAGAAAGGAGGTGTTGCGAGTTGCACATGAGGTACCAGTGGAAGGTCATTTGGGAATAAGGAAAACTCAAGCTAAAATCCAGAAACATTTTTATTGGCCTGGACTACATAAAGATGTCGTTAAATTTTGTCAAACATGTCACACATGTCAAGTGATAGGGAAACCTCAAGCAGTGATAAAACCAGGGCCGTTAATACCCATTCCAGCATTTGAGGAACCTTTTACAAGGGTCCTAATTGATTGTGTAGGACCGCTTCCTAAAACAAAAAGTTATAATCAAAATCTTTTGACTGTAATGGATGTGTCTACTAGGTTTCCAGAGGCCATTCCTGTACGTAATATTACAGCTAAAAGGATTGTGGAGGAGTTACTTTAAATTTTTACTAGATATGGACTACCCACAGAAATTCAATCGGATCAAGGAAAAAATTTTACTTCAAAGTTATTCAAAGAAGTTATGGATAGTTTAGGAATAAAACAATTTAAATCAAATGCGTCCCATCCAGAATTGCAGGGAGTGTTAGAAAAGTGGCATCAGGTGGCATTAAAGACAATGTTGAGGGCGTATTGTCAAGATTATCCTGAGGATTGGGATAAAGGAATTCCATTCGTATTGTTTGCAATTAGGGATGCACCTAAATTACACTATTGGATTACGTGTCAAATTTTAGGGAACGATTAAATAGTTGTCTAGCCAGGTGAATTGGCTAGACAACATTTGAAAGTTGCACAAAATGTGATGAAACGGGTAGCGGACAAGAAATCCAAAGTTCGTAGTTTTGCCAGTGTGGATAAAGTTTTAGCGTTGTTACCAGTGGTAGGGGAGCCTTTAAAAGCTACGTTTTGTGGACCATATCAGATTGAAAGGAAATTAAGTGAGTTGAATTATGTGGTTAAAACACCAGATAGAAGGAAGACTCACCGAGTGTGTCATGTGAATATGCTTAAAAGGTACTTTGAACGGGATGGAGAGAAAAAGGAGGTTTTAATGATTCTAACTCAAAGTGACGAACCAAATCCAGATGACTGTGAATTTGACATACCTCAAATTAAATTGGAAAATGAGGATGTTATTAAAAATTGGGATGAATTGTTAAGTTACCTTCCAGAGGAAAAACAAACTGACCTGAAAGAGTTATTCATATCACAGGGGCAAGTTTGTAGAGATAAATTGGGAAGTACTAAAATGGCTATACATGATGTAGATGTGGGAAATACTGTTCCTATCAAACAGCATCCATATAGACTTAATCCTTTAAAATTGGCATAGGTTAACAAAGAGATTGAGAGTATGCTGAAGAATGGCATAATTGAAGTGGGTTGCAGCCAATGGAGCTCACCCATAGTGATGGTACCTAAACCAGACGGAACACAACGGTTGTGTGTGGACTATAGAAAGGTGAATGCAGTTACAAGAACGGACTCTTATCCTGTCCCACCAATGAAGGATTGCATTGAGAAAGTGGGACAATCTGCTTATATTTCTAAGTTCCAGACATGGAAAGAACATTTAAACCATCGTATGGAGTTCTTCGATTGACTTCAGATGGCGGGCTTGGTGATGAACCTAGCCGAAAGTGAATTTGGAGAAGCCCGAATCACTTTCCTTGCGGAGTTTCCGTTACCTTCAAGACAAAGGGAAAAAATGCAATCTCTTAGCATGAATGAATTTGATCGACCCTTTGCGCAAAAGATTTGTGGCATGATTACTCCACTGATGAAAGCTGTGATCACCAATGCTCCTGTATTGGAGAATTGCAAGGGACTCGTGGTCAGATTGAACTAAATTATCTGATTCTGAAGAGAAATGACGAGGCGTTGAGGAATGGATGGATCGTGCAGAGACTTTGTTCAAAGAGACTGTCAATCGAGAAGGATTTCGGTTTGAGGAAGAAGAACATAGAAAAATGGACGATATTATTATACCTGCTTGCATGTGTTGTTTTTAAAAAAAAAAAAAAGGTAAATTTACTGTGTACATTTCCTAGTGGATGGTGTAAAAGTGAAAAATGAAACCATCTTGAAATTGATGGTTTATTTTTTTTTCTTGGGGGGAGGTGTCATGTGAGAGTACCTTTAAGAACTGGATGTTTCAGCGATGTACCTTTAAGAAAACAGTGATGTCATAGAGTGGGTGGAGCTCAGCTCAGGTCAGCCATTTTGCAGTTTTGTTTTGCAGTTTGGTTTTGCAGTTAGTTTAAAAAGTGCCTGACTGAGAGCAGTTTAAAAGTAGATAGCCAGTTTGAGACAGCAGCTTGAGAAGTTCTGGTTTGCTGTGATCTGCTTAGAAGGGAGAAAGCCAGGTTTGAGAAAGCAGCGTGGGTGTGTCTGTGGGTTTCCAGAGAGCTGCATGAAGAAAGCAAGGTGCTGGAGCTGAAGTCACCCAAGCTAATATATCTCTGCCATTCTACAGAAAATATATATATCCTTTCACCTGATGTGATACTGTTTAAAGGTGTTAATTCTCTTGGAAGTTTGAAGGAACATTTTAAGGAAGTATTTACTGTTGCAATATTTTCTGAGTTATTTTTGAAGTAAGGGGTGTTAAGAGATCCAATGTTTATTTAAGATGTTAAGTTGAGTTCATGGAATAAACAGTGTTTTGTGCTTAAAAACCCACGTGTCCATAATTGAAATACCACACCTAGGGAACAAGCCGTGTGCTCGGGAAAGCAACAAATCCATTAAAGGGAGATGTTGGTTGAACTCCATGATACATTTTGGGACTCTGAAAATGCCTCGCCCATAACAAGGCCCTTCGGCCCTCGAAGCCTGCGCTGACCATGCTGCCCGTCGAAGCTAAAACCTTTTACACTTCCGGGGTTCGCATCCCTCTATTCCTCTCCTGTTCATGTATTTGTCAAGACGCCCCTTAATCATCACTATCGTACCTGCTTTTACCACCTCCTCCGGCAGGAGTTCCAGGCACCCACTACCCTCTGTGTAAAAAACCTTCCCTCGCACGTCTCCTCTAAACCTTACCTCTCGCACCTTAAACCTATTCCCCTTAGTAATTGACCCCTCTACCCAGGGAAAAAGCTTCTGACTGTCCACTCTGTCTATGCCCCTCATAATTTTGTAGATTTCTCTCAGGTCGCCCCTCAACTTCCGTCGCTCTCGTGAGAACAAACCGAGTTTGTAAGGTATTTGACATGGGAGACTGATCAAGAAGGTATGAGTCCATGGGCTCCAGGAAATTTAGGCAAATTGGATCCAAAACTGGCTTAGTGGCAGGCGCCAGAGGATGATGGTTGAAGGTTGTTTTTTGACTGGAAGCCTGTGTCCAGTGGTGTATAGGGATCGGTGCTGGGTCCCTTGCTGTTTGTAATGTACATTAATGATCTAGATGGAGACTTCCGGTGGCATTTACGAGCGGGTCAGCCGCATTGAGAGGATCTCCCACCGGTGGCCACTATCTATGGCGCTTTCGGCGGTTTCCCCGATTTTTCTCTCTCTCCCTCCCGATTGTTGTTGGCCTTTGGGGCTGTCCCGGGTATCAAGCTGGGCCGGTTTGAGAACTGGCGAGGAACTCCGCGCGAGTGTTGGGCAGCTGGAGCTGAGGCGTGGGCCCAGAGGAACGCGGTGTTTGGAGCAGCGGGGGTGGTGCCAAACTGAGGACGAGGTGGTAGGCCCGAAGCCAGAGGGCGATGTAGTGGAAATGTTCCATATCAGGTGGCTCCCGCCGAGAATGTGTTTGTTTTAAGAAGTCTGGGCCGGGATTCTCCCCTACCAGGCGGGGCGGGGGGGTCCCGGCGGGATGGAGTGGCGGGAACCACTCCGGCGTCAGGTCGCCCCAAAGGTGCGGATTTCCCCACACCTTTAGGGGCTAAGCGGAGTGGTTGGCGTGCCGCAGGGGGGGTGTCTCTTACATGTCGGCGGAGGGAAAAGAGTGCCCTCACGTGGAGGCACCCCCAGGGCCAGATCGCCCCGCTCCCCCCCCCCCCCCCCCCCAGGACCACGGAGCCCGCCCGCGCCGCCTCATCCCGCCGGTAAGAGAGGCGGTTTGATTCTCGCCGGCAGGGACTGACATTCCAGCAGCGGGTCTTCGGCCCCTCGCGGGAATCGCCGGGGGAGGGGCCCGCCGACTGGCGCTGCGCGATTCCCGCCCCCGCCGAATATCCGGTGCTGGAGAATTCAGCGGCCAGCGGCCCGCGGGGGCGGGATTCACGCCAGCCCCCGGCGATTCGCCAACCTGGCGGGGGGTCGGAGTATCCCGCCCCTGAAGTCCTATCCCAGTGGAATTTTTGTGGAATATGAAAAAAAAGAGAAAGAATTTTTCAAGAAAGTTTTAAATTCTTTTTTGTAGGAAGAATTTTTTTAAAAATTGAAAAAAAAGATTCCAGAAAGAAACAAAAAGAAAGAAAAATAATAAGTTGTTAACGGATGTGAGAAGCAGAGGCGAAGAAGGGAGGAAGCGTGGGCTCGCCGTTCAATGAGAGGACCAGCAAAAGCACTGACAAGATGGTGAATGCTGGACCACACGGTGGGGCCGCACTGCTTACGGTGGAAAAGATGACCGAGGTGATGGCTGTGGAAGGAGATGGTTGTCGCATTGAAGTCATTGGTGGAGCCGGCTGTGGCAAAGACATTGGAAGAAGTGAGAGAGCAGGGCGAGGTGGTGAAGGAAGTGGAGGAGGCCGTGTCGCAGCACAGTGACCAGCTCACCTCGATGGGGGACGAGCTGCGGAGGGTGGTGGAGGTCAACAGCGGACTCCGAGCAAAGCTTGAGGACTTGGAGAACTGCTCGAGGTGGCACAATCTGAGAATTGTGGGCTTGCCCGAAGGGACAGAGGGTTCAAGGCCAACAGAGTACTTCACTAAGAGGCTGGCAGAGTTGATGGGGGAGGGTGAGAACCCCTCCTGGTATGAGCTGGACCGAGCTCTTCGGTCATTAAGGCCGAAGCCCAAAGTAAATGAACCGACAAGAGCAGTAATTATCTGCTTCCAAAAGTACTGCATGAAAATAGAACATAGAACATTACAGCACAGTACAGGCCCTTCGGCCCTCGATGTTGCGCCGACCTGTGAAACCACTCTAAAGCCCATCTACACTATTCCCTTATCGTCCATATGTCTATCCAATGACTATTAAAATGCCCTTAGTGTTGGCGAGTCCACTACTGCTGCAGGCAGGGCATTCTACGCCCTTACTACTCTCTGAGTAAAGAATCTACCTCCGATATCTGTCTTATATCTATCTCCCCTAAATTTAAAGCTATGTCCCCTCGTGCTAGACATCACCATCCGAGGAAAAAGGCTCTCACTGTCCACCCTATCCAATCCTCTGACCATCAAGCAGTGGAATGGTGCAAGAGTTCAGATTTACCAGTGGAGTTGGCAAAAAGACGAGTGGCGTTCGGCCGAGTGAAGGCGGCACTGTACAACACTGGGGCACGATTTGGTATGGTATACCCGGCAAAGCTGAGGGTGACGTATAACGCCAAAGATTTTTATTTCTAAACAGTGGAGGCGGTTGAGGCGTTTGTGAAGGCAGAAGGCTTGGGACAGACATGAGGGGCGTCATTCTCAGACCCCCCGCCGGGTCGGAGAATGGCCGTTGGCCGCCGTGAATCCTGCGCCCGCCGAAGTCTCCGGTACCGGAGATTGGGCGGGGGCGGGAATCAGGCCGCGCCGGTTGGCGGGACACCTGCTCAATTCTCCGGCCCGGATGGGCCGAAGTCCCGCCCAGAAATTGCCTGTCCCGCCGGCGTAAATCAAAGCTGGTATTTACCGGCGGGACCAGGCGGCGTGGGCGGGCTCCGGGGTCCTGGCCCCCCAGGGGGGCGATCTGACCCCGGGGGGTGCCCCCACGGTGGCCTGGCCCGCGATCCGGGCCCACCGATCCGCGGGCGGGCCTGTGCCGTGGGGGCACTCTTTCCCTTCCGCCTCCGCCGCGGCCTCCACCATGGCGGAGGCGGAAGAGACTCTCCCCACTGCGCATGCGCGGGAAACTGTCGGCGGCCGCTGACGCTCCCGCGCATGCGGACATTGGAGCCTGGTTAGCAGGTTTCGATGGGCCTACGAGGGTAAGGGATCAATGCTGGGAGACGGTTTTTTGAGAGTAAATGTAGGGGGATATGTTTGAGAAGCTGCTGGGGGATGGGGCATTCTCCCGACCCTTGGAGGTGGACAGGGCTCACAGAGCACTCGCGAGGAAGCCGCGAACGGGAGACCCCCCCGAGGGCAATGGTGGTGAGATTCCACAGGTAATTTGAAAAAAGAGCGCATTCTAGTGGGCCAAGCAGACACGGAGCTGTAAGTGGGACAATAGTATCCTGCGGGTCGACAAAGACCTGAGTGTGGAGGTGGCCAGGAGAAGAGCAGGCTTCAACCAGATTAGGTTGATTCTTTTTAAGAAAAAGGTGAAGTTCGGACAATTGTACCGGCCTGCCTCTGGGTCACGTACGAGGAACAGCACTTTTATTTCGAGTCGCCTGAGGACGCGCTGGACTTCGTGAAAAGGAAAGTACTGGTGGTGGACTGAGAACTTATGAACTTTGCTGCAGCGTTCATGTTTTCTTTTCTTTTAGTTTCTCTGTTCTTTTAAAAAACAGTTTCTCGTTTTTCGTTTTGTGAAAACTGTTTGTAATGCCTTCTGTATGGATTTGGGACCTGAGTGAGTTAAGGCTTTCATTTGCACTGTTGGGGTTGGAGGTGTGCTTGTTTAGATTTTAGTGTCTTTCTGTCGGGCAATTGTGTGGGGATTGTTTGATGTTGGAGTATGTTTGTACGAGCGGGTGGGGGGGGGGGGGGGGGGAGGGGGTGGGTGGGGGGGGGGTGGTTTAGGGTGGGAGGGAACAATAGGTGGGAGACTATCCGGTGCCAGGAATGGGGGCCACCAAGCTAGCTGGGTGGGCTAGCTCACGGAAGCGCAGGGGGGGAGGGTGCATATGTTTGGTTTATCAAAGGGGTTGGCTGACAGAGTGTTGTTTCTGAGGGGGGGAGGGGGGAAAATGTTCTGCTGATGAGGGAGGGACTTGGCCAAGGGACAGAGAGGAGGTTGGGGCAAAGGCTGCCTGGGGGCGGACCGGTGGAGGCGGACCCAAAAAGTGGATGGCTGATCGATGAAGGGGGGGGGGGGCAATGAGCCCCCCAACGAGGCTGATCACCTGGAATGTTCGAGGGTTAAGTGGGCCGATCAAGAGAGCACGTGTCTTCATGTTGCAGGAGACGTATCTTAGAGTAACTGACCAGATTAGATTGAGGAAAGGCTGGGTCAGTCAGGTCTTTCACTCAGCACTAGATTCAAAGATGAAAGGCGTTGAGATCCTGATCAATAAGCGGGTGGTGTTTGAGGCGGGTAGAATAGTCTCGGATGTGGGAGGTCGGTACATTCTGGTCAGTGGGAAGCTAGAGAGGGTGCAGGTGGTATTAGTAAATGTGTATGCGGCAAATTGGGATGATGTGGAGTTTATAAAGAGGATGCTGCGGAAGATATCGGACCTGGACTCTCACAGGTTGGGCATGGGAGGGGACTTCGACACAGTTATTGACCCTGGCTTGGACCAGTCAAGCTCGAAAACGAGCAGGGTGCCAGCAATGGCAAAGGAACTAAGAAGGTTCTGGAGCTGATGGCGGGGGGGTCCATGGAGATTTGGGCAGCCGAGGGTGAAGGAGTTCTCCTTCTACTCACACGTGCAGAAAGTGTACTCCCGGATCGATTTCTTCATTTTGAGCAGGGTCTTGCTGGCTGGGGTGGTGGACACGGGGTACTCGGCGATAACAATCTCAGACCATTCCCCGCACTGGGTTGACCTACAGGTTAGTAAAGACAGTAACCAGCCCCCGCACTGGAGGTTGGATGTGGGACCTTTGGTGGATGAAAGGGTGTGCGAGCGGCTGAGGAAATGTGTTCAGAGCTACCTGCACGTCAATGAATCGTGGGAAATTTCAGCAGCGATGGTCTGGGAAGCACTGAAGGCGGAGGTTAGAGGGGAGCTGATCTCGATATGGGCCCATAGGGAGAAGGTGGACAGGGCAGAGATGGACCGACTGGTTAAGGAAATACTACAGATCGATAGGAGGTATGCGGAGACCCCAGAGGCAGGGCTTTTCAGGGAATGGCGGAGGCTACAGGCGGAGTTTGGCTTGTTATCCACAGGAAGGGCTGTGGAGGAGCTGAGAAAGGCGAGGGGGCGATTTATGAGCATGGAGAGAAGGCCAGCAGAATGCTTGCACAGCAGCTTAGAAAGAGGAAGGCAGCCAGGGAGATAGGGAAAGTAAATGACGGAGATGGGAACCTGGTTGGAGATTCAACAGGGGTGAATAAGGCGTTTCGGGATTTCTACAGTAGGCTGTTCCGGTCGGAACCCTCTCCGGGGCCGGAGAGGATGAGCCACTTCTTGGGGGGCTGAATTTCCCAAAGGTGGATGGGGAGCTGGTAGAAGGGCTGGGGGCCCCGATCGGGTTGGAAGAGATAGTGGAGGTCTGAAGGCCATGTAGGCGGATAAGGCCCCGGGTCCGGACGGGTACCCAGTGGAGTTCTATAAAAAGTTCTCTGGGATATTGGGGCCGGTGTTGTTGAGGATGTTCAATGAGGCAAGGGAAAGACGGTTGCTGCCCCGACGATGTCACAGGCCACGATTTCGCTGATTCTGAAGCGGGACAAGAACCTGGAGCTGTGTGGGTCCTACAGGCCGATATCTCTGTTGAATGTGAATGCCAAACTGCTGGCCAAAATTTTGTCCTCCAGGATTGAGGATTGTGTTCCGGACGTTATTATGGAGGCCCAGACAGGGTTTGTTAAGGGTAGGCAGTTGCTGGCTGTAGCGCACAAAGACTCACGAGAGACGAATAGAGATGAAGTCGATGAGGCTTTATTAAGCGTGACTTGTTCCCCGCAGTTCAGTAGCTGACTGGCCTGCGGGGGAGAACTCCAGGTTCTTATACTCCGCCTTCAGGGCGGAGCTAGAGGTCAACAGCCAACCAGGACCCGGGATCTGTCAGCCAATGACATCACGGCTTCACAGTCCCACATGACCCCTAATGCATACTACCACACTGGCCAATGTAAGAAGGCTGTTAAATGTGATGGCAATCGATGCAGAAAAGGCTTCTGATCGGGTAGAATGGAATTATCTGTGGGAGGTACTGGGACGGTTCGGATATGGGTAGGGCTTTATTGACCAGGTCAGTTTGCTGTATCAGGCTCCTGTGGCAAGTGTCCGGACGAATAGGACAACATAGGACTATTTTAGACTGCACCCGGGGACGAGACTGGGATGTCCCCTCTCCCCACTGTTGTTTGCGCTAGCTATCGAGCCGTTGGCAATTGCTCTGAAAGCCTCAAGGGGCTGGAAGGGGCTGGTCTGGCGGAGGGGGGCGGGGGGGGGGGGGGGGGGTGGAGCACAGAGTCTTGCTCTATGCAGATGACCTGCTTCTGTATGTATAGGACCCATGAGAGGGAATGAAAGAAATCATGAGGATTCTAGGGGAATTTGGCCGGTTTTCAGGGTATAAGCTAAATATGGGGAAAAGTGAGATGTTTGCAGTCCAGGCGAGGGGACAGGAGACGCGATTGGGGGAGCTGCCGTTTAGATTAGTAGGGGGAAACTTTAGGTATCTCGGCATTCACTTGGCGCGAGAATGGGACTGGCTGCATAAATTAAATCTGGCCTGGCTTGTAGACCAAAGGAGGGATGATTTTCGGAGATGGGACACGCTCCCGTTGTCATTAGCTGGGAGGGTGCAGATGGTGAAGATGACGGTCCTCCCGAGATTCCTGTTCGTGTTTCAATGTCTCCCCATCTTTATTCCGCGGTCCTTTTTTAAACGGGTCAACAAAGTGATCTCTGGCTTTGTTTGGGCGGGCAAGACCCCGTGGGTAAGGAAGGTAATGCTTGAGCAGAGTCGGGGAGAGGGCGGGCTGCGCTGCCAAATTTTAGTAACTATTACCGGGTGGCGAATATAGCCATGATTAGGAGGTGGGTGGTGGAGGGGTCGGCATGGGAGCGTATGGAGGCGATTTCATGCAAGGGCACCAGTTTGGGGATATTGGTAACTGCGCCTCTGCCGTTCCCGCCGGCTCGGTACTCCCCCAACCCCATGGTGGTGGCGGCCCTGAGAGTCTGGGGGCAATGGAGGAGACATATGGGAGTAGAGGGAGCATCGGTCTGGTCCCCAATCTGTAATAATCACCGGTTTGCCCCGGGAAGTATGGATGGGGGTTCCGGATATGGCGGAGAGCAGGGATTGAGAGGATGGGGGTATGTTCATCGAGGGGAGCTTTCCGAGTATGAGGGTGCTGGAGGAGAAGTTTGGGTTGGCGAGGGGAAACAAATTCAGGTATCTGCAGGTGCGGGACTTCCTACGTAAACAGGTGTCAACCTTCCCGTTCCTACCGCTAAGGGGGATTCAGGACAGGGTAGTTTCCAGAGGTGGGTAGGAGAAGGGAGCGTCTCAGACATTTACAAGTAACTTATGGGGTCAGAGGAGACGCAGACCGAGGAGCTGAAGCGCAAGTGGGAGGAGAGATAGAGGATGGTCTATGGGCGGACGTGTTGAGTAGATTCAACTCTTCTGCAACATGTGCCAGGCTCAGCCTGATGTAATTTAAGGTCGTTCACCGGGCTCACATGACAGTGGCCCGGATGAGCAGATTCTTTGGGGTGAAAGACAGGTGTGCAAAATGTGCTGGAGGACCAGCGAACTATGTCCACATGTTCTGGGCAAGTCCGAAGATTAGGGGGTTTTGGCAGGGGTTTGTGGACGTCATGTACACGGTGTTGAAAACAAGGCTGGCGTTGAGTTCAGGGGTGGCGATTTTCGGGGTGTTGGAAGACCCAGGAATCCAGGAGGAGAAAGAGGCAGGCGTCCTGGCCTTTGCTTCCCTGGTAGCCCGGAGACGGATACTATTAGCATGGAGGGACTCAAAGCCCCCAAAGTCGGAGACCTGGCTATCGGACATGGCTAGCTTTCTCTGTTTGGAGAAAATCAAGTTCGCCTTGAGAGGGTCACTGTTAGAGTTCACCGGAGGTGGCAACCGTTCGTCGACTTCTTCATGGAAAATTAATCGTCAGGAGAAGGGGGGGGGGGGTTAGTTTAGCGTAGAGTAGGGGGTTAATAAAGGTGGGACCTGTAAGAAAGGGAGACGGCTTTTGCTCTATGTTTATAGTTTCATGTACATTGCTTATTGTGTTGTTGTTATAATACCAAAAAGAAATACCTCAATAAAATGTTTATTAAAAAAAAATAATGGAAAAGGACGGGTCAGGCTCATGGGGCAGTATGACGATGGTGAATAAGAAGGGTGCGGGGGGGGGGGGGGGGGGGGGGGGGGGGGCGGTGGGGAAGAGACCCTAGTTAGGATAGTCACATGAAACGTGAGGGGGTTAGGACGTCCGGTCAAGAGATCAAGGGTGCTTGCGCATCTTAAAAGTTTGAAAACCGATATAACAATGCTGCAGGAGACCCACTTGAGGGTGAAGGACCAGGTGAGACTTAAAGAGGGCTGGGTTAGTCAGGTGTTTCACTCTGGATTTGATGGAAGGGCTCGAGGAGGAGCGGTAATGGTCAGCAAAAGAGTACGTTTCCAGATGGAGAATGTGGTTGCAAATCAGGGAGGTAGATATGTGATTGTGACAGGGGGGCTGGAGGGGAGGTGAATAGCACTGATAAGTGTATACGGTCCCAATTTCTGATGACAAGATGTGTTGATATATCAGAGGCTTGAGGGTCCTGAGCCTCATTGTTATAAATGTAAGAAACTAAAAACTGGAATTGATGCAAAAATTGCCCATTTTATTATTCTTGCAAAGTCTGGGAATTAAATCCCAATTTGTAAGCCAGTGATTGCTTAAAGAAATGTTTTACAAATCTCTACTTCATCCTCAGTGCACCCTGGATAGACTGTAAATTCAGAATGTCCAACGCAATTTGTATGACTGTTTCTGGGATAAGAGGAAATAATCCAGTTCTTGAGTTAAGGCTGTGCTGAATTTCTGTAACATTCCTCAAAAAATTCAGATCAACAATTCAATCTACATTTTTCCTGAGCTATTGGTATATTGTGGGTTGGTGCCAGTGAAGTCAGAATAGCAAGGTTGTATCAGCTACAGAGTTGAATTGTTTTGTAAATGTAGCCATTTCCCTAACATCAATTGATTGCTCTGTGACTAATTATCTTTAGAGAATCAGTATTGTGCCACCAATTTCACCATTATTACAGTTACTCTGTTGACTGTATGAAAATGTAAGAAAGAAAGGCAAAACCCACAGTTATACTATACCTTTCACTATCTCTCAAATTGCTTTTCAGTCATAATTTATAATGTGAGAGGGGAAAAGGTGAGAGGGGAAAAGTTTAAGGGAGATATACATGGAAAGTTCTTTACGCAGAGGGTGGTGGGTGCCTGGAACGCATTGCGGTGGAGGTGGTAGAGGCGGGCACGATAGCATCATTTAAGATGTATCTAGACAAATACATGAATGGGCAGGGAGCAGAGGGATACAGATCCTTAGAAAATAGGCAACAGTTTTAGATAGAGGATCTGGGTCGGCGCAGGCTTGGAGGGCCGTAGGGCCTGTTCCTGTGCTTTAATTTTCTTTGTTCTTTGATGTGGGATTCGCGAAGATGTTTGGGGCCATCCCCGATTTGGACACACCCAAACTGATAGTGGGGTGGGACTGGAACTTGGTGCAGGAGCCAAGATTGGACAGGTCACGGCTGCGCTCGCTGGTCCCATCAGGGGGGGCAGGTGTTGGCTGTGCTAATGGTGGAAATGGGAGGGGTGGACCCTTGGAGGTTTCTGCACCCGAGGGAGCGGGAGTACTCGTTTTTCTCATAAGGTCCATAAGGTATACTCGCAAACCGACTTTTTTGTGGTGGGGAAGGCTTTGCTGGCTGGGGTTAAGGGGTTGGAATACTCGGCAATTGCAGTATCAGATCATGCTCCGCATTGGGTGGATATGGTACTGGAGAAGGTGTAGCTCAGAGGCCGGGGTGGAAATTAGATGTGGGACTGTTGGGGGACCAAGGGTGCTGTGACAAAATTGAAAAGGTAATTGAGGAATATGTAGGTTTCAACTGTTCGGGTGAGGTGTTCGAAGGCAGTTGTCTGGGAGGCTCTAAAGGCGGTGGTGAGGTGATCTCGTTTAAGGCCTGGGTGGACAAAGAGGAGAGGTTGGAGTGGCAGAGGGTAATAGATGAGATGTTGGAGATAGATAGGAGTTATGCAGAAGATGGGGACCCAGCGAAGTTTGAAAAGAGGAAGGAACTACAGGCGAGCTTTGAACGACTATCTACCAGGAAGGCGGGGCACCAACTGGGGCGAGCAAGGGCTTCAGTTTACGAGCATGGAAATAAGGTATGTTAGCAGGTCAGCTTCGGAGGGAGGCAGCGGTAAGGGAAATTGTTCAGGTGAGGGACAGGGCAGCGAAGTTGGTGGTGGCTCAGGATCTGATTAACAAGGTCTTTGAGGAATTCTATGAGAGGTTGTCGAGGTCAGCGCCACCTGGAGGAGACCGGGAGATGCAGGAATTTCTAGATGGGTTGGAGTACCTGAGGTTAGGGGAGGGGGACAGGGCTACATTAGAAGGAGCGATAGTGGAGCAGGAGATAAAAGATACGATTGGGAGGATGCAGTCGGGGAAGGTGGCAGGGCCGGATGGTGGGGATGTTTGAAGAGGCGATAGGGAAGTGGGTGTTACCACAAACCTTGGGGCAGGCATCGATTTCCCTGTTGCTTAAAAAAGATAAGGACCCGACAGAGTGTGGGTCATATAGATCCATCTCACTTTTAAACGTGGATGCAAAAGTATTGGCGAAGGTACTGGCGGGTAGGCTGGAGGAGTGCCTCCCGAAAGTGATAGGTGAAGATCAGATGGGGTTCGTGAGAGGGAGGCAGCTCTTTTCAAATGTGGTGGTTATGGCATCGGCGGAGGGGAAGGAAACAGGTGGTTGTGGCATTGGGCGCTGAGAAGGCGTTTGACCGGGTAGAATGGGGACACTTGATGGCAGTTCAGGAGCAGCTTGGGATTGGACCAAGATTTGTGGACTGTGTAAAGCTACTATATAAGGAGCCAAGGGCGAGCATCCACACAAATAACATCAGCTCGAGATACTTTTCTCTCCACAGTGGGACGAGGCAGGGATGTCCTATGTTCCCCCTGCTGTTTGCACTCGCGATTGTACCGTTGGCCATCGCATTAAGAAGTTCGGGGGTATGGAAAGGAATAGTGCGTGGGGGAGACGGACACAAAGCATAGGGTGTTCTTATATGCCGATGACGTGCTGTTATACATGTCGGAACCAAGTGTGTCAATAGGGGGAATATTGGAGCTGCTTCAGGTGTTTGGGTCTTTCTCGGGGTACAAACTAAATCTAGACAAGAGTGAGTATTTTGTGGTGTCTCGGCCGGGGGTGGGGCAGGGGTTGGGGGGCTGCCATTCTGCCATTCCATCGGGCAGGGACTCACTTTAGATACCTAGGGGTGCAGGTTGCCCGGGAGTGGGGGGGGGGGGGGCTCCGCAGGTACAACATTTCTAGTTTGGTGGGGAGAGTGAAAGCTGATCTGGCGATGTGGATGGTCTCCCTCTGTCACTGGCGGGTCGGGTACAGGCAGTTAAAATGAATGTGTTGCCACGATTTGTGTTTATTTTCCAATGCCTGGCCGATTTTCCTGCCAAGGGCATTTTTCAAAGAGATTGAAGGCCTAACCAGCGTTTTATACAACTCTATCATAACCTCCGTGCTCTTATATTTACCTTGGCGAATAAAGGCAAGTATCCCACATGCCTTCTTAACCACCTCACCTACTGGTCCTGCTGCCTTCAGGGACCCATGGACATGTAACCCAATGTCCCTCTGGTTCTCTGTACCTCCTACCATCCTGTGGTTTTCCCTTCATAGAGGGATCGATAACTGGGGCAATAATTTATGACAAGGGGCAGGAGATTTCGAGGGGATTTGAGGAAAAGCTTTTTCACTCAGAGGGTGGTGCGAATCTGGAACTCATTGCCTGAAAGGGTGGTAAAAGTGGGAACGCTCACAACATTTAAGAGGCATTTAGATGAGCACTTGGAACGCCATACAAGGTTACGGAGTGTCTGAAAATGGGATTGGAGTAAATAGGTGCTCGATGGCTGGTGCAGGCACGATGTTCCTCTACACAGTGCTACCATGTCTCCTTCAATGCTATGAGGCTCTATGAGAGAGGTATTGAATAAATATTTTGCGTCTGTCTTCAAAATAGAAGACACTAGTTCAATACCAGAAATAGACGGTAGCCTCAGGGCTAAAAAGTGAGGAAATTAATGAAATTAATACCAGCAGAGAAAATGCCAGCAAATTAATGGATTAAAATCTGATCACTACCCGGAACCTAAAGACCTGTACCCTTGAGAGAGATAGATACCTGCAGAGATAATGGATGTACTGGCTATGATCTCCCCAAATTCCTTGGATTCAGAAACAGTTCCAATAGCTTGGAAGTTGGCAAAAACAAATTGCTCTTTCAAGTGATGTGGGCATTACTGGCTATGCCATTTATTGCCCTTCAAAAGGTGGTGGTGAGCTGCCTTCTTGAACCACTGCAGTTCCTGAGGTGTAGTTTCACCCACAGTGCCATTAGGGAGGATTATAAGGAGCAGCTGTTCCCCTTAGTTGAAGGGTCAGTTACGAGGGGACACAAGTTCAAGGTCAGGGGCAGGAGGATTTAAGGAAACGCTTTTTTACCCCGAGGGTGGTGACAATCTGGATGTTGCCTCACATTCTTCAGAATGTACCTGGATGAGCACTTGGCATGTCGTAACATTCAAGGCTATGGGCCAAGTGCTGACAAATGGGATTAGGTAGGCAGGTGTTTTTCATGTGTCAGTACAGACTCGACGGGCTGTAGGACCTCTTCTGTACTGTATTATTCTGTGATCCTGATTCTGTGATTCTGAATTCCAGAATTTTGACCCAGCGACAGTGAAGGAACGGCGATATATTTCCAAGTCAGGATGGTGAGTGACTTGGAGGAGAACCTCCAGGCGGTTGTGTTCCCAGGTATCTGCTGCCATGTCCTTCTAGTGATTGCATGTTTGGAAGGTGTCCTTGGAAGAGGCTTGGTGAATTGCTGCAGTTCATCTTGTAGAAGGTTGTTACTTTATAAAAATGTAATCTTTCATGAGATGTCGACATTGCTGGAAGGGCCTGCATTGAATTACCCTTGAACTGAGTGGCTCGCGAGGCCATTTCAGAGTCACACACATTGTTGTAGGTCTGGAGTCACATGTGTGACCAGCAAGATCCGGTCAGAGAGTGGAGAAGAGATGGATTTAGGTATAAAGAGGTATATATACAAGGTTTAAATAAAATATCTGTGTTCCTCTATCAACTCCCCCAATACTACAATCCAGATATTTGCAATCCAAACTCCGATATTTGCAATCCAAATATTTGTGTTTCTATCTAACCTCTCCTATTTCTACGATCCATATATCCGTGTTCCTCTATAACCTCCCCCAAGTCCTACAATCCAGATATTTGTGTTACTCTTTAACCTTTCCCAGTCCTACAATCCAGATATTTATGTTCCTCTACACAGTGCTACAATTTAGAGTACCCAATTATTTTTCTCCAATTAAGGGGCAACTTACGTGGCCAATTCACCGATCCTCCACATCTTTGGGATGTGGAGGTGAGACCCGTGCAGACACGGGGAGAATGTGCAAACACCACACAGACAGTGACCCGGGGCCGGGGCCGGGATCAGACCTGGGTCCTCAGCGCCGTAGGCATCTGTGCTAACCAGCAATTCAGATGTCTGTGTTTCTCTCTCACCTCTCCCAACACTATATAACTATCACAGAATTGTTATGGCACAGAAAGAGGTAATTCCGCCCATGATATCTGCACCAACTCACAATATGAGCTTCATGAACCCTGTGTTTGGATTCAGCCCAAATTGATGACATTGAAGTCTGTCATATTTGCTGTTTCTAAGGATACTAAGAAATGAATTTACACAGAATCTGTCCAGCCCTAGCGGGTTCAGGTTCAAGACAGAATAATAATCCACATCCCCATTGTAAAGTTATACTGCCACGCAGAGGATTCCTGATGTGGGAAACAATAGTATCACGGGGGTACCTTTAACGGGTGCACTTCTTGAGGTTCTGATGAAAATAAGTTGAGCTAAATAGAAGGATTTTACCCTTTTATCTGACTTTGGGGCACTTGACAATGCCTCTAGCTATCAATGGTTTAAAAAAGAAAAACGTTCCACCTTAACGCAGCTATTTCTCACTTTGTTGAGTACACAATTCTCCAACAAAAGATTACAGGGAAAAGTTCTAGTTGATTGTTGTGTGATTTGTACTTTAACATTAAATTATTTATCATGGAAAATAAAACCAATTTTTTCCATTAAAAAAAAAAAAACGTTTTTTTTTTGCACTGAGTGCTGAATTTGGTGCATTTGAGTACTATAGTGAGAGTTTGGTGACTGAGGGAGTGCTGAATTTGGTACATTTGAGTGCTATAGTGAGAGTTTGGTGACTGAGGGAGTTCGGTGAGGAGGGAGTAAGGTGCTTCTTTCATTTCATTTCCTACATTTCCACAAAAAGCGTGAAGGGAGCCGGGAGTTTATAGAGAGTGCTGCTGACTGGGAGCAGAGTCGGAGGGCGGAGGTCCAGTTGGTCCACAGGGCAGCGATATTCTGTGAGGTAAGAGGGGATGGAGGCTAGGCCAGTTGCATGTTCCTCCTGTAGGATGTGGGTGGTGAGGGATACCACCGGTGTCCCCGCTGACTATACCTGCGGGAAGTGCACCCAACTTCAGCTCCTCGGAGACCGTGTCAGGGAACTGGAGCTGGAGCTAGATGAACTTTGGATCATTGGGAGGCAGAGGGGGTGATAGAGAAGAGTTACAGGGAGGTAACCACACCCAAGGTACAGGACAAGAGTAGCTGGGTTACAGTCAGGGGAAAGAAATCAAACAGGCAGACAGTGCAGGGATCCCTCGTGGCCGTTCCCCTTCAAAACAAGTATACCGTTTTGGACGCTGTTGGGGGGGATGACCTACCGGGGGAAGGCCCTAGCGGCCAGCTCTCTGGCACTGAGTCTGGCTCTGGGGCTCAGAAGGGAAGGGGGGAGAATAGAAAAGCAATAGCAATAGGAGATTCAATGATTAGGGGAATAGATAGGAGATTCTGTGGTCGCGGGCGAGACTCCCGGAAGGTATGTTGCCTCCCGGGTGCCAGGGCCAGGGATGTCTCGGATCGTGTCTTCAGGATCCTTAAGGGGGAGGGTGAGCAGCCAGAAGTCGTGGTGCACATTGGTACCAACGACGTAGGTACGAAAAGGGGTGTGGAGGTAATAAACGAGTTTAGGGAGTTAGGCTGGAAGTTAAAAGTCAGGACAGACCGTGTTGTCATCTCTGGTTTGTTGCCGGTGCCACGTGAGAGCGAGGCTAGGAATAGGGAGAGTGCAGTTGAACACGTGGCTGCAGGAATGGTGTAGGAGGGAGGGCTTCAGGTATTTGGATAATTGGAGCGCATTCTGGGGAAGGTGTGACCTGTACAAGCAGGACGGGTTGCATCTGAACCAGAGGGGCACCAACATCCTGGGAGGGAGGGTTTCTAGTACTCTGCGGGAGGGTTTAAACTAATTTGGCAGGGGAATGGGAACCGGATTTGTAGTCCAGCAACTAAGGTAGTCGATATTCAGGACGCCAAAGCGTGTAGTGAGGCAGTGGGGAAGGGAACACTGACAAAGGAGAGTACTTGCAGGCACAGAGATGGGTTGAAGTGTGTATACTTCAACACAAGAAGCATCAGGAATAAGGTGATAAGGTGGGTGAAGTTAAGGCATGGATCGGTACTTGGGACTACGATGTGGTGGCCATCACGGAAACTTGGATAGAAGAGGGGCAGAAATGGTTGTTGGAGGTCCCTGGTTATAGATGTTTCAATACGATTAGGGAGGGTGGTAAAAGAGGTGGGGGTGGCATTGTTGATTAGAGATAGTATAACAGCTGCAGAAAGGCAGTTCGACGAGTATCTGCCTACTGAGGTAGTATGGGTTGAAGTCAGAAATAGGAAAGGAGCAGACACCTTGTTGGGAGTTTTCTACAGGCCCCCCAATAGTAGCAGAGATGTGGAGCAACAGATTGGGAAACAGATTTTGGAAAGGTGCAGAAGTCACAGGGTAGTAGTCATGGGTGTTTTCAACTTCCCAAACATTGAGTGGAAACTCTTTAGATCAAATAGTTTGGATGGGGTGATTGTGCAGTGTGTCCAGGAAGCTTTTCTAACACAGTACGTAGATTGTCCGACCAGAGGGGAGGCCATATTGTATTTGGTAATGAACCAGGGCAAGTGATAGATTTGTTAGTGGGGGAGCATTTTGGAGATAGTGACCACAATTCTGTGACTTTCACTTTAGTAATGGAGAGGGATAGGTGCGTGCAACAGGGCAAGGTTTACAATTGAGGAAAGGGTAAATACGATGTTGTCAGACAAGAATTGAAGTGCATAAGTTGGGAACATAGGCTGTCAGGGAAGGACACAAGTGAAATGTGGAACTTGTTCAAGGAACAGATACTACGTGTCCTTGATATGTATGTCCCTGTCAGGCAGGGAAGAGATGGTTGAGTGAGGGAACCATGGTTGACAAGAGAGGTTGAATGTCTTGTTAAGAGGAAGAAGGAGACTTATGTAAGGCTGAGGAAACAAGATTCAGACAGGGCATTGGAGGGATACAAGATAGCCAGGAGGGAACTGAAGAAAGGGATTCGGAGAGCTAAGAGAGAGCATGAACAATCTTTGGCGGGTAGGATTTAGGAAACCCCAAGGACCTTTACACATATGTGAGAAATATGAGAATGACTAGAGCGAGGGTAGGTCCAATCAAGGGCAGTAGCGGGAGATTGTGTATTGAGTCTGAAGAGATAGGAGAGGTCTTGAACGAGTACTTTTCTTCAGTATTTACAAATGAGAGAGGCCATATTGTTGGAGAGGACAGTGTGAAACAGATTGGTAAGCTCGAGGAAATACTTGTTAGGAAGGAAGATGTGTTGGGCATTTTGAAAAACTTAAGGATAGACAAGTACCCGGGCCTGACGGGATATATCCAAGGATTCTATGGGAAGCAAGAGATGAAATTGCAGAGCAAAATGGCCTCCTTCTGCACTGTAAATTCTATGATAATCTGTGATTAATCTAGGACAAAGGTTCTGCACAACATCGTGGGCCGAAGGGCCTGTTCTGTGCTGTATTTTTCTATGTTCTATGACTTTGTGCCATTCCCCTGCCTTTATTGCTGTAATTATTCCGATGCACTCCGGCCTGGTCTCTCATCTGTCACCCTCTGTAAGATTCAGCTGGTCCACAATTCTGCTGTCTCTTTCTCTGAATGCTGTTCACCTCCTATCCCTTTTCTCATTTACGTACATTGGCTCTTTGCGTCAAAACACCTCAAGTTTTTTTTCAAATCCCCCTCTGCCTAGATCCATTCCTATCTCAGTAATATTCTGCATCCTTACAACTCTCCAAGGACTCTGCATTCCTACAATTCTGCTTGAAAGGCCTGAGTACTTTTGTCCCACCACTGGAGTCTGTACTTTCAGCTGTCTGGGCCCTTAGCTCTGGAATTCCGTTCCTGAACCTCTCCAACTTTCTCCCTCTTTATCCTCTTTAATTAGGTTCTTTGTAACCCAATCCAGTCACCTATCCTAATGTTGCACAGTGTCATATTTTGTTTGACAATATTCCTGTGAAGCACTCGGGATGTTTTATGTTGTAGATGGTGCTAGAGAAATACAAGTTGTTGTTGGAAATCGCTCTGCTGTCCCTCTCTGTACGGGGAAAGCCATAGGATTCTTGTTAAATTCATCCACCATTTACCTGAAGTAAAGAGCATTGGCCTCAGCACAGATGATGCAACTTGTACTCTGTTGCTGTGCTCCAGAGGCCTTTTTCTGTGACTGAGCACCGTCTTCCTTCGACTCTGGATAATTATGAAGATATTGTCCAAGGCGATTCCCTCTTGGAAAACCGTTGTAGCCTATTCCCACCTGTGGAGTGATCAGGATTGTTTTATCAGTGCAGCCAAACCTGTTGCAATGTGTTAGCAACAATCGAGTGGTGTGGAATTAAAGTCTGTAGGGAAAAGTTTCAACTTCAAAATGAAGTGAATCTGTATAAATGTCGATACAATACTTACAAAGCAACCATCCTGGTAAATCAGTGCCCCGACTCCATGCTCAGGACTATCTGAAAATCAGAAATATATCAATCATTGAACAGGAATTGTGACTATAATTTCAGAGCTCCAGCATGATGGTTCAAGAGATTACAGGCGCAATCTATCGGCCACGCTGCACCTGAAAAGGTGAGCCGCAACGTTGCTCTCCACGCCTCGTGAGATCTAACACGATCTCGCAAGATGTTGCGATGTGAAGCCCGCCCTTTGTGGGCGAGATCACCTTTTGGCTAATCTGCATATTAGAGCACGAGAGCTCAGCTCACTGTAATATGCAGTTCCCTGAGGTAACCAAGGTATTGGGATCTATCCCTTTGCCTTGGGGACCTCGGGCGAGCACCGTTCAGTGCTTGTTTCCAGAAATGGGGGCCAGAAGGAACTGCACTCGTGGGGGGTTCCCAGGGGATTGCAGGCCCCCAGGTGCTTGCCCACTGGGCAGGTTGGCACCCTGGCACTGCCAGCTAGGCATTCTGGCAGTGCCACCTGGGTGCCAGCCTGGCACTGCCTATGTGGCACTATCAGCTGGCAAGGGCACTGCCAAGGTGTCAACCTGGCATTTCCGCATGGCGGTGATTGGGCTGGGGTGGGGTGCACTGTGGATTGGTGCAGGGGCACTGGGATGAGTTGTAGTGTGTATCGGGCTTGGGGACAGGTTCGGGGGTAACATTGGCCTCCTGATCTCTTGCTGCGCTGAGGAGTTCTGTAAAAGAGGAGTGGGTGGCACGGTAGCACAGTGGTTAGCACAGTTGCTTCACAGCTCCAGGGTTCCGGATTCGATTCCCGGCTTGGCTCACTATCTGTGTGGAGTCTGCATGTTCTCCCCGTGTCTGCGCGGGTTTCCTCCGGGTGCTCCGGTTTCCTCCCACAGTCCAAAGGTGTGCAGTTTAGGTGGATTGGCCATGCTAAATTGCCTTAGTGTCCAAAAAAGGTAAGTTGGGGTTACAGGAGTAGGGTGGAGGTGTGGGAATAGGTTGGAGGTGTTGGCTTGGGTAGGGTGCTCCTTCCAAGGGTCAGTGCAGACTCGATAGGCCGAATGGCCTCCTTCAGCACTGTAAATTCGATGATTCTATAATTCCTGTGTGCCGTAAATGGTGCTGAGTGCATACTCGGGCGTGGGTTCCCGGCTGAGGCCTCATATGTAACCGGATGGGCGTTACATTGCGGGGTGTTTCTCGGCGCTGCGAATGCCGGGAAACATACGGCTAAACGCGCTCGCTATGGGACTGTACCCATTTGGTTAGAGCAGGCCCTCTGATTTCGGAGGTTTATCTACAATCTTCCAGACTGAGAACTGTTTCACCAGGGAGTTTATGAAGCTCAGATCATTCCAACTGGGGGCATAAAATAACCGAAGTGTTCGTCAGTGAACCAGAAAATATCATAGCGAGCATTGGGGTCATCCATAATCTGCGAGGGGGGAAATAGTACTTTTTTGTGGATTAGTATTGCCTTTGACCCTACCATTAAAGCCTGAGTGAAAGACTTGTCCCACCCAATTTTTGCAACGCCACATCTGGTCCTTCACCCGCAAGTGGGTTTCCTGTCGGGAAACACCTGGGCTAGACACTTCAAATGTGCAAAGATCCTCGCCCGCTTCACTGGTCCATTCATCCCCTCATGTTCCAGGTTATAAGGTGGAGAAGAGACCCTCTCCCACCGGGATCAGCCATTACATCTGTAGCAAGCAAGGAATTACGTAACAACATGGCGAGGTGATCCCACCAGGACAGCGTTCTGTACTGGTCCCAATGGGCATCGTGCTGGGGTTAATTTTCTTACCTGTTCTTGCAGCCAGTAGGAAGCACAGTTGTAAGGCATGTGAATCCCTCTTCTCCGTCTCTGCATCCCGATTGGAATTACATTTTCCCAAATTCGGCTGACATTCGATGTTTCTATCAAATCTTTTTTCAAAGTTCCCCTCAGAGATTTGCATTTTGCTGAGGCACTCAGAAGCAGTTTCCACTTCCTTTTTGCAGGTTTCTTTGTAATCCCCTTTTATATATGACAAACCCAGAGCTTTCAGAATGGCATCCTGATATTTTGAATCAAAAATTGATTCCCATTTTCTGCTCGTTCCTGAAGGTTTTGATCTGATTTTCGGTAAAATTCTTTCTTGGAAAGTATCCAAGTCCAGTACTGGTATATACATTTCTGCACCGACTTCAGCTCCACAAAATAACCGATTAACAAAAGCATTTTCAGCATTGTCAGCTTGTTCGAGATTCGGCCAATAATAAATTTGAAGAACACCTCCTGTTGGGGAAGAAACCACCTCAATATTAAAATTAAGTTCTAACTTTCATAAGGCAAATGTTGGATTCAGCTGACCATCACTCCACCATATGATGACAGCATGTGAGTAACACAATGATATCCCACTCCAGAATCACTATCTAATATCTGCAGGTAATTCCTGATGTGTCATTTCAAGAGACTGTTATGGAAACAGGACATTAAACTGGATGGGATGGGGAAATTAGTTGATTGGTTTCTGGAAATGGAATCCAGACATTCATGTCAAAATTGTCAAATAAAACTGAGCAAACTGTCAATGGTCTGTTAATTATATTGTTAGGATGCACATTGTTTTTAAAAAAATATATATTTATTAAAGTTTTTTAACACAATTTTTCTCCCTTACAAACAATAAACCCCCCTCTCGTAACAAAAGAAAAACGAGAAATCGCGCAGAATAAGATATATACATGGCAAAATAATATATTTACACAGCTTTGTACACTGGCCCTCACCCGTACGTGCCAGTTTCCCCAACCCTTCATTTTATCTCTTGCTCATCCACCCTCCCAGGCAGTCCCCCCTATCCCGCCCCCTCCCCTCCCAGAACGTTCCCCCCCCCACAAGGTTGCTGCTGCTGCTGACCGACCTTCCTCTAACGCTCCGCGAGATAGTCTAGGAACGGTTGCCACCACCTGTAGAACCCCTGCACAGACCCTCTCAAGGCGAACTTAATCCTCTCCAACTTTATGAACCCGGCCATATCATTTATCCAGGCCTCCAGGCTGGGGAGCTTCGCCTCCTTCCACATTAGCAAGATCCTTCGCCGGGCTACTAGGGACGCAAAGGCCAGAATGCCGGCCTCTTTCGCCTCCTGCACTCCCGGTTCGTCCACTACTCCAAATATTGCTAGCCCCCAGCTTGGCTTGACCCGGACTTTCACCACCTGAGATATTGCTCCCGCCACTCCTCTCCAGAACCCCTCCAGTGCCGGGCATGACCAAAACATATGGACATGGTTCGCCGGGCTCCCTGAGCACCTTCCACATCTGTCCTCTACCCCAAAGAACCTACTCAACCTCGCCCCCGTCAAGTGCGCTCTGTGGACCACCTTAAATTGTATCAGGCTGAGCCTGGCACACGAGGAGGAGGAATTAACCCTACCTAGGGCATCAGCCCATAGACCTTCCTCGATCTCCTCCCCTAGCTCCTCCTCCCATTTACCCTTCAACTCTTTTACCAGCGCTTCCCCCTCTTCTTTCAACTCCTGGTGTATTTCCGACACCTTGCCCTCCCCGACCCATACACCCGAGATCACCCTATCTTGAACTTCTTGTGCCGGGAGCAACGGGAATTCCCTCACCTGTCGCCTCACAAAAGCCCTCACCTGCATATATCTAAAGGCATTTCCCGGGGGCAACTCGAACTTCTCCTCCAGTGCCCCTTGGCTCGCAAACGTCCCGTCGATGAACAGGTCCCCCATTCTTCCAAACCCCGCCCGATGCCAGCTCTGGAACCCCCCGTCCATCTTCCCCGGGACAAACCATTGGTTCCCTGATTGGGGACCGCACCGATGCTCCCATTGCACCCCGGTGCCGTCTCCACTGGCCCCAGATCCTTAGCGTTGCCGCCACCACCGGGCTCGTGGTATACTTTGTCGGCGAGAGCGGCAGCGGTGCCGTCACCAACGCCCCCAGGCTCGTTCCTTTACAGGACGCCATCTCCATCCTCTTCCATGCCGCCCCCTCGCCCTCCATAACCCACTTGCAGGATGCGCATTGTTTAACATAGACCATAGAACATACAGTGCAGAAGGAGGCCATTCGGCCCATTGAGTCTGCACCGACCCACTTAAGACCTCACTTCCACTCTATCCCTGTCACCCAATAACCCCTCCTAACCGTTTTGGTCACTAAGGGAAATTTATCATTGCCAATCCACCTAACCTGCACATCTTTGGACTGTGGGAGGAAAACGAAGAACCTGGAGGAAACCCACGCAGACATGGGGAGAATGTACAGACTCCGCACAGACAGTGACCCAGCGGGGAATCGAACCTGGGACCCTGGTGCTGTGAAGCCACAGTGCTAACCACATGTGCTACCGTGCTGCCCAGGTACTTTAAGAGCATATAAATAAGGAACACTTCCGCAGCTGTTGGGCACCACTGGGGCTAGAGTCTTTCCTAACCCAACAAAACGACATAATAATTTAATTTGGTCAAGGTTTCTTTAATTCTTTTCCTCAGTTACAGTGCCCCTTCGGAGCTATCATTTTGTTTATTGGTTTAATTAGCATTTTTAAATTGGCTAGTTTACTCAAGATAGTAAAGATGGGGACAGCTGGGACACTACGCGTGGAGTGGAGTTTTCAGATTCAACAAAGTCAATTAACTCTCAATAAAGAAAAGCCCTGTGTCTAGGTTTGTTTGATAACGGTGAAGCGGGTCTGACGAGTTAACAAAAGAAGACGTTTATTTGTAAGAACAACTAATTACTTGAGGCCCGGTTATAACTCACTGGGTCCTCTTTCTGTGTCGGTCGGCTCCTGACTGACCAAATTTTTATACAAGCATGGTTAGCAGCCCTGTAGTTAGCAGGGGAGCTCATACTTCTCGAGCCACACGGGAAAAACAATTGTCCCCGCTCCATGTGTCCCATGCAGGTTATTGCATCCCTCTGCCCTGCACCGTTCCCCAAGGGGAACGATGAGGACGATGAAGATGAGGAGAAGACGAAGAAGAAGCCAAAGTCAAAAATACTGTTGATGCTGAAGGAGCAGAAGAAACTGGCAGAGCCCCAGAGGTTGGCTGTGGAGGATTAAGATGCTTTGACTGCAGCATCTCCCCATCAGGCAGTGGGACTGGGTCGACTGGCGTGTACCTCGTAGGGGAACGACGCTTGCAATTGAAACGACTGGGCGGAAAACCATCTGAAGGTGGCAGAATGAAGACGTCCAAGTCAGAGACTTCAGAGGCCTCTGCAAACATATGGAAATCAGACAACAAGGCATCAGGCATCTCAGTGGCATGAGGTAACCAAGATGGACCAGGACGGACTTCTCCCAAGGAACCACAGTATGAAACAGGACCGGACTGATGAACAATAAGCCCCGGGAGCCAGCGAGGACCTTTGCCAAAGTCACTGGCATAGACCGCTTTGTCGAAATGTCGAAGAAGACGATGCCACGTCGGGCAATGCCCTTGTAAATCTTGTGTACGTCACACTTTGGCACCAGTGTCGGGAGCAATAAGCTCAACTGAGTCCGGAGCCTGCGACAGATCAACATTTTGGCCGGGGCCACCTCAGTCACAGCATGAGGCTGGTTCGATACGAGATTAGGAATCGTGCCAGCCTGGTATCCATCGAACCTGTGAATTTTTAAAAATCCTGCTTCACCGCCTGCACTGTCCGTTTGGTGCCGGTGACAAGGAGCGGTGCGGACATAGTGAATGCCATTTGCTTTTGTGAATGCAGCAAACTCCTCACTTGTAAATTAGGCCCCATTGACGATAATGAGTGCCTCCGGTATGCTGTGGGCTGAAAGAGAGGTGCGCAACTGCTCGATGGTTGGACGGGAGGTGATGGACGCCATTATGTGGACCTCCAACACTTTGAGTGCGCATCCACCAAGATGAGAAACATGGATCCTAAAAATTGGTGAGTGAGCAGTCGGAACTTACATCATTGGATTACGTGTCAAATTTTAGGAAATTATTAAATAGAGCAGGGGAATTGGCTAGACAACATTTAAAAGTTGCAGAATATGTGATGAAACGGGTAGTGGACAAGAAAGCGAAAGTTTGTAGTTTTGCCAGTGGAGATAAAGTTTTAGTATTATTACCAGTGGTAGGTGAACCTTTAAAAGCAAGGTTTTGTGGACCTTATCAGGTTGAAAGGAAATTAGGTGAGGTGAATTATGAATAATGCCAGATAGAAGGAAAACTCACCGAGTGTGTCATGTGAATATGCTTCAAAGGTACATTGAAAGGGAAGGAGAGCAAAAGGAGGATGTTTTAATGATTCTGACTCAAAGTGAATAACCAAATCCAGATTACTTTGAATTTGACATTCCTCAAATTAAATTGGCAAACGAGAATGTTCTTAAAAATTGGGATAAATTGTTGAGCTAACTTCCAGAAGAAAAACAAACTGACCTGAAAGAGTTATTAATATCACATGAGCAACTTCCAGTGGTGTATGCGAGTGGGCGGCCGCATCAAGAAGAGCTCCTGCCAGTGGCCACGATTTGTGGCGCTTTCGTGGATTTACCCGATTTATCGATCACGCCCTGACTATCGTCGGCCTTTGGGGCCGTCATGGGTAGGTAGCGGGGCCGGTTTAAAAACCACCTCAGCCCCCGCGTAGGTGGTGGGTGGCGGGGGCTGAGGTGTTGGGCCCAGCGCGCATGGAGGTCGGAGCAGCGGGGGCGGAGCCAAAAGAAGGCCAAGGCAGCAGGCCCAAGGCCAGGGCACGATGTAAGTGGGATGTCCCACATCGGATGGCTCCCACCTAGGATGAAATAAGAATGCTGAAGTCCAGTCCCAGGTGAACTCTGGGGGAATGTAGAAGAGAAGAGAAAGAATTTTAAAGAAGTTTGGTGAAAGTTTTTTCCCCCCTTTTTTTGTGGGAAGGAAGAAAAATTGTTTTTTTTTAAAAAAAAACCCAGATTGATGAAGGACAGGAGGGTGAAAAGGGGAAAAAAGAAAGGAAAAACAAAAAGCCGCTAAAGGATGCGAAGAGCAGCGTTGAAGAATGGAGGAAACACGGGTTCGCCGTTGAATGAGTGGACAAGCAAAAGTGCTGACAAGATGGCGGAAGCCGAACCGCATGGTCGGGCCGCAGTACTTACAGTGGAGAAGATGACCGAGGTGATGGCGGTGGAGCTGAAAAAACAATTTGCGAGGTACATGGAGGCCTTGAGGATGGAGACGGCGGTCGCATTGAAGTAATTGCAGGAGGAGGCAATCACCCCGGTGAGAGTAGCTGTGGCAAATACATCGGCCAAGGTGAGAGAGCAGGGTGAGAAGATGAAGGAAGTGGAGGAGGCCGTGTCACAGCACAGTAACCAGTTTACCTCGATTGGAGCTGCGGAGGGTGGTGGAGGTCAACAGAGGAGCCCGAGCAAAGATTGAGGACATGAAGAACCGCTCAAGGCACAATTTGAGAATTGTGGGCTTGCCCGAAGGGACAGAGGGCCCAAGGCCAACAGAATACTTCGCGAAGAAGTGGGCGGAGCTGATGGGGGGAGGGTGAGAACCCCTCCCGGTACGAGCTAGGCCGAGCTCATCGGTAATTAAGGCCGAAGCCCAAAGTGAACGAGCCGCCAAGAGCAGTAATTATCTGCTTCTATAAGTTCTGCATGAAGGAGAAGGTATTAAGCTGGGCGAAGCAGAAGTGCGAGGTGCAGTGGGATGGTACTGCAGGTCGGATCGGCCAGGACTTGACGGTGAAGTTGGCAAAAAGACGAGCAGCGTTCGGGCGAGCGAAGGCGGCATTGTACAAAAAGGGGGTGCGATTTGGTATGGTATACCCGGCGAAGCTGAGGGTAACGTATAATGCCAAAGACTTTTATTTTGAGACAGCGGAGGCAGCTGAGGCGTTCGTGAGGGCAGAAGGCTTAGGACAGACGTGAGGAGCCGGAGCTGGAAGAGAGACTGTGGACTGTGTTTGGGCAGCTGGAAAATGTATAAATGCTACAACTTTCTTTTTACTGATGTGTATTGTAATTTACTTCTCTTTGTATTGTTGCAGATTTCAAGTTAATGGTTGGGTTGATTGGCGTTCTATGTTGCGACGGTTAAATCTTATTTTAGGGAATTGTATGGGTTGGATTGTTGTTTTTGTTTTTTCTTTCTCTGGGATTGGGTGGAAGGGGACGATATATCTTAGCAAGGGGAGTCACCCACACTAGCTAACTAAAGTCGACTAGTGAACAGAGGTGAGGTGAGAGGAGGGCTGCGGACATTGGAGCCTGGATAGCAGGCTTCAATGGGCCTACGAGGCGAGCGAGGGGGGGGGAAGGGATTGATGCTGGGAGATGTTTTTTCAAGGGGAAATGTTCTTGGGAGGGGGGGAAGGGGTTTGATGTTAATAATGGACAGGGGCGGGTCAGGCTTATGGGGCAGGGCCCGGTGGTATGATGATGGTGGATAAGAAGGGGGGGGGTGAGAGACCCCCAGTTAGGATAGTCACGTGGAACGTGAGAGGGCTAGGAGGTCCGGTCAAGAGGCCAAGGGTGCTTACGCATCTTAAAAGTTTGAAAGCCGATGTGGCAATGCTGCAGGAGACTCACTTGAGGGTGAAGGACTAGGTGAGAGTTAAAAAGGGCTGGGTTAGCCAAGTGTTTCACCCTGGATTTGACTGAAGGGCTCGAGAGGTAGCGGTGCTGGGCAGCAAAAGGGTACGCTTCCAGATGGAGAAGGTGGTGGCAGATCAGGGGGGTAGATATGTGATTGTGGCAGGGGCGCTGGAGGGGAGATTAGTGACACTGTTAAGTGTATACGGTCCCAATTGGGACGATGTTGGATTCGTGAAGAAGGTGTTTGTGGCCATTCCCGACTTGGTCGAACACGAACTGATTGTGCGGGGGGGACTGGAACTTGGTGCAGGAGCCAAGGTTGGACAGATCACGGCCGCGCTTGCTGGTCCCATGAGGGGGGGGGGGGGGGGGGGGCGAAGGCGCTGGCTGGGCTAATGGTGGAAATGGGAGGGGTTGGAAGTTTCTGCACCCAAGTGGTGTTGTCGATAGTGTGGAAGGATGTAGCAGGTTACAGAGGGATATAAATAAGCTGCAGAGCTGGGCTGAGAGGTGGCAAATGCAGTTTAATGTAGAGAAGTGTGAGGTGATTCACTTTGGAAGGAATAACAGGAATGCGGAATATTTGGCTAATGGAAAAGTTCTTGAAAGTGTGGATGAGCAGAGGGATCTAGGTGTCCATGTACATAGATCCCTGAAAGTTGCCACCCACGTTGATAGGGTTGTGAAGAAAGCCTATGGAGTGTTGGCCTTTATTGGTAGAGGGATTGAGTTCCGGAGTCAGGAGGTCATGTTGCAGCTGGACAGAACTCTGGTATGGCCGCATTTGGAGTATTGCGTACAGTTCTGGTCACCGCATTATAGGAAGGACGTGGAGGCTTTGGAGCGGGTGCAGAGGAGATTTACCAGGATGTTGCCTGGTATGGAGGGAAAATCTTATGAGGAAAGGCTGATGGACTTGAGGTTGTTTTCGTTGGAGAGAAGAAGGTTAAGAGGAGACTTAATAGAGGGATACCAAATGATCAGGGGGTTGGATAGGGTGGACAGTGAGAGCCTTCTCCGCGGATGGAAATGGCTGGCACGAGGGGACATAGCTTTAAACTGAGGGGTAATAGATATAGGACAGAGGTCAGAGGTAGGTTCTTTACGTAAAGAGTAGTGAGGCCGTGGAATGCCCTATCTGCTACAGTAGTGAACTCGCCAACATTGAGGGCATTTAAAAGTTTATTGGATAAACATATGGATGATAATGGCATAGTGTAGGTTAGATGGCTTTTGTTTCGGTGCAACATTGAGGGCTGAAGGGCCTGTACTGCGCTGTATTGTTCTATGTTCTATGTTCAAGGGATTGTGAGTACTCGTTTTTCACAGCAGTCCATAAGGTATACTCGTGGATCGACTTCTTTGTGGTGGGGAAGGCTTTGCTGGCTGGGGTTAAAGGGTCGGATCATGCTCCGCATTGGGTGGATATAGTGCTGGAGAAGGGGGTAGCGCAGAGGCCAGGGTGGAAATTGGATGTGGGACTTTTGGGGAACCAAGTGTTCTGTGAGAAAATTGAAAAGGTAATTAAGGAATATGTAGGTTTTAACTGTACAGGTGAGGTGTCGAAGGCAGTTGTCTGGGAGGCTCTAAAGGTGGTGGTGAGGGGTGAGGTAATTTTGTTTAAGGCCAGGGTGGACAAAAAGGAGGTTGGAGCGGCAGAGGGTAATAGATGAGATGTTTGAGGTAGATAGGAGTTATGCAGAAGATGGAGACCCAGCGAAGCTGGAAATGAGGAAGGAACTACATGCGAGCGCCGACCGACTGTCTACCAGGAAGCTGGTGCGCCAACTGAGATGAGCAAGGGCTGCAGTTTATGAACATGGAGATAAGGGGCGTATGTTAGCAGGTCAGCTCCGGAGGGAAACACTGGCAAGGTAAATTCTTCAGGTGAGGGACAGGGCAGGGAAGTTGGTGGTGGCCCCGGATCTGATTAACAAGCTGTTTGAGGAGTTTTATGAGAGGTTGTACAGGTCAGAGCCACCTGGGGGAAACCGTGAGATGCAGGAATTTCTAGATGGGTTGGAGTAACCAAGGCTAGGGTAGGGGGACAGGGCTACATTAGAAGGAGCAATAGTGGAGCAGGAGATAAAAGATGTGATTGGGAGGATGCAGTCGGGGAAGGTGGCAGGGCCGGATGGGTTTCCGGTGGAATATTATAACAAATTCAAGGACAGGTTGGCACCCCTGATGGTGGGGATGTTTGAGGAGGCAATAGGGAAGGGGGTGTTGCCACAAACCTTGGAGCAGGCATCAATTTCACTTTTGCTAAAAAAAGATAAGGATCCGACGGAGTGTGGGTCGTATAGGCCCATATCACTTCTGAATGTGGACGCAAAAGTATTGGCGAAGGTACTGGCGGGTAGGCAGGAGGAGTGCCTCCTGAAGGTAATCGGTGAGGATCAGACGGGGTTCGTGGGAGGGAGGCAGCTTTTTTCGAACATTAGGAGGGTATTGAATGTCGTTATGGCACCGGCGGAGGGGTAGGAAACCGAGGTGGTTGTGGCATTGGACGCTGAGAAGGCATTTGACCGGGTAGAATGGGGGTACTTGATGGCAGTTCTGGAGCGGTTTGGGATTGGACCAAGGTTTATGAACTGTGTAAAGCTGCTACATAAGGAGCCGAGGGCGAGTGTCCGCACAAACAACATCAGCTCGAGATACTTTTCTCTCCACCGTAGGACGAGGCAGGGATGTCCTATGTCCCCCCTGCTGTTTGCACTTGCGATTGAGCCGTTGGCCTTCGCATTGCTGGAGGAGGTGCTGACGACAAGGGGTCCGGAGCTATTTTGGAAGAGGAGAAGGCACCATTGGAAGGGATCAAAGCAAAGTGGGAGGAAGAGTTGGGAGAGGTTATAGAGGAGGGGGTCTGGTATGAGGTGCTCTGGAGAGTAAATGCCTCCACCTTATGGGCGAGGTTGGGGCTCACACAGCTGAAGGTGGTATACAGAGCACACCTCACGAGGGCGAGGATGACCCGATTCTTTGAAGAAGTAGAAGATGTGTGAGCGCGTTGTGGGGGGGGGGGGGGGGGGGGGGGGGTGCTCCGCTAATCACATTCATATGTTTTGGTCTTGTCCAAAGCTAGAGGATTACTGGAAGGAGGTTTTTAGGGTAATTTCCAAGGTGGTGCACGTGAAACTGGACCCAGGTCCCCGGGAGGCCATGGGCGAGATTCTCTACTCCCGCGTCGGTTGGGAGAATTGCCTGGGCCGCCAAAATTTCCTGGGACGCCGGTCCGACGCCCTCCCGCGATTCTCCCAAGCGGCGGGAACGGCCCGGTCGAGTTCCGCGGGCCGCAGGCCGGAGAATCGCCGGAGACACCCAAAATGGCGATTTTCCGGCACCCCTGCTATTCTCAGGCTGGGTGGGCCGAGCGGCCAGGCCAAAACGGCGGGTTCCCCCCGGCGCCGTCCACACCTGGTCGCTGCCATCGTGAACGGTGCGTGAACGCTGGGGGGGGGGGCGGCCTGCGGGGGGGGGTGGCGAGGGGGGAGCCTGGACCGGGGGTACCTGGAATGTGGTGTGGCCCGCAATCAGTGCCCACCGATCGTCGGGCCGTCCTCTCTGAAGTAGGACCTCCTTCCTTCCGCAGCCCCGCAAGATCCGTCCGCCATCTTCTTGCGGGGCGGACTTAGAGAGGACGGCAACCACGCATGCGCGGGTTGGCGCCGGCCAACCCGCGCATGCGCGGATGACGCCCGTTATGCGGCGCCGGCCGCGTCATCTATGCGGCGCCGCCTTTACGCGGGCGACAAGGCCTGGCGCGTGTAGATGACGCGGCTCCGATCCTGGCCCATTGTCAGGACCTGAATCGGTCGGGATCGGGGCCGTTTCACGCCGTCGTGAACCTCAACGGCGTTCACGACGGCGCGGCCACTTCGGCGCGTGAGTGGAAACTCCCGGCCCATATTCGGGGTGTCAGATCCAGCCAGGGTTGGAAACGGGTGCGGAGGCAGATGTTGTAGCCTCGTTGATTACCTGAAGGCGGATCCGGATGGGTTGGATAGCAGCCTCTCCACCCTGTGCCCTGGCGTGGCGGGGGGACTTGTTGGAATTCTTGACTCTGGAGAAGGTTAAGTTTGAACTGAGGGGAAGGACTGAGGGGTTCTACAATTCATGGGCATTATTCATTATGCACTTTCAAGAACTGGATAACATCGAACATTAGTTGGGGGAATGGGTGGGAGGGTTGGGGGAAGGGGGCTGTGTGTATTAAGGGTGACTATGGGTGATCCCCGATTCCTTTTTGTCATTTGTTTATGTAAACACGCGGGCTAATGTTTGGGGTTTGGTGGGAGGATGGGATCGTTGTTATTGTTATGGGGATTGAAATACTTGTTGCTGATTATTGTTTATTGTTGTTGGGTGTAAATTTGGGATAAAATGTGAAAAAGGAGGAAATAAAAATATTTTTTTTAAAAAAATCACATGGGCAAGTTTGTGGAGATAAGTTGGGAAGTACTAAAATGGCTATACATGATGTAGATGTGGGAAATGCTGTTCCAATTAAACAACATCCATATAAACTTAACCCTTTAAAATTGGCACAGGTTAACAAAGAGATTGAGAGTATGCTTAAAAATGGCATAATTGAAGTGGGTTGCAGCCAATGGAGCTCACCCATAGTGATGGTACCTAAACCAGACGATACCCAACGGTTGTGTGTGGGCAAGAGAAAGGTTATTGCAGTTACAAGAACGGAATCTTATCCAATCCCATGCTTGGAGGATTGCATTGAGAAAGTGGGACAATCAGCTTTTATTTCCAAACTGGATTTACTTAAAGGTTACTGGCAGGTACCTTTATCCGAAAGGGTGAAGGAGATTTCAGCTTTTGTGACTCCAGATGGTATATACCAATTCAAAGTTATGCCATTTGGCATGAAAAACACCCCAGCCACATTTCAACGGTTAACTAACAAAGTTGTTTCAGGATTACCCAATTGTGCGGTATACATCGACAATCTGGTAATTTTCAGTCAGACATGGAAAGAACATTTGCAGCATCTGGTGGAATTATTCGATCGACTTCAGGAGGCGGGTTTGGTAGTAAACCTAGCCAAAAGTGAATTTGGAAAAGCCCAAGTCACTTTCCTTGGCCATACAATCGGACAGGGTCAAATGGTCCCACGGGATGTGAAAACAAAAGTTACTGGTGAGTTTCCAATACCTTCGACACAAAGGGAAATAATGCGATTTCTTGGCATGAGTGGATTTTACTGGAAATTTGTGCCAAATTTTAGCAGTGTGGTTGCACCACTGACGGAGTTGCTAAAGAAGCGTAGAAAATTTCAGTGGACAGCGGAGTGTCAATAGGCATTTGATTGCCTGAAGGCTGTGTTAACCACTGCTCCTATGTTAGCCATCCCAAATTATACAAAACCATTCAAAGTGTCTGTTGATGCGAGTGATGTGGGCGTAGGTGTGGTGCTTCTACAAGACGACGGCGAAGGACTAAAGCGGCCTATTGGTTATTTTTCTAAGAAATTAAATACGCAACAGAAGTATTCAATGATTGCGAAGGAGACTTTGAGCTTGGCTTTGCAACATTTTCACATTTAGATGACCAGCAATCCGTCTGACACAATTATATATACTCATCATAATCCATTGACATTTCTGGAGCGATTCAGGAATACAAATGCCAGACTGTTTCGATGGAGTTTATTGTTACAGCATTTCATTTAAAAATAATACGTGTGGCAGGACGAGAAAACGTGATAGCCACTACTTTGTCACGAATGCGATGAAGAGAAGCAGATTCCAGTTGGAGGAAGAACTAAAATGGACTATGATTTTCTAAATGTTTGCGTGTTTTGTTTTGCTAAATAAAAATGTATATTCACTGTCAATATTTCTTAAAGGAAAGTGAAAAGGTGAAAATTGAAACCATCTTAAAGTTGATGGTTTACTTTATTTTCTTCGGGGGAGGTATCAGGTGGATGTGCCCATAAGAAATGGGTGTTTATTAAATAGCTGCAGTGATGTCAGTGTGTGGGTGGAGCTGGGCTGTCTGTTGTTTGGGCTGAAAAGCTGCTTTGTGGCTCTGTTTTTGTTTTGTTTTCAGAGTTGGAGAGCTGTATTCAAAGCAAGCAGATGTGTAATGATCTCTCTCTCTACAAGGTAAACAATGTCTTCAGCTCACGAGATGATTTCAAAGTAATACCTGTTTCTGTCGAGAATTTAAACCTGCTTTCTCAATTAAAAAGGGTTTAACTTATGGATGTTGCTCGGAAATGTATTAAGGGTATTGTATTATAGAGTATTGCATCTGTGGGGTTACATGTGTTGGTAGTTGATGAGATGTTTACTGTATGTTTATAAAATGTTAACTGGGTTCATAGAATAAACATGGTTTTGTTTTAAAAATACTTCAGGTCTCTGTTGCATAACACCTGGAGAGTGGACCCTTGTGCTCCCCATAACCAAACTCCATTAAAAGTCGTGGGTCAGGTGAATTCCATGATATGCTTTGGAGTTTTCTAAACCCTGGCCCACAATATACTATTGTATTATGGTAATGTGTAATTGTGACTCATCGCCATTATTGTTTCCATTAACAGTTTAGCACAGCATGTGCCCAAAGGCCCAAGCACAGACCCCTGTGGAACACCACAATCTTCCTTTCAGAAAAACACTCTTTCCCTTCTGTAACCGAGCCAGTTCTGTATCCATCTGACCACCTCACCTCTGATCCTGTGTGACTTCACCTTTTGAACCAGTCTGCCATGAGGCACCTTGTCAAAGGCTTTACTGAAGTCCATGTAAACAACATCCACCGCCCTCCCCTCATCAATCATCTTTGTCACCTCCTTAAAAAACTCAATCAAGTTAGTGAGGCACAACCTCCCTTTCACAAAACCATGCTGTCTATCACTAATGAGTCCATTTGTTTCCAAATAGGTATAAATCCTGTCCCAGAGAATTCTCTCCAATAATTTACCTACTATCGACGTGAGGCTCACCGGCCTATAGTTTCCAGGATTATCCCTGCTACCTTTCTTAAACAGCGGTACCACATTAGCTATTCTCCAGTCCCCTGGGGTCTCATCTGTAGCCAATGAGGATACAAATATGTCAGTCAAGGCCCCAGCAATTTCCTCTCTTGCTTCCCTCAGTATTCTGGGATAAATCCCATCTGGCCCAGGAGACTTATCTACCTTAATATCTTTTAAAAAGACTCAATACCGCCTCCTTTTCAATGTTAACATGATCAGACTGGCCACACACCCCACCCAAGAATCATCTTCCACAAAGTCCCTGGGCTGGATTCTCCACCCCGCCATATTTCTGTCCCGACCTGCCAGCGGGATTCTCTGTGATGCCGGCCGGTCAATGGGGTTTTCCATTGTGGGGTAGCCGCACGCCGTCGAGAAACCCCCGGGTGCCGGCAAAATGGATAATCCCACCAGCAGAGAATCCCACACTTTTTCTTTAGTGTACACTGATGCAAAGTATTCATTTAGTACCTCGCCCAGTTCCTCTGGCTCAACACATAGATTCCCCCCACTCTCCTTAAGTGGTCCAATCCTTTCCCTGGCTACCCTCTTGCTTTTTACATATGAATAAAAAGCTTTGGGATTCACCTTAATCCTACTTGCCAAGGACTTTTCATGACCTCTCCTAGCCCTCCTAATTTCCTGCTTCAGGACCTTCCTTCTTTCTTTATACTCGAGGGTTTTGACTGTCCCCACCCTTCTTGACCATACAAAAGTCTCCTTTTTCTTTTTGACGAGGTTCACAATTTCCCTCGTTATCCAAGGCTCCCTAAACTTCCCATACTTATCCTTTATTCTCTCAGGAACGTGACTTTCCTGAATCCGAATCAACTGTCGCTTGAAAGACTCCCACATGTCCAATGTTGATTTACTATCCAACAGCCGCACCCAATCCAAATTCTTCAATTCTTGTCTAATGTTATTGTAATTTGCCTTTCCCCAGTTTAGCACCTTAACGCGAGAGTTACCCTCATCCCAGTATCCTAAAACTTATGGAATTGTCACTACTCCCAAAATGTTCCCCTACTGAAACCTCAACCACCTGTCCAGGCTCATTCCCCAATACCAGATCCAGTACTGCCCCTTTCCTAGTTGGACTATCTACATATTGCATCAAGAAGGCTTCCTGAATACAGGTTACAAACTCTGCCCCATCCAAGCCCCTAGCACGAAGTGAGTCCCAGTCAATATAGGGGAAATTAAAATCCCCGACCACAACAACCCTGTTACTTTTGCACCTATCCAAAATCTCTCTACCTATCTGCTCCGTTATCTCTCCCTGGTAGTTGGGGAGGTCTGTAATAAACTCCCAACATTGTGATTGCCCCCTTCCTGTGCCGTTTGTTTATGTTTCAGCCTTTTTAGATGATGCGCCTTGACACCTGGTATTCTTGTAGGCCATTCTGGTGTCTTCAGCTTCTTCCGTTTCTTTGCTCATTGCTGTTGGCTGCTGCGTTGCAGTGTGCTCTTGTGATGCTGTCTGCTGTTGCTGCTGCTCTGTGGTGTGGTGTCCGGCCCGTAAGTCAGATTGTCGATGTCTCCTTTCTTGGTGTCCTATGTGGGACTCACAGTATACCCCCACTCTCCTTCTCGTCCTCTTTTTTGTTTTTAGTGCCACTTTGCGACCACTCCATTTATCTTTTTTGCAAGATGTCTTTTGAGTGCTTTTTGTCTTAGGTTTGACTCTGGTAGCACCCATCCTCATCCAGTTGCTGGCCTGTGCCATGGAGTCAATGTGTTGTGGGTTGTCTGTAAAGATGTCTCGTGTCTGCTGCCAAGGGACTGTGCGGTAGTAATTAAGTCAGCACCTACAGCGACCAGCTGCGGAGCCTCATCCTCTGGTATCAGGGATGGATTATCCTCCGGTGTCTGGTTCGCCTCACATTCTGGTAAAGGGGTAAAATTAACAGTATCAGCATCGGGCACTGCACCTTCACCTTGTGCTGGAGTCCCAAGTGATGGCTCCTTGTAACTCGGTATCGCTATGCACACTTCATCTTTTTCAGATAGCCCAGGTGGGGACTCATCGCATCGTGTGACAGTATGTATCTGTCATCCGAAGCTGTGGAACTGCATTCCGATTCAGTATCAACTGTCGTTGTGGCACTGACGATGGGTCATCCCTGTCATTGACTATAATGTATGTATAATCTGTTGCTGTTGAGCTGTTTACGGATGCTGTCATTTGCTGTTTGCACTCCCCCTGCGGTGGAAAGTCCTCATGTCTCAGGCAGTCCAATACCGGAACTTCTTCATGGGGCTTTGACTGTTCCCCGTAAGCTTCTGGAGCTAGTTTCTCCAGAATTGGTACGATATTTGATGTTTTCAGTTGGTTCGGAGCTACATCAGCTTCGTTTGAGGTGTCTGCTGCTGCACTCTTGCTTTCCATTTCTATGTGCGCCATCTCACAGTATTCGCACTGCCCGAGGTCCGGCACAGGATGGGCATCCCTTGTGAACATCTCGTCATTCCCGCCAAACCTCCGATGTAGCACTGCACAGGCTCCCTCACTGAGTGTGCCATCTCTCCCGCGAAACAGCTTGATTAACATTTCATATTCATCCAGCTCCGGCTCATCATCCAGACCTTGGCTTACTTGATCGTTTGCACAGTCTTCATAGGATTCATCAATGTACTCATCTTCCGAGTCTGTATCATCAGCAAAGACTTCTGCTGTATAATATGACATTGCACATGGAATTATGTATTCGCATAGGATTCGACCAATTTCAAGTCAGCAGCAAGTCTTGCTGCATAACTTTTCATAGAATCATTGGATCCTGACAGTGCAGAAGGAGGCCATTCGGCCCATCGGGTCTGCAGACCCTTCGAATGAGCTACCCATTTACACTCTCCCTTCCAACCTTCCCTACCCCTGCAACCCCATAACCAAACTTGCATATCCCTGGACACTAAGGGACAATCTAATATGGCCAATCCACCTAACCTGCACATCTTTGGACTATGGGGAGGACGTGCAGACTCCGCACAGACAGTGACCCAAGCCGGAATCAAACCTGGGACCCTGGAGCTGTGAAGCAATTGTGCTATCCACAATGCTACCGTGCTGCCCTTAAGAACAAATAAATCTACACTATATCATTTTACCGTAATCCATGTAGCTATCCAATAGCTGCTTGAAGGTCCCTAATGTTTCCGACTCAACTACTTCCACAGGCAGTGCATTTCATGCCCCCACTACTCTCTGGGTAAAGAACCTACCTCTGATATCCCTCCTATATCTTCCACCTTTCACCTTAAATTTATGTCCCCTTGTAATGGTTTGTTCCAACCGGGGAAAAAGTCTCTGACTGTCTATCTATTCCCCTGATCATCGAAAAACCTCTATCAAGTCGCCCCTCATCCTTCTCCGTTCTAATGAGAAAAGGCCTAGCACCCTCAACCTTTCCTCGTAAGACCTACTCTCCATTCCAGGCAACATCCTGGTAAATCTCCTTTGGCCCTTTTCCAAAGCTTCCACATCCTTCCTAAAATGAGGCGACCAGAACTGTACACAGTACTCCAAATGTGGCCTCACCAAAGTTTTGTACAGCTGCATCATCACCTCACAGCTCTTAAATTCAATCCCTCTGTTAATGAACGCGAGCACACCATAGGCCTTCTTCACAGCTCTATCCACTTGAGTGGCAACTTTCAAAGATGTATGAACATAGACCCCAAGATCTCTCTGCTCCTCCACATTGCCAAGAACTCGATCGTTAGCCCTGTATTCCGCATTCATATTTGTCCTTCCAAAATGGACAACCTCACACTTTTCAGGGTTAAACTCCATCTGCCACTTCTCAGCCCAGCTCTGCATCCTATCTATGTCTCTTTGCAGCCGACAACAGCCCTCCTTACTATCCACAACTCCACCAATCTTCGTATCGTCTGCAAATTTACTGACCCACCCTTCAACTCCCTCATCCAAGTCATTAATGAAAATCACAAACAGCAGAGGACCCAGAACTGATCCCTGCGGTACGCCACTGGTAACTGGGATCCAGGCTGAATATTTGCCATCCACCACCACTCTCTGACTTCTATCAGTTAGCCAGTTTGTTATCCAACTGGCCAAATTTCCCACTATCCCATGCCTCCTTACTTTCTGCAGAAGCCTACCATGGGGAACCTTATCAAATGCCTTACTAAAATCCATGTACACTACATCCACTGCTTTACCTTCATCCACATGCTTGGTCACCTCCTCCAAGAATTCAATAAGACTTGTAAGGCAAGACCTACCCCTCACAAATCCGTGCTGACTATCCCTAATCAAGCAGTGTCTTTCCAGATGCTCAGAAATCCTATCCTTCAGTACCCTTTCCATTACTTTGCCTACCACCGAAGTAAGACTAACTGGCCTGTAATTCCCAGGGTTTTCCCATGTCCCTTTTTTGAACAGGGGCACGACATTCGCCACTCTCCAATCCCCTGGTACCACCCCTGTTGACAGTGAGGACGAAAAGATCATTACCAACGGCTCTGCAATTTCATCTCTTGCTTCCCATAGATCCCGTCAGACCTGGGGGACTTGTCTATCCTCAAGTTTTTCAAAATGCCCAACACATCTTCCTTCCTAACAAGTATTTCCTCGAGCTTACTAGTCTGTTTCACATTGTCCTCTCCAACAATATCGCCCCTCTCATTTGTAAATATAGAAGAAAAGTACTCGTTCAAGACCTCTCCTATCTCTTCAGACTCAATACACAATCTCCCGCTACTGTCCTTGATCGGATCTACCCTCGCTCTAGTCATTCTCATATTACTCACATATGTGTAAAAGGCCTTGGGGTTTTCCTTGATCCTACCCGCCAAAGATTGTTCATGCCCTCTCTTAGCTCTCCTAATCCCTTTCTTCAGTTCCCTCCTGGCTATCTTGTATCCCTCCAATGCCCTGTCTGAACCTTGTTTCCTCAGCCTTCCATAAGTCTCCTTTTTCCTCTTAACAAGACATTCAACCTCTCTTGTCAACCATGGTTCCCTCACTCGACCATCTCTTCCCTGCCTGACAGGGACATACATACCAAGGACACGTAGTACCTGTTCCTTGAACAAGTTCCACATTTCACTTGTGTCCTTCCCTGACAGCCTATGTTCCCAACTTATGCACTTCAATTCTTGTCTGACAACATTGTATTTACCCTTCCCCCAATTGTAAACCTTGCCCTGTTGCACGCACCTATCCCTCTCCATTACTAAGGTGAAAGTCACAGTATTGTGGTCACTATCTCCAAAATGCTCCCCCACTAACAAATCTATCACTTGGCCTGGTTCATTACCAAGTACTAAATCCAATATTGCCCCTCCTCTGGTCGGACAAACGACATACTGTGTTAGAAAAACTTCCTGGACACACTGCACAAACACCACCCCATCCAAGCTATTTGATCTAAAGAGTTTCCACTCAATATTTGGGAAGTTAAAGTCACCCATGACTACTACCCTGTGACTTCTGCACCTTTCCAAAATCTGTTTCCCAATCTGTTCCTCCACATCTCTGCTACTATTGGGGGGCCTATAGAAAACTCCTAACAAGGTGACTGCTCCTTTCCTATTTCTGACTTCAACTCATACTACCTCAGTAGGGTGATACTCCTCGAACTGCCTTTCTGCAGCTGTTATACTATCTCTAATTAACAATGCCACCCCCACCTCTTTTACCACCCTCCCTAATCTTATTGAAACATCTATAACCAGGGACCTCCAACAACCATTTCTGCCCCTCTTCTATCCAAGTTTCCGTGATGGCCACCACATCGTAGTCCCAAGTACCGATCCATGCCTTAAGTTCACCCACCTTATTCCTGATGCTTCTTGCGTTGATGTGTGCACACTTCAACCCATCTCCGTGCCTGCAAGTACTCTCCTTTGTCAGTGTTCCCTTCCCCACTGCCTCATTACACGCTTTGGCGTCCTGAATATCGGCTACCTTAGTTGCTGGACTACAAATCCGGTTCCCATTCCCCTGCATCCGGAGCATACTTTTCCACATGCTGGACATTGCCATGAGCCATGTCGGTTGCCACATTTCTGGCACAAGGTGGCAGCTCCTGTCGTCCTCTTAAAATGGCCACCCGTACTGAGACCACACTTCTTATTGAACTGCGTCACAGTGCTGATGTCTTCCTCCATGTTGGCGCCAAAATGTTTCGAGCTGAGTGTACTGATTTGCTGTGCAACCAACTCACTCACAGGACAGATCTTTATTGCTTTATCCCATATCAAATCTTCTTACCGCAGCCATCTCTCACGGAGCTTGTCATTTGATATGCCAAATACTATTTGGTCGCGGATCATTGAAGATTTCAGATTACTGCAATTGCAGGACTGGCCCTTCAGCCTCAAGTCAGTGACAAAACTGTCAAAAGATTTGCCAGGTTTCTGGGTACACGTACAAAAATTATATCTTTCAAATGTCTCATTCTTTTGGGTGAGCAATGCTGATCAAAGAACCTTATCGCTTGATCATATCTCTTGCTTTCATCTTTGCTATCAAACACAAATATGATGTAGATTTCGATAGCTTGTGGACCTGCCACCATGAGCAGCTGTGCCTGCTATTTGAAAACATGCCAGTTTTTGTCTATGTTACCCAATACTTGAAGTTGTAGGGGTGCCTTCAAACTCTCCAACTCGAGCTTCACCGTCTTTTATTGCGTTAAATTGCCACAGGCTGTAGTTTACCAGGTCGGTTGAAGAATCTTTTTTCTGTTTTGTTCTTCAGCGGGTTTACCTTTGTCTTTTCTGCTGTTTCCTTAAATGTTCAACACCCCTGGTACCATGTTGTGTGTGTTCTGTTGTCTTGTCTTTGCAATGATTCATACAGAACTGCTGATGACTTACTTGGAATGATGTTTTAATAGATGACACGTGGAAGGATAACATACAAAATGCTATACAGACTGGGTTGCTTTGGAACTACCCGATGTGCAACTGTCCTTGTGTATGCCTTACTATCGACTGCATATAGTCGGATTCACATGATCATGTCTGGCACCACCTGCTGGTGGGAGGTCGCATAGCTGAGTGTATGCAATGTTATTCACAGGCATATCACCACACCGAGTAGACTGCAATCTGAGGAATGCCTTGCAACAGGTTGTCCATCATCCTTTGAAAGGTCGCCGGATTGTAGGAAACATCAAAAAGCAAAGGATTATACTTGAACAACCTCAGTGTGTGTCATGTATCTCTTCAAATCTTCCTCTAACAAGAGTTTTTTTTCTTTTTTTCACCCCCTCTACCCCTCCCCCCCTACCCCCATGGATCTGCTGGGTGGGTGGGGGGTTGGTAGGGGGCGGACACACCGAGAGTTGTAAATCCGAACGTGGATGTCTTAACATCTCTGAGGAGGAGGGAGGGGGCGGTATTTTTATATTTAACAAAATACTAATTTTGAGATTATCGGTGTTCATCGCACCTCCCTCCCTCCCCCCAGCAGATCCATCTCCCGCTATGGGGATCAGTCTGGTCCATCCCGCCGCCTTCTCGAAGTGCCGCGGACCCGGATCAGCCAGGGCTCTTCAAAAATACCCCAAACAAAACAGCGGGAGCGGCGCTGGCAAGCGCTCCGTCTCGGCACTTTAATTGGGACATACCTTTTTTCATAGCTCCGCTCATTCACTGACTGGAAACGGGGAGGGTGGGAGCAAAGAAAAGGCAACCACAGGGCCAGAGAGAGATCCGAGCAGAGGTAAAGAGCAAGGATGAAGAAACAATCCATGATCAGAACAGCTCAAATGCAAGGCAACGTGATGGTAAGTGAGCGCTGAAGTGAGCACAACACGCTTGCTGTAAATCCAGTAACATCACTCCATCCAGCAGGGAGACATCATCCTGGGGTTAGCTAGCCCCTCAAGGATAAGTTGCAGCAGAAAGTGAGCTGTCTGCATTGTCGAATAGTTTAGACGCTTGCGACCGGTGTTTCATTGTTAAGCGGGCAACCAGGGGTTGTGTGTGTTTGTGTTTGTTGTGTGCATATTCGTGTTAGAATCTACGCCCAGCGGTTGGAACAATCATGCAAAGGTTTTAAGAAAGTGCCTCCTCTAACATATGCCTGGCTCATGCCCAGTTTTGTAAAGTTCTTGCTTCCCGCAAGAGTTGCAAACAAATCTTCCACCCTAGAACATAGAACAATACAGCGCAATGTTGCACCGAAACAAAAGCCATCTAACCTACACTATGCCATTATCATCCATAAGTTTATCCAATAAACTTTTAAATGCCCTCATGTTGGCGAGTTCACTACTGTAGCAGGTAGGGCATTCCACGGCCTCACTACTCTTTGCGTAAAGAACCTACCTCTGACCTCTGTCCTATATCTATTACCCCTCAGTTTAAAGCTATGTCCCCTTGTGCCAGCCATATCCATCCGCAGGAGAAGGCTCTCACTGTCCACCCTATCCAACCCCCTGATCATTTTGTATGCCTCTATTAAGTCTCCTCTTAACCTTCTTCTCTCCAACGAAAACAACCTCAAGTCCATCAGCCTTTCCTCATAAGATTTTCCCTCCATACCAGGCAACATCCTGGTAAATCTCCTCTGCACCCGCTCCAAAGCCTCCACGTCCTTCCTATAATGCGGTGACCAGAACTGTACGCAATACTCCAAATGCGGCCGTACCAGAGTTCTGTACAGCTGCAACATGACCTCCTGACTCCGGAACTCAATCCCTCTACCAATAAAGGCCAACACTCCATAAGCCTTCTTCACAACCCTATCAACCTGGGTGGCAACTTTCAGGGATCTATGTACATGGACACCTAGATCCCTCTGCTCATCCACACTTTCAAGAACTTTACCATCAGCCAAATATTCCGCATTCCTGTTATTCCTTCCAAAGTGAATCACCTCACACTTCTCTACATTAAACTCCATTTGCCACCTCTCAGCCCAGCTCTGCAGCTTATCTATATCCCTCTGTAACCTGCTACATCCTTCCACGCTATCGACAACACCACCGACTTTAGTATCGTCTGCAAATTTACTCACCCACCCTTCTGTGCCTTCCTCTAGGTCATTGATAAAAATGACAAACAGCAACGGCCCCAGAACAGACCCTTGTGGTACTCCACTTGTGACTGAACTCCATTCTGAACATTTCCCATCAACCACCAACCTCTGTCTTCTTTCAGCTAGCCAATTTCTGATCCACATCTCTAAATCACCCTCAATCCCCAGCCTCCGTATTTTCTGCAATAGCCTACCGTGGGGAACCTTATCAAACGCTTTGCTGAAATCCATATACACCACATCAACTGCTCTACCCTCGTCTACCTGTTCAGTCACCTTCTCAAAGAACTCGATAAGGTTTGTGAGGCATGACCTACCCTTCACAAAGCCATGCTGACTATCCCTGATCATATTATTCCTATCTAGATGATTATAAATCATGTCTCTTATAATCCCCTCCAAGACTTTACCCACTACAGACGTGAGGCTCACCGGTCTGTAGTTGCCGGGGTTGTCTCTGCTCCCCTTTTTGAACAAAGGGACCACATTTGCTATCCTCCAGTCCTCTGGCACTATTCCTGTAGCCAATGATGACATAAAAATCAAAGCCAAAGTGCAGCAATCTCTTCCCTGGCCTCCCAGAGAATCCTAGGATAAATCCCATCAGGCCCCGGGGACTTATCTATTTTCAGCCTGTCCAGAATTGCCAACACCTCTTCCCTACGTACCTCAATGCCATCTATTCTATTAGCCTGGGGCTCAGCATTCTCCTCCACAACATTATCTTTTTCCTGAGTGAATACTGACGAAAAATATTCATTTAGTATCTCGCCTATCTCTTCAGACTCCACACACAACTTCCCATCCCTGTCCTTGACTGGTCCTACTCTTACCCTAGTCATTTGCTTATTCCTGACATACCTTTAGAAAGCTTTTGGGTTTTCCTTGATCCTCCCTGCCAAATACTTCTCATGTCCCCTCCTTGCTCGTCTTAGCTCTCTCTTTAGATCCTTCCTCGCTACCTTGTAACTATCCATCGCCCCAACTGAAACTTCACACCTCATCTTCACATAGGCCTCCTTCTTCCTCTTAACAAGAGATTCCACTTCTTTGGTAAACCACGGTTCCCTCGCTCGATGCCTTCCTCCCTGCCTGACCGGTACATACTTATCAAGAACACGCAGTAGCTGATCCTTGAACAAGCTCCACTTGCAGCCTACTTCTGCACCTTATCCCCCCCAAGTCACGTCTAATGGCATCATAATTGCCCTTCCCCCAGCTATAACTCTTGCCCTGCGGTGTATACTTATCCCTTTCCATCATTAACGTAAACGTCACCGAATTGTGGTCACTGTCCCCAAAGTGCTCTCCTACCTCCAAATCCAACACCTGGCCTGGTTCATTACCCAAAACCAAATCCACCGTGGCCTCGCCTCTTGTTGGCCTGTCAACATATTGTGTCAGGAAACCCTCCTGCACACACTGTACAAAAAACGACCCATCTAATGTACTCGAACTATATCTTTTCCAGTCAATGTTTGGAAAGTTAAAGTCTCCCATAATAACTACCCTATTACTTTCGCTCTTATCCAGGATCATCCTCGCCATCCTTTCCTCTACATCCCTAGAACTATTTGGAGGCCTATAGAAGACTCCCAACAGTGTGACCTCTCCTTTCATGTTTCTAACCTCAGCCCATACTACCTCGGAAGAAGAGTCCCCATCTAGCATCCTCTCCGCCACCGTAATACTGCTCTTGACTAGCAGCGCCACACCTCCCCCTCTTTTGCCTCCCTCTCTGAGCTTACTAAAACACCTAAACCCCGGAACCTGCAACATCCATTCCTGTCCCTGCTCTATCCATGTCTCCGAAATGGCCACAACATCGAAGTCCCAGGTACCAACCCATGCTGCCAGTTCCCCTACCTTATTTCGTATACTCCTGGCATTGAAGTAGACACACTTCAAACCACCTACCTGAACACTGGCCCCCTCCTGCGACGTCAAATCTGTGCTCCTGACCTCTATACTCTCATTCTCCCTTACCCTAAAACTACAATCCAGGTTCCCATGCCCCTGCTGCATTAGTTTAAACCCCCCCAAAGAGCACGAACAAATCTCCCCCCCAGGATATTTGTGCCCCTCAGGTTCAGATGTAGACCATCCTGTCTGTAGAGGTCCCACCTTCCCCAGAAAGAGCCCCAGTTATCCAGAAATCTGAATCCCTCCCGCCTGCACCATCCTCTCTAGGTAATGGACAAGCATCTAACTTGGAACTTGGTTAAGGGTGAGCTTGTAGTCACCACATATATGCACCGTACCATCATTTTTAAGGACATGAAGGATTGGAGCTTCCCAATAGGCTCAATGATTGTTCTTTGAACTTTGTTCTAAGCCTTTGCAGCTGCTTCAACTCCTCCTCCACTTTCCTTCTCATAGTATAGGGCACCTTCTGGGCTTAAAAAAACCAAGGATTAGTCTGAGAATCTATGTACAACTTCACAGTAGTACCAAGCAATGTACCCAGTTCATAAGACAGAGGAACAGAATTAGGCCATTCGGCCCATCGAGTCTGCTCCGCCATTCAATCATGGCTGATAAGTTTCTCATCCCCATTCTCCTGCTTTCTTGACATAACCCCTGATCCCCTTATTAATCAAGAACCTCTCTATCTCTGTCTTAAAGACACTCAGTGATTTGGCTTCCATAGCCTTCTGAGGCAAAGAGTTCCACAGATTCACCACCCTCTGGCTGAAGAAATTCCTCCTCATCTCTGTTTTAAAGGATCGTCCCTTCGGTCTGAGGCTGTGCCCTTGAATTTTAGTTTTTCCTAACAGTGGGAACGTTCTCTCCATGTTCACTCTATTTAAACCTCTCAGTATCCTGTCAGTTTCAATAAGATCCCCTCTCATCCTTCTAAACTCCAACAAGTACAGACCCAGAGTCCTCAACCACTCATATGACAAGCTCTTCATTCCAGGGACCTCTTGTGGACCTCCTCTGGACCCTTTCCAAGGCCAACACATCCTTCCTTAGTTATGACGTCCAATACTGCATGTCCCTCTTTGTACATCTTTGTATCATCTGTAAGCTTAGCAGCAGTGCCCTCAGTTCATTCTTCCAGATTATTAATGTGTATTGTGCAAAGTTGTGGTCCCAACACCGACACTTGAGGCACACCACTAGTCACCCAGTTGCCATCCTGAATGTTATAACCTGCCGGGATCCTATTGGCTGGGGACAATTGGTTACCCCATGTTTCTTGGGGACGATGAGCTCCCCCAATGAGGGGGGAGGGGGCAATCACTAGTAGTTGCCGCTGTATAAATAGAGCTGGCCAGTGTGGTACGGGCTAGAGAAGGTATCAGTAGTGAACTACTGCTACTGTGTACATATTGTTGTAAACAAAGTTACTATCTGTTTGACTCTACCAACTCATGCTGGATTCTTTGTGGCCCTCACAAAACTGAAAAAGACCCCTTTATCCTCAGTTTCTGCCTTCTGCCAGTCAGGCAATCCTCTATCCATGCCAGTATCTTTCCCTTAACACCATGGATTCTTAACATATTTAACAGCCTCCTATATGGCACCTTGTCAAAGGCCTTCTGGAAATCTAAATAGATCACGTCCACTGCTTCTCCTTTGTCTAACATCCTTGTTATTTCTTCAAAGAACTCGAACAGATTTGCCGGACATGACCTCCCCTTGATGAAGCTGTGCTGACTCAGTCCTATTTTATCATGCACTTCCAAGTACGCCACAATCTCATCTTTAGTAATGAACTCTAAGACTTCTGGTGATGTGCTGAGCTGATGCACATCAGGTGGCTCTCCTATTTATACAGCGGCAACTGCTTACCATTTTTAGTCGAAATTAGGCTGTAAATCTGGTAGCATCTCACCCACAATTAAGAAAGGAAAAAAATCAGAAACTATCTTCCCCCACGACTGGCATGTCCAGTCCGTCAAGGAACTGCTTCATCCCTCGACTCCCCCTCGGGTGGCTCGGAGGATATAGAAGGCCTCAAAAGCTTTGTTGACCTTTTCCGGTTCAGCTACCAGTTTGCAGTTGTTATCCCTAACCTGTGCTATTTCTCTTGTGGCTGCCTACTTTCTCAGCTGGTGAGACAACAGGCTGCTGGCTTTGTCCCCGTGATCCTAGAAAGACCCCCTTGTCTGGCAGAGTTGGTGCACTGCTTTCCTCGTGGAGAGGAGGTGAAAGACCATCTGGAGCTTTCTCCGCTCTGTCAGTAGCTCTGTGGTTGGGGCTGTGGAGTACCTAATTGTTGCCTAGCCACCCTCTGCTCCCTGTCTCTGTGTGCTTTGTCAGCAATAATCTCTCCTCTGATCACAGCCTTCAAGGCCTCCCCCCAGAACATGGAGGGCGAGACTTCCCCATTCGGGTTATTGGTAATGTACCCGTCTATGGCCTGTGATATTGTTTTGCTAAAGGCCTTATCGGCAAGGAGGGCAGTGTACAACCTCCATGGGGAGCATTGGGCTCTATCCATCTCCAACGCCACATCCATGGAGTGTGGAGCGTGGTCGGAGATTACAACTGCAGAGTATACTGCTCTTACTGCCCCTGGGAGGACCGATTTCCCCACTATAAATATTTAGATTTTTAGATTTAGATTTATTGTCACGTGTACCGAGCTACAGTGAAAAGTATTTTTCTACGTACAGTCCAGGCAGATCGTTCCATGCATGAAAAAACATAGGACATAGGATAAATACACAATGTAAATACAGAGACATCGGGTGAAACAATTGTAGGGAAGAAGGGTAGAGAGATCAGTTCAGTCCAAAAGAGGGTAATTCAGGAGTCTGGTAACAGCGGAGAAGAGTAGGACAAAAAAGTTGATTTTGGTAAATATTCTTTGTACCGAGGGGAAGAAGGAGAAAGCCTTAGCTCTTACACTAAAACTGAAGCGGTCCAGTCCTGCACGAATAACCTTTCACAGTCCTAGTCTGCCAGGGTGTCTGCTTCATCGCTGGCTCTGCTGCTGTCTTCCTAGCCCGTGTTTATGGACATCATCGTCAGAGTCCGCAGGCATGGTGAAGTAATGCTCCCTGCCCTGAAAGGTGACCCAGAGTTTGGCTGGGTACAGCATTCCAAATTTCACCCTGTTTTTTTACAGGGTTGCTTTGGCTCTATTGAATTTCGCCCAGCGCTTGGCCAAGTCCGCCCCAATGTCCTGATAGATCCTGATCGGGTGTCCCTCCGAGTTGTAGGATCTTGTCTGCCTGTTCCTTGCGGTTTGGGGAAGCTGTGTCTCCCCACCAGGTTGCCCTACATCTGGACTCCATATTCCCTGGGGTTCCTGCCCTCAGTTCCCTCTGGTAGGCCCACTATGCGTAGGTTCTGGCGCCACGACCGGTTCTCCTGATCTTCGATCTTTCCACCTCCATTTCCAGTGCAGCGATCCAGTCGCTTTGCTCCATTGAGGCAATTTCCAGCTCCCGAATGGTTGTCCCCGAGTCTCCAAGCTGCCTCTCTGCCTTTTCCAAGGTTGCCAGCATGGTGATCAGCCACCGCCACCTTGACTGTTACCCTCATATCAATCTTAATGGCCTCCTTCAGTTCATGGAGTTCCTCATAAGGAATTCCTGCCACCCGCTCGCCGGGGAGGGGGAGCTCGGTGCGGGGCCTGGTGGTCCCTCTCGGTCGGGTGTGGCCAGGGTTTCATCACCCTGCATGTTTTCCGTATCCCTGGTTCACTTCTCCAGGCTTTTGCTGCGAATTTTTTTAATGTTCCCTGGAGCTGTTGATGCACGGCATGACTAGTCTTGACTGCTGTTGGAGGAGGATGAGGATGTATTTTTTCCCGATTCTAGTGGCCCATTTCACGTGCCTAAATCCAAGTTCACAGGACGAGAGCCACTTTGCATGCCACTTTGCATGCTCAGAACATTCTCGTCACCACATGTCCCTCCTCATCTGTAATTAGTGAGGGAACATACAAGTCAACATAGGATTCTAACCGAGTGTCAGCTCTGTCTCCGGCAGAGAATAGTCCTCGGATGTACACCGGAGAGTCCATCGGCGGAATTCTCCATTTCTGAGACTAAGTGTTGACGCTGGCGCAGGATTTGTGGATTTTCATGACAGCAAAACTGGCGCCGCACCTGGACTGATTCAGCTACTGTTAAGGGGGGGTGCCACGTGGGACATGGATTATCATCGCATTTACAGTGCAGAAGGAGGCCATTCGGCCCATCGAGTCTGCACCGGCTCTTGGAAAGAGCACACTACCCAAGGTCAACACCTCCACCCTATCCCCATTACCCAGCTGGGGTCAGCAGGCATCAGCTGACTTACGGGAGTGACATGGGGGGAGCACAAAAGCTAGACAGGGGTCTAGCGGGGGGGAGGGGAGGGGGTAAGGGGGGGAAAAGGGTTGCTGCTGCACTGGCCGAAAGGGAATGGGACACAGAAGAGGTGGTTGGGACGGGGGTCCCCCCTCTGGGGGACTGGAGGGTGAGGGAGGCGTGGACACGGGACTGGCCCAGAAAAGGAGATGGCTAGTCGGCGGGGCGTGGGGGGGTGGGGGGTGAGAGCCCCTCCAATCCGGCTGATAACGTGGAATGTGAGGGGCCTGAATGGGCCAGTGAAGAGGGCTCGAGTGTTCGCGCACTTAAAGGGACTGAAGGCGGACGTGGCCATGCTCCAAGAGACACACCTGAAGGTGGCGGACCAGGTCAGGCTAAGAAAGGGATGGGTAGGACAGGTATTCCACTTGGGACTGGACGCAAAGAATAGAGGGGTGGCAATATTGGTGGGGAAGCGGGTGTCATTTGAGGCCAAGACTATTGTAGCGGACAATGGAGGGCGATATGCAATGGTGAGCGGTAGGCTGCAAGGGATGTGGGTGGTGTTGGTAAACGTATACGCCCCGAACTGAGATGATGCAGGATTCATGAAGCGCATGTTGGGGTGCATTCCGGACCTGGAGATAGGAGGCCTGATAATGGGAGGAGACTTCAATACAGTGTTGGATCCAGCACTGGACGGCTCCAAATCAAGGACTGGAAAGAGGCCGGCGGCGGCCTAGGTACTTAGGGGGTTTATGGATCAGATGGGGGGAGTGGTCCCATGGTGGTTTGCAAGGCCGCAAAGGCCAGGGAATTTTCTTTCTTCTCCCATGTACACAAAGCCTACTCCCGGATAGATTTCTTTGTTCTGGGTAGGGCGCTCATCCCGAGGGTGGAGGGGACGGAGTATTCGGCTATAGTCGTTTCGGACCATGCCCCGCACTGGGTGGAACTGGAGCTGGGAGAGGAGAGGGACCAACGCCCGTTGTGGCGGCTGGATGTGGGACTGCTGGCGGACGAGGTGGTGTGTGGGAAGGTGAGAGGGTGTATCGAAAGGTACTTGGAGGCCAACGACAATGGGGAGGTGCGGGTGCGGGTGGTATGGGAGGCGTTGAAGGCGGTGATCAGGGGAGAGCTAATTTCCATTAGGGCTCATAGGGAGAAGATAGAGGGTATGGAAAGGGAGAGGTTAGTGGGGGAGATTTTGAGAGTGGACAGGAGATACGCAGAGGCCCCGGAGGAAAGATTACTTGGGGAAAGACGACGGCTCCAGACGGAGTTTGACTTGTTGACCACAGGGAAGGCGGAGGCACAGTGGAGGAAAGCGCAGGGGGCGACCTACGAGTATGGGGAAAAGGCTAGTCGGATGCTGGCACACCAGCTCCGTAAGGATGGCAGCGAGGGAAATAGGGGGAGTCCAAAGATGGAAGGGGAGCCACGGTTCGGAGTGTGACGAAAATAAACGAGGTATTCAAGGCCTTTTATGAAGAGCTGTACAGATCCCAGCCCCCAGCGGGGGAAGAGGGGATGAGACGATTCCCCGATCAGCTGAGATTCCCGAGGGTGGAGGAGCAAGAGGTGGCTGGTTTGGGGGCACCAATTGGGTTGGAGGAACTGAGCAAGGGTTTGGGGAGCATGCAGGCGGGGAAGGCCCCGGTACCGGACTGATTCCCGGTGGAGTTCTACAGGAAGTACGCAGACCTGTTGGCCCCGCTACTGGTGAGGACCTTTAATTAGGCAAGAGAGGAGGGGACCCTGCCCCCGACAATGTCGGAAGCGACAATTTCTTTGATCCTAAAGCGGGACAAGGACCCACTGCAATGTGGATCGTACAGGCCGATCTCGCTCCTCAATGTGGATGCAAAGTTGCTGGCAAAAGTGCTGGCCACGAGGATCGAGGACTGTGTCCCGGGGGTAATCCACGAGGACCAGACGGGATTTGTAAAGGGCAGGCAACTAAACACTAATGTGCGGCGGCTCTTAAACGTGATAATGATGCCATCGGAGGAGGGAGAGGCGGAGATAGTGGCAGCAATGGGCGCGGAGAAGGCCTTTGACCGAGTAGAGTGGGAGTACCTCTGGGAGGTGCTGTGTAGGTTTGGGTTTGGGGTAGGGTTTATCAATTGGGTTAAGCTCCTTTACAGAGCCCCGATGGCGAGTGTAGTGACGAACCGGCGGAGGTCGGAGTCCTTTCGACTGTACCGAGGGACGAGGCAGGGGTGTCCCCTGTTGTTTGCATTGGCGATCGAACCATTGGCCATGTCATTGAGGGAGTCTAATAAATGGAGGCGGGTGGTCCGAGGGGGAGAAGAGCATCGGGCGTCGCTCTATGCGGATGACCTGTTGCTGTACGTGGTGGATCCAATGGAGGGGATGGTGGAGGTCATGCAGACTCTAAGGGAGTTTGGGGAGTTTTCGGGCTATAAGCTCAATGTAGGGAAGAGTGAGCTCTTTGTATTGCAGGCGGGTGACCAAGAAAGAGGGATAGGGGACCTACCGCTGAGGAGGGCTGAGGGGAGCTTTCGGTATCTGGGGATCCAGATAGCCAGGAGTTGGGGGAACCCTACATAAACTGAATCTGACAAGGTTGGTGGAGCAAATGGAGGAGGATTTCAAAAGATGGGACATGTTACCGCTCTCGCTGGTGGGTAGAGTGCAGTCGGTCAAAATGGTGGTCCTTCCGAGGTTTCTGTTTGTGTTTCAGTGCCTTCCCATCGTGATCACTAAGGCCTTTTTTAAGAGAGTAGGCAGGAGTATTATGGGGTTTGTGTGGGCGAATAAGACCCCGAGAGTAAGGAGAGGGTTCCTGGATCGCAGTAGGGACCGAGGAGGGTTGGCGCTGCCAAACCTGGGGAGCTACTACTGGGCAGCAAATGTGGCAATGATCCGCAAGTGGGTTATGGAGGGAGAGGGGGCGGCATGGAAGAGGATGGAGATGGCGTCCTGTCAAGGAACGAGCCTGGGGGCGTTGGTGATGGCACCGCTGCCGCTCTCACCGACAAAGTATACCACGAGCCCGGTGGTTGCGGCAACGCTAAGGATCTGGGGTCAGTGGAGACGGCACCGGGGTGCAATGGGAGTATCGGTGTGGTCCCGGATCAGGGGTAACCACCGGCTTGTCCCGGGGAAGATGGACGGGGGGTTCCAGAGCTGGCATCGGGCGGGGATTGGAAGAATGGGGGACCTGTTCATCGACGGGACGTTTGCGAGTCTAGGGGCACTGGAGGAGAAGTTCGAGTTGCCCCCGGGAAATGCCTTTAGATAAATGCAGGTGAGGGCTTTTGTGAGGCGACAGGTGAGGGAATTCCCGTTGCTCCCGGCACAAGAAGTTCAAGATAGGGTGATCTCGAGTGTATGGGTCGGGGAGGGCAAGGTGTCGGAAATACACCAGGAGTTGAAAGAAGAGGGGGAAGCGCTGGTAAAAGAGTTGAAGGGTAAATGGGAGGAGGAGCTAGGGGAGGAGATCGAGGAAGGTCTATGGGCTGATGCCCTAGGTAGGGTTAATTCCTCCTCCTCGTGTGCCAGGCTCAGCCTGATACAATTTAAGGTGGTCCACAGAGCGCACTTGACGGGGGCGAGGTTGAGTAGGTTCTTTGGGGTAGAGGACAGATGTGGAAGGTGCTCAGGGAGCCCGGCGAACCATGTCCATATGTTTTGGTCATGCCCGGCACTGGAGGGGTTATGGAGAGGAGTGGCGGGAGCAATATCTCAGGTGGTGAAAGTCCAGGTCAAGCCAAGCTGGTGGCTAGCAATATTTGGAGTAGTGGACGAACCGGGAGTGCAGGAGGCGAAAGAGGCCGGCATTCTGGCCTTTGCGTCCCTTGTAGCCCGGCGAAGGATCTTGCTGATGTGGAAGGAGCCGAAGCCCCCCAGCCTGGAGGCCTGGATAAATGACATGGCTGGGTTCATAAAGTTGGAGAGGATTAAGTTCGCCTTGAGAGGGTCTGCGCAGGGGTTCTACAGGCGGTGGCAACCGTTCCTAGACCATCTCGCGGAGCGTTAGAGGAAGGTCGGTCAGCAGCAGTAGCAACCTTGGTGGAGGGGGGGTGGAGGGGACGTCCTGGGAGGGTGGATGAGCAAGAGATAACATGAAGGGTTGGAGAAACTGGCACGTACGGGTGAGGGCCAGTGTACAAAGCTGTGTAAATATATCATTTTGTCATGTATATATCTTGCTCTGCGCGATTTCTCATTTTTTTTTGTTACGAGGGGGGTTATTGTAAGGGAGAAAAATTGTGTTAAAACACTTTAATAAATATATATTTTTTTTAAATACTGCTCCCAACCCATCTTTCAACATGTCTGTCAATATCTTTGCCTTCGTAGAATCAAAAAATGTTAACAGAGGTGCTGTAGTCAATGCTTCCTGTAACATTTACCATTCATGTCTGTCCAACCACTGGAAAAGAGTCAGCGGGATTCTCACCTCTGGGGACTTCCGGCGGGAGAACCGGCGCCAACCACTCCGGAGAAAGTGTGGAATTCTCCGCACTTCCGGGGGCAAGGTGGATGCCGGAGGGGTTGGGGCCTCTCCAACCAGTGCGCAAGTTCGCGCATGCGCCGAAGGGCCGACGTGATCTCGCACATGCGCGGACCCGCCGGCGTGGTTCCGCGCATGGGAAGACCGGCCGGCGTATTTTGCCGCATGCGCAGGGAGTTCTCTTCTCCGCACCGGTCATGGCGGAGCCCTACAGGGGCCGGCGCGGAAGGAAGGAATGTCCCCATGGCACAGGCTCCCCCGCAGGTCGGTGGGCCTCGATCGCGGGCCAGACCACCACCCCCCGGGGTCGGATTTCCCCCCCCCCCTCCGAGGACCACCCCAACCGACTTACCTGCCAGCTCCCGCCATGTAACACGCCGGCAGGACTGGCCAAAAACGGACGGCCGCTCGGCCCATTAGGGCCGGGAGAATTACCGGGGGGGGGGGGGTGGCGCCGCCAACGGCCCACGATCGGCATGGCGTGAACCCCGTCCCCACCCAAATACCGGCGCTGCAGAATACAACAGCCGGCGTCGGGGTGGCGGGGCGGGATTCGCGCCGCCCCCCCTGGGGATTCTCCGACTCGGCGATTCCTGGAGAATACGACCCAGTGTCTTTCTTTATTTATTCTCTCAGACACGTTCTTTTCACTCAAAGGTTAGGAATAAATTTATCATGCCAAGCATCCTGAGGACTCCTTTTCTGCCTTTAGGATGTGGTATGTTAAAAATCACCTTGATTTTTTTCTTGGTCAGATTGTATATCTTTAGCAGAAAGTTTGTCTCCTAAGAATGTGGGGCGGGATTCACCCCTACCCGGCGGTTATTATCTAACCTAATAATAAGACCCATTGGTGTAAGGTAAGTGCCATATTATATTATATATTATTAGCATTGTGCAGGCCAAGGATTGGCGGTGGAGGAGCAGTCTCTGTCAGCGAGAGAACCTGAGAACATCTCAGAAGGTAAGCAAGTGATTTTTACTTTTATACCTTTTTTCAAATTGTGTGTGTCGGGGGGGACAGAAAAGCTGTGACCTGAGTGGCTGGTTGGGATTCTAACCTAAATTTTTTTGACTATTTGGGAACTAATTAAACATAATAACTTAATTATAATTTAGAGGATATCTAAGCCAGAGATCGGAGGATATTATAGTTAGCTATCGCATTTCTATTAGAAATCTAGTGCTAGGTAACAGGTAGTTGACAGTAACTTTGTAATTTAAAAAAAGTATTTATTAAAAAAAAAAGACAAATTTTAATTTTAATTAATTGACGCAATGTCAGTTAGAGGGGTGCTGTGCTCTGACTGTGAGATGTGGCAGGTCCGGGAGGCTTCCAGCGTCCTGGATGGCTTCATCTGCAGAAAGTGCACCCAACTGCAGCTCCTCACAGACCGCATGGTTCGGTTGGAGCAGCAATTGGATGCACTTAGGAGCATGCAGGTGGCGGAAAGCGTCATAGATCGCAGTTATGTAAGTGTGGTCACACCCAAGGTGCAGGCAGAGAAATGGGTGACCACCAGAAAGGGCAGGCAGTCAGTGCAGGAATCCCCTGTGGTTGTCCCCCTCTCGAACAGATATACCCCTTTGGATACTGTCGGGGGGGATAGCCTATCAGGGGAAAACAGCAGCAGCCAGAGCAGTGGCACCACGGCTGGCTCTGATGTTCAGAAGGGAGGGTCAAAGCGCAGAAGAGTAATAGTTATAGGGGACTCTATAGTCAGGGGAACAGATAGGCGCTTCTGTGGACGTGAAAGAGACTCCAGGATGGTATGTTGCCTCCCTGGTGCCAGGGTCCAGGATGTCTCCGAACGGGTAGAGGGAATCCTGAAGGGGGAGGGCAAACAGGTAGAGGTCGTTGTACATATTGGTACTAACGACATAGGCAGGAAGAGGCATGAGGTCCTGCAGCAGGAGTTCAGGGAGCTAGGCAGAAAGTTAAAAGACAGGACCTCAAGGGTTGTAATCTCGGGATTACTCCCTGTGCCACGTGCCAGTGAGGCTAGAAATAGGAAGATAGAGCAGACAAACACGTGGCTAAACAGCTGGTGTAGGAGGGAGGGTTTCGGTTATCTGGACCACTGGGAGCTCTTCCGGGGCAGGTGTGACCTGTATAAGATGGACGGGTTGCATCTAAACCGGAGAGGCATAAATATCCTGGCCGCGAGATTTGCTAGTGTCACACGGGAGGGTTTAAACTAGTATGGCAGGGGGGTGGGCACGGGAGCAATAGGTCAGAAGGTGAGAGCGTTGAGGGAGAACTAGGGAATATGGACAGTGTGGCTCTGAGGCAGAGCAGACGGGGAGAAGTTGCTGAACACAGCGGGTCTGGTGGCCTGAAGTGCATATGTTTTAATGCAAGGAGCATTACGGGTAAGGCAGATGAACTTAGAGCTTGGATTACTACTTGGAACTATGATGTTGTTGCCATTACAGAGACCTGGTTGAGGGAAGGGCAGGATTGGCAGCTAAACGTTCCAGGTTTTAGATGTTTCAGGCGGGATAGAGGGGGATGTAAAAGGGGAGGCGGAGTTGCGCTACTTGTTCAGGAGAGTATCACCGCTATACAGCGAGAGGACACCTCAGAGGGCAGTGAGGCTATATGGGTAGAGATCAGGAATAAGAAGGGTGCAGTCACAATGTTGGGGGTATACTACAGGCCTCCCAACAGCCAGCGGGAGATAGAGGAGCAGATAGGTAGACAGATTTTGGAAAAGAGTAAAAACAACAGGGTTGTGGTGATGGGAGACTTCAACTTCCCCAATATTGACTGGGACTCACTTAGTGCCAGGGGCTTAGACGGGGCAGAGTTTGTAAGGAACATCCAGGAGGGCTTCTTAAAACAATATGTAAACAGTCCAACTAGGGAAGAGGCGGTACTGGACCTGGTATTGGGGAATGAGCCCGGCCAGGTGGTAGATGTTTCAGTAGGGGAGCATTTCGGTAACAGTGACCACAATTCAGTAAGTTTTAAAGTACTGGTGGACAAGGATAAGAGTGGTCCGAGGATGAATGTGCTAAATTGGGGGAAGGCTAATTATAACAATATTAGGCGGGAACTGAAGAGCATAGATTGGGGGCGGATGTTTGAGGGCAAATCAACATCTGACATGTGGGAGGCTTTCAAGTGTCAGTTGATAGGAATACAGGACAGGCATGTTCCTGTGAGGAAGAAAGACAAATACGGCAATTTTCGGGAACCTTGGATGACAAATGATATTGTAGGCCTCGTCAAAAAGAAAAAGGAGGCATTTGTCAGGGCTAAAAGGCTGGGAACAGACGAAGCCTGTGTGGCATATAAGGAAAGTAGGAAGGAACTTAAGCAGGGAGTCAGGAGGGCTAGAAGGGGTCATGAAAAGTCATTGGCAAATAGGGTTAAGGAAAATCCCAAGGCTTTTTACACTTACATAAAAAGCAAGAGGGTAGCCAGGGAAAGGGTTGGCCCACTGAAGGATAGGCAAGGGAATCTATGTGTGGAGCCAGAGGAAATGGGCGAGGTACTAAATGAATACTTTGCATCAGTATTCACCAAAGAGAAGGAATTGGTAAATGTTGAGTCTGGAGAAGGGGGTGTAGATAGCCTGGGTCACATTGTGATCCAAAAAGACGAGGTGTTGGGTGTCTTAAAAAATATTAAGGTAGATAAGTCCCCAGGGCCAGATGGGATCTACCCCAGAATACTGAAGGAGGCTGGAGAGGAAATTGCTGAGGCCTTGACAGAAATCTTTGGATCCTCGCTGTCTTCAGGGGATGTCCCGGAGGACTGGAGAATAGCCAATGTTGTTCCTCTGTTTAAGAAGGGTGGCAGGGATAATCCCGGGAACTACAGGCCGGTGAGCCTTACTTCAGTGGTAGGGAAATTACTGGAGAGAATTCTTCGAGACAGGATCTACTCCCATTTGGAAGCAAATGGACGTATTAGTGAGAGGCAGCACGGTTTTGTGAAGGGGAGGTCGTGTCTCACTAACTTGATAGAGTTTTTCGAGGAGGTCACTAAGATGATTGATGCAGGTAGGGCAGTAGATGTTGTCTATATGGACTTCAGTAAGGCCTTTGACAAGGTCCCTCATGGTAGACTAGTACAAAAGGTGAAGTCACACGGGATCAGGGGTGAACTGGCAAGGTGGATACAGAACTGGCTAGGCCATAGAAGGCAGAGGGTAGCAATGGAGGGATGCTTTTCTAATTGGAGGGCTGTGACCAGTGGTGTTCCACAGGGATCAGTGCTGGGACCTTTGCTCTTTGTAGTATATATAAATGATTTGGAGGAAAATGTAACTGGTCTGATTAGTAAGTTTGCAGACGACACAAAGGTTGGTGGAATTGCGGATAGCGATGAGGACTGTCTGAGGATACAGCAGGATTTAGATTGTCTGGAGACTTGGGCGGAGAGATGGCAGATGGAGTTTAACCTGGACAAATGTGAGGTAATGCATTTTGGAAGGGCTAATGCAGGTAGGGAATATACAGTGAATGGTAGAACCCTCAAGAGTATTGAAAGTCAAAGAGATCTAGGAGTACAGGTCCACAGATCACTGAAAGGGGCTACACAGGTGGAGAAGGTAGTCAAGAAGGCATACGGCATGCTTGCCTTCATTGGCCGGGGCATTGAGTATAAGAATTGGCAAGTCATGTTGCAGCTGTATAGAACCTTAGTTAGGCCACACTTGGAGTATAGTGTTCAATTCTGGTCGCCACACTACCAGAAGGATGTGGAGGCTTTAGAGAGGGTGCAGAAGAGATTTACCAGAATGTTGCCTGGTATGGAGGGCATAAGCTATGAGGAGCGATTGAATAAACTCGGTTTGTTCTCACTGGAACGAAGGAGGTTGAGGGGCGACCTGATAGAGGTATACAAAATTATGAGGGGCATAGACAGAGTGGATAGTCAGAGGCTTTTCCCCAGGGTAGAGGGGTCAATTACTAGGGGGCATAGGTTTAAGGTGAGAGGGGCAAAGTTTAGAGTAGATGTACGAGGCAAGTTTTTTACGCAGAGGGTAGTGGGTGCCTGGAACTCACTACCGGAGGAGGTAGTGGAGGCAGGGACGATAGGGACATTTAAGGGGCATCTTGACAAATATATGAATAGGATGGGAATAGAAGGATACGGACCCAGGAAGTGTAGAAGATTGTAGTTTAGTCGGGCAGTATGGTCGGCACGGGCTTGGAGGGCCGAAGGGCCTGTTCCTGTGCTGTACATTTCTTTGTTCTTTGTTCTTTGTTTTGGGACGGCGCGGCATGAAGCAGTCAGACCGCCCCAAAGTTGCGGAATCGTCCACACCTTCAGGGGCTAGGTGCGGAAGGATAGAGTGCCCCCACGGCACAGGCCCGCCCGTGGATCGGTGGCCCCCGATCGTGGGCCAGGTCACCGTGGGGGCACCTCCCGGGGTCAGATCCTTCCGCGCCCCCCCCAAGAACCCTGGAGCCCACCCGCGCCGCTAGGTCCCGCTGGTAAGGGACCTACTCCAATTTACACCGGCGGGACTGGTAACAGACGGGCGGGACTTCGGCCCATCGCATGCCGGAGAATTCGGGCAGCCCCGGCGCCCATTGAGTCGCGCCGAACCCCTCCATTCTCTGAGGCGGGCGCCACAACTCACGGCGGGCCGATATTTGGGGGGCCGGAGAATTAGGAGGATGGCGGGGGCGGGATTCAATCATGGGAATCCCACCCATGATTTTTTTCGACTCCAAACTAACATTTGGCTTTATTCAGTTTCAATCCATACTTTTTGATGCTTCTCAGCACTTTGACAAGCCTCTCGTCATGCTTGTTGAGCTCCATACAATAATGTCATCAACGTATACACTGATGCCTGGAATGCATTCTACAACGTGTTCCATTGCCCTATGGAAAATTTCAAATGCTGAAATAATAGCAAATGGCATTCTGAGAAAACAATATTGCCCGAATGGTGTATTGAAGGTGCTCTCCTCATCTAACTTGAGTTGCCAAAAACCTTGTGATACATCTGGGGCGCAATTCTCCCCCAACGGCGCGATGTCCGCCGACTGGCGCCCAAATCTGTGCCAATCAGACGGGCATCGCACCGCCCCAAAGGTGCGGAATGCTTCGCATCTTTGGGGGCCGAGCCCTAACACTGAGGGGCTAGGCCGACGCCAGAGGGATTTCCGCCCTGCCATCTGGCGGAAATGGCGTTTGTTGCCCCGCCAGCTGGCGCGGAAATGCGGCGCATGCGCGGGAGTGTCAGTGGCCGCTGACAGTTTCCCGCGCATGCGCAGTGGGGAGAGTCACTTCCGCCTCCGCCATGGTGGAGACCGTGGCGGAGGCGGAAGGGAAAGAATGCCCCCATGGCGCAGGCCCGCCCGCGGATCGGTGGGCCCCGATCATGGGCCAGGCCACCATGGGGGCACCCCCGGGGTCAGATTGCCCCGCGCCCCCCCCAGGACCCTGGAGCCCGCCCACGCCGCCTGGTCCCGCCGGTAAATACCAGCTTTGATTTACGCCGGCGGGACAGGCAATTTCAGGGCGGGACTTCGGCCCATGCGGGCCGGAGAATTGAGCAGGGGGTCCCGCCAACCGGTGGGGCCCGATTCCCGCCCCCGCCCAATCTCCGGTACCCGAGACTTCGGCGGGGGCGGGGGTGGGATTCACGGCAGCCAACGGCCATTCTCCGACCCGGCGGGGGGTCGGAGAATGACGCTGATTTCTAAAACATTTCACTCCTGGCATCTCACATATGGGGCGTCATTCTCCGACCTCCCGCCGGGTCGGAGAATGGCCGTTGGCCGCCGTGAATCCCGCCCCCGCCGAAGTCTCCGGTACCGGAGATTGGGCGGGGGCGGGAATCGGGCTGCGCCGTTTGGCGGGACCCCCTGTTCAATTCTCCGGCCCGGATGGGCCGAAGTCCCGCTCAGAAATTGCCTGTCCCGCCGACGTAAATCAAACCTGGTATTTACCGGCGGGACCAGGCGGTGTGGGCGGGCTCCGGGGTCCTGGGGGGGGGCGCGGGGCGATCTGACCCCGGGGGGTGCCCCCACGGGGGCCTGGCCCGCGATCAGGGCCCACCGATCCGCGGGCGGGCCTGTGCCGTGGGGGCACTCTTTCCCTTCCGCCTCCGCCACGGCCTCCACCATGGCGGAGGCGGAAGAGACTCTCCCCACTGCGCATGCGCGGGAAACGTTCAGCGGCCGCTGATGCTCCCGCGCATGCGCCGGGAAACTGTCAGCGGCCGCTGACGCTCCCGCGCATGCGCCGCATTTCCGCGCCAGCTGGCGGGGAAACAAACGCCATTTCCGCCAGCTGGCGGGGCGGAAATCCCTCCGGCGTCGGCCTAGCCCCTCAATGTTGGGGCTAGGCCGCCAAAGATGCGGAGCATTCCGCACCTTTGGGCCGGCGCGATGCCCGTCTGATTGGCGCCGTTTTTGGCGCCAGTCGCCGGACATCGCGCCCTTGGGGGAGAATTTCGCCCATGATTTCTTCTCTCTTCAGAATAGGATAGTGCTCTCTTTTAATGCTTAAATTGAGATCCTTCGGATCCATACGGATACGTAGGTCATTATTACATTTCTTCACGTAAACCATGAAGTTCACCTAATCTGTTGGTTCTTCAATGCATCGTCATTCTCTCCAGTTCATTCTTAAGTCGTTCCTTCAGTGGAGCTGGTACACATCTTGGTGCATGTATGACTGGTCATGCATTGTCTGTTAACTGTACGCAATATGTGAATGGTAACACTCCGAATCCTTGAAAAATTACAGGAAATTCTTTCAGGATTGCATCCATTGATGTCTGTTGCGCAGTTTACAGTCTGCAATGTAGACTCTTTTCACGAGCTCGAGTGCTTCACATGCTTCCACTCCTAATAAAGATTCATGCTCAACGTCTACGATTGAGAACTTTACTGAGTGCACTTTGTTCTTTGCACGGACCTCAAGTTCAGACTCCCAGTGTATTAATTATTTTGCCATTATAATCTTTTAATAGTGTGGTGACATTTAAAATATGTCGCTTAATCATCATTTCTTGTAAATTGGATAAACTGATTAAATTGGCTCTCGCTCCCATGTCACATTTGACATTCCATTAATCATCAGAGGAACTATCCAGTTATCTCTTTGAACACTTACATCTGCATTGCTGTTACTGCAAAGTTACTTTGGCGCCTGTTTAACTTGCATGCTGTTACAATGCATATCTTCACTGGAAATTATCTGTGAAGAAAGCGTCTTCAAGACTTATTTCATCAATCACGTTGATTGACCTTAGAATTTCTGATTTTTTAGCAGAAAAACACTGTTTGGCAAAATGATTGTTGCCTTTGCATCTGGAACAGATTTTACCAATACTGGACATTGCCTTTGCAAATGTTTGTTGCCGCATCGCTTGCATACAATGGAGGTTTCATTTACTCATTTAAAATGGCCACCACTGCTGGGTTCATGTTTTCCCGTCGGCTGGGTCACAACACTAATGGCGTTGGCTGCCTCTCTGAGCTTTGCGCCAAAATTCTTCAGGTTTTGAGTGCTAATCTGCTGTGCAGCTAGCTCGCTGGCATGGCAAATATTAATATCATCGAGCTGAAGGTCATTTTCCCTTAACAGCCTCTCCCGTACCTTGCCGTTACAAATCCCCAAAGCGATTTGATCGCAGATCATCGACACTTGCAAGGTAGAAAAAGTACACGACTGAGCCTTCAATCGCAAATCGGTCAAAAAACTATCAAACAATTCACCTGCCTTCTGGGTGCGTATGTGAAAAATATAGCGTTTGAATGTCTCATTATTTTTGTGTGCAATGCTGTTTGAATTGCTTTACAACTTCATTGAAATTTTTGCTATCCGCTTCGCTATCGAAAACAAACGTATTAAATATTTATTTCACTTGTGGGCCTGCTACAGTGAGCAGCAACGCTATGCGGCTCTCATGAGGCTGTGCCTGCAGACCGAGGACTGCAACATGGAGTGTGCATTGCTGTTTGAAAACGCGCCAATTCTCGTCTACATTACCAGTGACTCGAAGCTGGTGTGGTGCCTTCAGACCTTCCATCCTGGACTTCGAAGTCGAGCTGTGCGTTGAGCAAAATTCGTCAGTAGTTCACGAGGTTAGTAGAAGATTTTTTATTTTTGCTTCTTAGGTTATCTTTTGCTGTTCGGATCTTCAAAGGATCTTAATTTCTTGTTAGATCTTCAATACTGGCGCCATGTTTCATTCTGGTGCTTGACCGGTTGGAATAAATGCACTAAAAAAAAGTCTAATTCTCAGACTAGTTAAAGTTTTATTGTTGAACAATTGTGTGATTGATGCACGATCAATTGTACAAAGACCCAGATTGGGTACAGCTGTGGCTCACCACATTCACCCCCTATTAAAAATGAATCCGGCGGGGGTGGTCTTGAACTATATACAGTATTGAAAATTATGTACAGCGTTTTATTAAAAAAGAAGTGAGAAAAGAAAATGTCCTTTTGAAAGTCCGGTGCCAGTTAGAGGTTCAACCGGTCTGGTGCCTTGACTTTCCGCTGGGAGCGATGTAACGGTGGCGGCGATGTCGATGCTGGCGACGTCGGTGCCGGCCTGATGCTGGATGACTCCGGAAGCGTGCCGAAATCCTCTTAATTCTCTTGCGTTGGCAGGGGAAGGAGGGATGGGCCTGATGGGGTTAATGTTGGAAGCGCCGGGGAAGGGAAGGATGGCGCCTGGACGGGGAGTGTGTATGGGTGGAACCTGCTGGTGCTAGGTCCCTGAGGGAGACAGTATCTTGGCAGCTGTCGGGGTATGCCACATAGGCATACTGGGGGTTGGCATGGAGCAAGTGTACCCTATCCACCAACGGGTCCACCTTGTGGAGTCGGACGTGCCTACGGAGCAGGACCGGTCCTGGAGCTGCGAGCCAAGTCGGGAGCGACACCCCAGATGGACTTCCTGGGGAAGGTAAAGAGACGTTCATGGGGTGTGTTATTCGTAGCGGTGCACAGTAGTGACCGGATGGAGTGTAGTGCATCAGGGAGGACCTCCTGCCAGTGAGAGGCTAGGAGGTTCCTGGACCGTAGGGCCAGCTGGATGGCCTCCAAACAGTCCCGTTCTCCCTCTCTACCTGCCCGTTTCCCCGGGGGTTGTAGCTGGTCGTTCTGCTGGAGGCGATACCCCTGCTAAGCAGGAACTGACGCAGCTCATCACTCATGAATGAGGATCCCCTGTCGCTGTGGATGTAGGTGGGGAAACTGAACAGAGCAAAGATTGTGTTGAGGGTCTTGATGACGGTGGCAGATGTCATATTGGGGCATAGAATGGCGAAGGGGAACCTGGAGTACTCATCGACCACACTGAGGATAAATGTGTTTCAGTCGATGGAGGGGAGGGGCCCTTGGAAATCCACGCTGAGGCGTTCAAAGAGGCGGGACGCCTTCACCAGTCGTGCACGGTCCGGCCGGTAGAAGTGCGGCTTGCACTCCGCACAGACCTGGCATTCCCTGGTGACTGTCCGTACTTCCTCGACGGAGTAGGGCAGATTGCGAGCCTTGACAAGATGGTACAATCGTGTGACCCCCCGGGTGACAAAGGCTGTCGTGTAGGGTCCAGAGTTGGTCTACTTGTGCGCTGGCACATGTACCTCGGGATAGGGCGTCTGGGGGCTCGTTGAGTTTGCCGGGGCGATACAAGATCTCGTAATTATAGGTGGAGAGCTCGATTCTCCACCGCAAGATTTTATCATTTTTGATCTTGCCCCGCTGCGTGTTGTTGAACATGAAGGCTACCGACCGTTGGTCAGTGAGGAGAGTGAATCTCCTGCCGGCCAGATAATGCCTCCAATGCCGCACAGCTTCAACGATAGCTTGGGCCTCTTTTTCGATGGACGAGTGCCGAATTTCTGAGGCATGAAGGGCGTGGGAAGAGAAAGCCATGGGTCTGCCTGCCTGATTGAGGGTGGCGGCAAGGGCGATGTCTGATGCATCGCTTTCTACTTGGAAGGGCAGTGTCTCATCTACTGCGTGCATCCCGGCCTTGGCTATGTCTGCTCTGATATGGGCAAAGGCCTGTTGTGTCTCGGCCAAAAGGGGAAACTGGGTGGACTGTATGAGTGGGCGGGCCTTGTCCGCGTAGTTTGGGACCCACTGGGCGTAGTACGAAAAGAACCCAGGCAGCATTTGAGGGCCTTGGGGCAGTGGGGGAGGGGAAGCGCATGCGCTCGGGATCGGGCCCCAGAACTCCGTTCTGGACCACATAGCTGAGGATGGCTAAGCGGGTCGAGCTGAACACACACTTCTCCTTATAAGTAAGGTTAAGGAGAGTGGCGATGCGGAGGAATTTAGCAGGGTTGGCATCGTGGTCCTGCTGATCATGGCCGCAGATGGTGACATTGTCTAGGTACGGAAACGTGGTCCGCAAACCGTACCGGTCGGCCATTCGGTCCATCTCCCTTTGGAAGACCGAGATCCCGTTAGTGACGCCAAAGGGAACTCTAAGAAAGTGATAGAGATGACCGTCCGCCTCGAAGGCAGTGTATGGACGGTCCGATTTACGGATGGGGAGCTGGTGGTAGGCGGATTTTAGGTCAATCGTTGAGAAGGCCTGGTACCGCGCAATCTGATTGACCATATCAGATATGCGTGGGAGTGGGTATGCGTCGAGCTGCGTGTACCGATTGATTGTCTGGCTATAGTCCACCACCATTCTATGCTTCTCCCCAGTGTCGTGTTGGGTGTTCTGGTCTACAAACAGGTTAACACGGCTGGAGATGGTGTAACTCTATTTTATTAACAACTCAACTGTAATAACATACTGTCAGCTTGGTTACGTGCATTACCAGCTTATCTGTGGACCCTGTCCTATCACTATCTAGGTGAGGCACTCAGCACATGGTGAATGTGTGAGAGGCAGGCTGTGAGCTCTGTGCTCTTGAGCTGGCTGCTGCTGGAATGAGCGAGAACTCTGGTGTCCCCTGTCTTTATAGTGCGTGTGCTCTCACTGGTGATTGGCTGCGATGTTGTGTATGCTGGTTGGTCCTACTGTATGTCCATCAGTGTGTCAGTGTGTGTGTGATTGCACCATGATATGCTAATATATATCATGACACCCAGTTTTAACGACTACCACTTGAGCTCTCCAGGGGCTGTTACTGTCCTCGATGATACCCTCCCGAAGCAGCCGCTGGACTTCGGACCTGATGAAGGTCCTGTCCTGGGTGCTGTACCGTCTGCTCCTGGTGGCAACGGGTTTTCAATCCAAAGTTAGATTGGCAAAGAGGGGGAGGGGGGGGGGGGGAACTTTAGGGTCACGAGGCCGCACACAGTGAGGGGTGGTAGGGGCCCGCCGAATTTGAGGGTGAGGCTCTGGAGATTGCACTGGAAATCCAGGCCTAGTAATAGTGCAGTGCAGAGATTAGGAAGGCCTTGCTGACGGTGGTTGCGGTCATGTCGGGGCAGTGGATGGCAAATGGGAACCGGGAGTACTCGTCAATCACGTTCAGGAAGTACGTGTTGCGGTCGGTGGAGGGGAGAGGGCCTTTGAAGTCCATGCTGAGGCGTTCAAAGGGACGGGAAGCCTTTACCAGGTGCGCTTTCTCTGGCCTGTAGAAGTGCGGCTTGCACTCCGCTCAGATTTGGCAGTTCCTCGTGGCGGTCCTGACCTCCTCGATGGAGTAGGGCAGGTTGCGGGTCTTGATGAAATTGAAGAATCGAGTGACCCCTGGGTGGCAGAGGTCCTCAGGGAGGACCCGGAGGCGGTCCACTTGTGTGTTGGCACATGTGCCGCGGAATAGGGCATCAGGGGGCTCATTTAGCTTCCCGGGATGATACAAGATCCCGTTGTAGGTGGAGAGCTCGATCCACCACCGTAAGATCTTATCATTCTTTATCTTGCCCCGCTGTGCATTATTGAACATGAAAGCAACCCACCGTTGGTCAGTGAGGAGAGTGAATCTCCTGCAGGCCAGATAGTGCCTCCAATGCGGCACAGCTTCTACTATGGCTTGGGCCTCCGTTTCAACAGAGGAATGGCGGATTTCTGAAGCATGGAGGGTACGTGAGAAGAAGGCCACGGGCCTGCCCGCTTGGTTGAGGGTGGCCACCAGAGCTACGTTGGACACGTCGTTTTCGACTTGGAGTGGGAGGGACTCATCAATAGTGTGCATCGTGGCCTTTGCGATATCCGCTTTTATGCGGCTGAAGGCCTGACGGGCCTCTGCCGAGAGGGGAAAAACCGTGGATTGGATTAGTGGGCGGGCCTTGTCCGCATAATTGGGGACCCACTGGGCATAATATGAAAAAAATCCCAGGCATCGTTTCAGGGCCTTGGAGCAGTGGGGGAGGGGAATCCTCATGATGTTTGGGATCTGGGCCTATAACTCCATCATGCAGTACGTAGCCGAGGATGGCTAGACGGTTAGTGCTGAACACGCATTTGTCCTTGTTGTAGGTTAGATTAAGAATTTTTGCGGTATGGAGGAATTTTCTGAGGTTGGTGTCGTGGACCTGCTGGTCATGGCCGCAGATGGTGATGTTGTCGAGGTACGGAAACGTGGCCCGCAAACCGTACCGGTCAACCATTCAGTCCATCTCCCGTTGGAAGACTGAGACCCCATTTGTGACACTGAAGGGAACCCTTAGGAAGTAGAGCCGCCCATCTGCTTCGAATGCAGTGTATTTGCAGTCGCTAGGGCGGATGGGGAGCTGGTGGTAGGGCGGACTTGAGATGCATAGTGGAAGTGACCTTGTCTTGTGCAATCTGATTGACCAAATCAGATATGCGGGGGAGAGGGTACGCGTCGAGCTGCGTATACCTGTTGATGGTCTGACTATAATCGATGACCATTCTATGCTTCTCCCCGGTCTTTACAACCACTACTTGAGCTCTCCAGGGACTGTTGCTAGCCTCGATAATGCCTTCCTTCAGTAACCGCTGGACTTCCAACCTAATGAAGGTCCGGTCCTGGGCGCTGTACCGTCTGCTCCTGGTGGCGACGGGTTTGCAATCCGGTGTGAGGTTCGCAAAAAGGGAAGGCAGATCGACCTTGAGGGTCGCGAGGCTGCAGACAGTGAAGGGGGTATAGGGCCGCTGAATTAAAAAGTTAAACTCTGGAGGTTGCATTGGAAGTTTAACCTGAGGAGCGTGGCAGCGCAGAGGTGAGGGAGGACGTAGAGGCGGAAATTTTTTAATTCCCTTCCCTGGACCATGAGGTTCGCTACGCAGAACCCTTTGATTTCTACAGAGTGAGACCCGGGGGCCAGGGAGATTCTTTGGTTAACTGGGTGGATGGGAAGAGAACAGCGCCTTACCGTGTTAAGGTGTATGAAGCTCTCTGTGCTCCCGGAGTCATTCAGGCAGGATGTTTTGCGCTCGTTGATGAGCATGGTCGTCATCGCGGTCGACAGCGTTTGGGGCCAAGACTGATCTAGGGTTGTGGTAAAAGTTGGAGATTTTCCTCGGGCATGTGTGGTCCTCCGAATCGGGGTCCTGAGACTCCAGCCAAGGTGGCGGCGCCCAAAGGTCACACATGGATGGGGTGTGCAAGATGGCGGCGCCCATCCGTTGCACGTGGTCCCTGGGGAACAAGATGGCGGCGCCCGGGGCGCCCACATGGCTCGGGAAAAGGAAGATGGCGGCGCTCGCTGGCCACACGTGGCTCGTGGAGAGAGTTGTGGTGGTGGTCCCGGTTCGCCCCCGGAGACCGCGGCGACCGACCGGGCCTGGCATACCACCACGAAATGGCCCTTTTTGCTGCACCCTTTGCAGGTGGAGGGCCGGGCAGCGCTGCCGGGGGTGCTTGCCTTGCCCGCAACAATAACAGTGGGCCTTCCCGGGGTTGCCTGGTAGTTGTGCGGCGCAAGCTTGGGGGGGGGATGGGGGATGCATCGGGGTCAGCCACAGGGGGGGTTCCATGCTGCCCAAGGGGCTGCCGCGCGGTCGGGGACGTACGCGCAGGCGTTTCGGGAGGCCACAACCAGGGAGCTGACAAGGGCCCGTGCCTCCTTGAGGCCTAGTGTCTCTTTCTCTAGCAGCCGCTGTCGGATTTGGGAGGACAGCAAACCTTCAATGAATGCGTCCTGGATTAAATGTTTTGTGTGGTCGATGGCTGAAACAGTTCCTACCTAATACCAGGAGCGCACGGTAGAATTCATCCAGCGATTCCCCGGTGATTTGTCGCCTTGTCGCTAGCGGATGTCGGGCGTAGACCTGGTTTACTGGGCAAATATAGTGTCCTTTCAGCAGGGTCATCGCGGCCTCAAAATCATCCGCATCCTCGATGAGGGTGTAGATCTCCAGGCTCACCCTCGAGTGGAGGACTTGCATCTTCTGGTCCTCCGTGGGTGTAGTTGTGGCCGTCCTGAGGTATCCGTTGAAGCACACCAGCCAGTGTTTGAAGGTTGCTGCTGAGTTTGCCATGTGGGGGCTGAGTTGCAGACACTCCGGCTTGATTCGGAGCTCCATTCTTTAAAATCTAGTCCAATAAATTGATGCTCGATCAATGACTCCAGAAGCGAGATTGGATGACAATTGAAGGCTTCATTGGACTAGATGTTTCCCACAGCAGTGCAGGTACAGAATGCAGCAGCTAGGGAGACACAGGCTCTTATAGTCCGCCCTATTGGGCGGAACCAGCAGGCAGGCTTCACCAATGATCTTGCTGTCTCAGGTACCTCCCACACCAATGGTCTTACAGCATCAACCTGGGTACCGTACTGCCCCTAATACCGACTACCACAATATGCAAGAGATTCCTTCAAGTCCAGACCTGCTCTAACAAAGAACAAAGAAAAGTACAGCATAAGAACAGGCCCTTCTGCCCTCCAAGCCTGCGCCGACCATGATGCCCATCGAACCTAAAATCTCTACACTGCCGGGGTCCATATCTGTCTTTTCCCATCCTTTTCATGTATTTATCAAGACACCCCTTAAACGTCACTTTCATACATGCTTCCGCCACCTTCTCTGGCAGTGGGTTGCAAGCACCCAGGCAGGTCAAAGGCTAGGAATTCTACGGCAAGTAACTCACCAGGGAATTTTCACAGTAATTTCCTTGCAGTGTTAATGCAAGCCTACTTGTGACACTAATAAAGGTTATTATCCTGACCTCCCAAAGCCTGTCCAACATCTAAAGGCACAAGTCAGGAGTGTAATAGAACACTCCTCACTTGCCTGGATGAGTGCAACTCCAACAACACTCAAGAAGCTCGACACCATAAACAACAAAGCAGTTCGCTTAATTGCTCCCTCTTCTACAAATAATCAAACGCTTCACCACCGATGAACAGTGGCAGCCATGTGTATCATCTACAAAATGCACTGCAGTAACTCACCAAGGTTCCTGAGACAGCATCTTCCAAACCCACAACCATTATTATCTAGAAGAACAAGAGCAGCAGATACCTGGGAAGCCCAACACCTGGAAGTTCCCCTCCAAGTCACTCATCACCCTGACTTGGAAATATATCGCTGTCCTTCACTGTCGCTGGGGCAACACCTGAGAACGCCCTCCCTAACAGCACAGTGGGTGTACCTACACCTGAAGGACTGCAGTGGTTCAAGAAGGCAACTTACCACCACCTTCTGGGCAACTAGGGATGGGCAATAAATACTGGTCGAACCAGCGACTCCCACATCCCATAAGAATGAATTAAAAAAAAAAAAAACAACAAAGGTCCCAGCACTTATCCCTGTGGAACACCACTAGTCACAGCCCTTCATTCAGGAAATCATCCTTCAACTGCTACCCTCTGTCTTCTGTGACCAAGCCAGTTCTGTATCCATCTTGCCAGCCCATGTCTGATCCCATGTAACTGCACCTCCTGTACCAGTCTGCCATGAGGGACCTTGTCAAAGACCTTACTGAAGTCCATGCAGACAACATCCACTGCTCTACCTTCATCAATCATCTTCGCCACTTCCTTGAAAAACACGTTCATGTTAGTGAGACATGACCACCCCTTCACAAAACCATGCTGGCTCTCGATAATATGTCCACTTATACATTTCATAGAATTTACAGTGCAGAAGTAGGCCATTCGGCCCATCAACTCTGCACTGGCCCTTGGAAAGAGCACCCCACTTAAGCCCATGCCTCCACCCGATCCCCGTAACCCCACCTAACCTTTTTGGTCACTAAGGGCAATTTATCTTGGCCAATCCACCTAACACCTTTGGACTGTGGGAGGAAACCGGAGCACCCGGAGGAAACTACGCAGACAATGGGAGAATGTGCAGACTCCACACAGACAGTGACCCAAGATGGGAATCGAACCTGGGACCCTGGAACTGTGAAGCAACTGTGCTAACCACAGTGCTACCGTGCTGCCCACTTGATTCTAAATGGGAGTAAATCTGTCTTGAAGAATCCTCTCCAATAATTTCCCTTCCACTGGCGCAATGCTTACCAGCCTGTAATTACCTGGATTATCCCTGCTACCCTTCTTAAACAAAGGAACAACATCAGCTATTCTCCAGTCCCCTGGAACCTCGCCTGTAGCCAGTGAGGCTACAAAGATTGCTGTCAAGGCCTCAACAATTTCCCCTCTTGAGTCCCTCAGTATCCTGGGGTAGACCCAATCCGGCCCTGGGAATTTATGTATCTTAATGTTTTCCGAGACGCCCAACTCCTCCTTCTTTTTGATCTCAATGTGACCCAGACTATCTCCAAACCCTTCCCCAGATTCATCATCCACCAAGTCCTTCTCTTTGGTGAATTCTGCTGCAAACTCATTTCGTACCTTGCCTATTTCCTCTGGCTCTATGCATAGATTCCCTCCCCTGTCCTTGAGTGGGCCCAACCCTTTCCCTGGCTACTCTCTTGCTCTTTATATACGTATAAAAAACCTTGAGGTTTTCCTTAATCCTGTTTGCCAATGACTTTTCGTGACCCCTTTGAGTCCTCCTGACTCCTTGCTTACTTCTTACTTTCCTCACATTCCTCATAGGCTTTATCTGTTCCTAGCCTTCTAGCTCTTACAAATGCTTCCTTTTTCTTTTGGACTCGACTCACAATATCCTTTATTATCCAAGGTTCCCAAAACTTGCCATACTTATCCTTCTTCCTTACAGGAACATGGTCCTGAAATCCTATCAACTGACATTCAAAAGCCTCCCACATGGCAGATGTTGATTTACCCTCAAACATCCCCCCAATCTAGATCTTTAGTTGCTGCCTAATATTGTTATAATTAGCCTTCCCCCAATTTAGCACCTTTGCCCGAGGACTACACCCTTCCCCGGTAAACCTTTGCCCTCCTGGGCTCCCGACTATTGGACCTGGGCCCCCCTCCACTTCCAAAGCATATCACGTGCACGTGATGGATGTGAGTGCACAGTTAGCAGACAGACAGGAGTCAGACGAGGGTATAGATTGAGCAGCAGGATATCATTACCCTCCTGCCTTGTATATTGACCTGTATATTGACCAGCTGACACAGGCCCATCACCCTGGAGTGATGTAACCCAGACCCTAGGAGGGTGGAACAGGGTGACTGTGGGGTCAAAGGTGTGGGTGTGATGGCGTCGCGGTTGTAGGGGGACAGGGAGACTGGGTGTGATGACGGACGAAACCACGTCCTATGAGAAGCAGATGAGGCTGAGGGCCTCCCTCATCCTCTGGGCATGCTCTACTCATGCTGCCGCTGACAGTCCTGGGCTGCTCCAACGGGTCCTTCCCGGGCTCGTCCTCCAGCCCCTCCTGGTCCGATTCATAGACATAGAACGATACAGCGCAGTACAGGCCCTTCGGCCCACGATGTTGCACCGAAACAAAAGCCATCTAACCTACACTATGCCATTATCATCCATATGCTTATCCAATAAACTTTTAAATGCCCTCAATGTTGGCGAGTTCACTACTGTTGCAGGTAGGGCATTCCACGGCCTCACCACTCTTTGCGTAAAGAACCTACCTCTGACCTCTGTCCTATATCTATTACCCCTCAGTTTAAAGCTATGTCCCCTCGTGCCAGCCATTTCCATCCGCGGTAGAAGGCTCTCACTGTGCACCCTATCCAACCCCCTGATCATTTTGTATGCCTCTATTAAGTCTCCTCTTAACCTTCTTCTCTCCAACGAAAACAACCTCAAGTCCATCAGCCTTTCCTCATAAGATTTTCCCTCCATACCAGGCAACATCCTGGTAAATCTCCTCTGCACCCGCTCCAAAGCCTCCACGTCCTTCCTATAATGCAGTGACCAGAACTGTACGCAATACTCCAAATGCGGCCGTACCAGAGTTTTGTATAGCTGCAACATGACCTCCTGACTCCGGAACTCAATCCCTCTACCAATAAAGGCCAACACTCCATAGGCCTTCTTCACCACCCTATCAACCTGGGTGGCAACTTTCAGGGATCTATGTACATGGACACCTAGATCCCTCTGCTCATCCACACTTCCAAGAACTTTACCATTAGCCAAATATTCCGCATTCCTGTTATTCCTTCCAAAGTGAATCACCTCACACTTCTCTACATTAAACTCCATTTGCCACCTCTCAGCCCAGCTCTGCAGCTTATCTACGTCCCTCTGTAACCTGCTACATCCTTCCACACTGTCGACAACACCACCGACTTTAGTGTCGTCTGCAAATTTACTCACCCACCCTTCTGCGCCCTCCTCTAGGTCATTGATAAAAATGACAAACAGCAACGGCTCCAGAACAGATCCTTGTGGTACGCCACTTGTAACTGAACTCCATTCTGAACATTTCCCATCAACCACTCCATTCTGAACATTTCCCATCACCCATCAGCTAGCCAATTTCTGATCCACATCTCTAAATCACCCTCAATCCCCAGCCTCCGTATTTTCTGCAATAGTCTACCGTGGGGAACCTTATCAAACACTTTACTGAAATCCATATACACCACATCAACTGCTCTACCCTCGTCTACCTGTTCAGTCACCTTCTCAAAGAACTCGATAAGGTTTGTGAGGCATGACCTACCCTTCACAAAGCCATGCTGACTATCCCTGATCATATTATTCCTATCTAGATGATTATAAATCTTGTCTCTTATAATCCCCTCCAAGACTTTACCCACTACAGACGTGAGGCTCACCGGTCTATAGTTGCCGGGGTTGTCTCTGCTCCCCTTTTTGAACAAAGGGACCACATTTGCTATCCTCCAGTCCTCTGGCACTATTCCTGTAGCCAATGATGACAATAAAATCAAAGCCAAAGGTCCAGCAATCTCTTCCCTGGCCTCCCAGAGAATCCTAGGATAAATCCCATCAGGCCCCGGGGACTTATCTATTTTCAGCCTGTCCATAATTGCCAACACCTCTTCCCTACGTACCTCAATGCCATCTATTCCAATAGCCTGGGTCTCAGCATTCTCCTCCACAACATTATCTTTTTCCTGAGTGAATACTGACGAAAAATATTCATTTAGTATCTCGCCTATCTCTTCAGACTCCACACACAACTTCCCATCCCTGTCCTTGACTGGTCCTACTCTTACCCTAGTCATTCGCTTATTCCTGACATACCTATAGAAAGCTTTTGGGTTTTCCTTGATCCTACCTGCCAAATACTTCTCATGTCCCCTCCTTGCTCGTCTTAGCTCTCTCTTTAGATCCTTCCTCGCTACCTTGTAACTATCCATCGCCCCAACTGAAACTTCACACCTCATCTTCACATAGGCCTCCTTCTTCCTCTTAACAAGAGATTCCACTTCTTTGGTAAACCACGGTTCCCTCGCTCGACGCCTTCCTCCCTGCCTGACCGGTACATACTTATCAAGAACACGCAGTAGCTGATCCTTGAATAAGCTCCACTTATCCAGTGTTCCCAACACTTGCAGCCTACTTCTCCACCTTATCCCCCCCAAGTCACGTCTAATGGCATCATAATTGCCCTTCCCCCAGCTATAACTCTTGCCCTGCTGTGTATACTTATCCCTTTCCATCATTAACGTAAACGTCACCGAATTGTGGTCACTGTCCCCAAAGTGCTCTCCTACCTCCAAATCCAACACCTGGCCTGGTTCATTACCCAAAACCAAATCCAACGTGGCCTCGCCTCTTGTTGGCCTGTCAACATATTGTGTCAGGAAACCCTCCTGCACACACTGTACAAAAAATGACCCATCTAATATACTCGAACTATATCTTTTCCAGTCAATATTTGGAAAGTTAAAGTCTCCCATAATAACTACCCTGTTAATTTCGCTCTTATCCAGGATCATCCTCGCCATCCTTTCCTCTACATCCCTAGAACTATTTGGAGGCCTATAGAAAACTCCCAACAGGGTGACCTCTCCTTTCATGTTTCTAACCTCAGCCCATCCTACCTCGGAAGATGAGTCCCCATCTAGCATCCTCTCCGCCACTGTAATACTGCTCTTGACTAGCAGCGCCACACCTCCCCCTCTTTTGCCTCCTTCTCTGAGCTTACTAAAACACCTAAACCCCGGAACCTGCAACATCCATTCCTGTCCCTGCTCTATCCATGTCTCTGAAATGGCCACAACATCGAAGTCCCAGGTACCAACCCATGCTGCCAGTTCCCCTACCTTATTTCGTATACTCCTGGCATTGAAGTAGACACACTTCAAACCACCTACCTGAACACTGGCCCCCTCCTGCGACGTCAAATCTGTGCTCCTGACCTCTATACTCTCATTCTCCCGTACCCTAAAACTACAATCCAGGTTCCCATGCCCCTGCTGCATTAGTTCCTCCTCATACTCCTCCTCGGAGGTGGCTGCCTGTTCTTCCACCTCCAGCACGTCTCTCTGCTGCTGTGCCAGGTTGTGGAGGACACAGCAGACCATCACAAAATGGGCGCAGCTCCGAGAGTATATGAGGGGGCACTACCAGAGCAGTTGAGGCATCAGAACCGCATTTTAAGCAGTCCACTGCACCGCTCAATGACAGCCCGGCTGGCCACATGAGCCTCATAATATCAGGTCTCCGCATCGGTCACCGGTCTCTCCATACCAGTGTCATTAGCCAGGACATCAGCGGTTACTCCTTTTTCCCAAGACGAGGAGATATATTTCTTCACCCAAAGAGTGGTAAGCCTGTGGAATTCATTACCACAGGAAGTAGTTGATGCTAAAACATTGAATATATTCAAGAGGCGGCTAGATATAGCACTTGGGGAGAATGGGATCAAAGGCTATGGGGAGTAAGCAGGATTAGGCTATTGAGTTGGATGATCAGCCATGATCGTGATAAATGGCGGAGCAGGCTTGTGGGGCCAAAAGGCCTCGTCCTGCTCCTATCTTCTATGTATCTCTGCTAAACTTTGCCCCTCACACCTTAAACCTATGTCCCCTAGTAATTGACTCTTCCCACCCTGGCAAAAAACTTCTGACTATCCACTCTGTCCATGACACTCATAATTTTGTGGACTTCTATCAGGTCGTCCCTCAACCCTCCGTCGTTCCAGTGAGAACAAACCGAGTTTATCTAACCTCTCCTGAGAGCAAACAATGAGTTGAGTGTTTTGGGGACAATTTCTTAGAGCAGCATGTTTTAGAGCCAATCAGGGAACAGTTTATTATAGACGTGCAATGAAACAGGAAGAAAAACAAAATACTGCAGATGCTGGAGATCTGAAATAAAAACAGAAAGTGCTGGAAAAACTCAGCGCCTCTGGCAGCATGTGTGGACAGAGAAACAGGTAACATTTCAGGGTTTGGGAAAACACATCACACCATACTTCAAGAATAATTTTAACCACATCTGTTTACGGACAGCTGGTTTGTCTTCCTCTCCTGTCTGTAACATAATGCTCTCCACAATTTCCAACAGCAAATCTCCTTCGGTAGATATAAAATATTTCTGCTTTGGTAGATATAAAATATTCCATGACCCTATTTTGAAGAAGGGCAGGGCAGTTGTCCCCAGTGTCCTGCCCAATATTTATCCCACAATCGACATCATGAAAAGCAGATTTCCTGGTAATTTGCAGGTTGTTGAGTGGGGGAGTTTGCTGTGTGTAATTTGGTTTATGTGTTTCCTACAACAGTGACTACCCTTCTAAAAATACATCACTTTTGATAAAACATTTTGAGATTTCCGGTATACATGAAAACCACAAAAGAAGTGTTTCTTCCTTTTTAATGGGAAACCCTCCGAATCTGGGTTAAAGTTGACCCTCAGTGTTTACTGATACAGGAGAAGGCAGGAACTGTTCAGATAAAGCGTTCTTGGATAAGTTCAAATATCACTCTATCCCACTCTGAGTTGGCATCTTTTATGGAAAGATTCCATATCATTTCACATTCAAGTAAATCAAGTAACTCTTCAGTGAGTTGCTTGATCTGACATCATTCACCCCGAGTGTGGCAATTCTCAATGCTCCATTTCTCTACTGGCACCTCCCACATACCTTGAAGGAGTAGTTTCGCACAATGGACACATGGATACCTCGACAAGTATACCACATTTCCTTGTAAACATTTGGGAAAGCTGAGCAGTACTTGTTGTACAGCATGCAGGCCATTTCTGGAGCAGTCTATCACAAGTATCTGATTGGTTCCATTGCCAGCAAAGATTGTAATCCCGGTTTTGGAAAACTGAAATAAAGAAAACAATTTATCACTTTACTGCTCCGGGGTATTTTGCATAATTGTTCAATACCTAATCCAGAACTGTTTTAATATAAATGATTTGGAGGAAAATGTAACTGGTCTGATTAGTAAGTTTGCAGACGACACAAAGGTTAGTGGAATTGCAGATAGCAATGAGGACTGTCAGAGGATACAGCAGGATATAGATTGTTTGGAGACTTAGGCGGAGAGATGGCAGATGGAGTTTAATCCGGACAAATGTGAGGTAATGCATTTTGGAAGGTCTAATACAGGTGGGAAATATTCAGTAAATGGCAGAACCCTGAACAGTATTGACAGGCAAAGTGATCTGGGCGTACAGGTCCACAGGTCACTGAAAGCGGCAACGCAGGTGCAGAAGGTATCAAGAAGGCATACGGAACGACGAAGGTTGAGGGGCGACCTGATAGAAGTCTATAAAATTATGAGGGGCATAGACAGAGTGGAGAGTCAGAAGCTTTTTCCCAGGGGGTGTAGTGATCTGCATATCTGTTTGTACACAAGGGGTTAATGTATAGACACAACAGCTAAGTAATCACTAGAGGACAGCACCAGAGATGGGTATAAAAGACAAACTCGAGCCAAGATCCACCTTTTCGTAAGGACAGTGATTGGTGACCAGAGGTAGACAAAGACAGCTCAGTGCTGGTGTAGTTAATTATTTCTTATTCAATTCTTATCGAATTAATTCTTATTCAATTATTTCTTATTCTTACACACAACATCGTGGGCAGAAGGGCCTGTTCTGTGCTGTATTTTCTATGTTCTATGTTCATTTAACATCTAGTTTAAGCATTGGAGAGAGAATGAACTCACAATGAATTTGTCAACGTTACTCAATAAAGTATTTGCTCTAATTGGAAGACTATGAATGTTAATCAACATCGAGTTAAAGATCATCCTGGCAAGAGGCAAGTGAGTAACATATAGAACATAGAACGATACAGCGCAGTACAGGCCCTTCGGCCCACGATGTTGCACCGAAACAAAAGCCATCTAACCCACACTATGCCATTATCATCCATATGCTTATCCAATAAACTTTTAAATGCCCTCAATATTGGCGAGTTCACTACTGTTGCAGGTAGGGCATTCCACGGCCTCACCACTCTTTGCGTAAAGAACCTACTTCTGACCTCTGTCCTATATCTATTACCCCTCAGTTTAAAGCTATGTCCCCTCGTGCCAGCCATTTCCATCCGCGGGAGAAGGCTCTCACTGTCCACCCTATCTAACCCCCTGATCATTTTGTATGCCTCACAAAATATTGCACAAAGCAATATAACATTACCACCAGAAGTTGTAATATAATAGGGGGGAAGAGTCAATTACTAGGGGACATAGGTTTACGGTGTGAAGGGCAAACTTCAGAGGAGATGTGAGAGGGAGGTTTTTTACACAGAGGGTAGTGGGTGCCTGGAACTGGCTTCCAGAATAGGTGGTGGAAGCAGGTCCGAGAGTGACGTTTAAGTCTTGACAAATACATGAATAGGATGGGAATAGAGGGATACGAGACCCAGAAGTTTAAAAGGTTTAGGTTAGACAGACAGCATGGTCAGCGCAGGCTTAGAGGGCCGAAGGGCCTGTTCCTGTGCTGTACTTTTCTTTGCTCTTTGTTTTATGGGACAGCGTAGAGGGAACTTTCCTTTAAATCGAACAGAATACTATACCTGCCGTGAGAATGTTTGATTATTCAGTGTAGAGGGATTTGTCCTCTATCTAACTCCAGTGCGCCTGCCCTGGGAGGGTCAACTGACTCCAAAAACATATTCCCAGTTTTACACTTTTATAAGGTCATGAAGGAGTCCAACACCGAGTAGTTCAGGCCAATTTAATCTATTTCCAATGATAGTTATATACAATACACAATACATCCTAACTGGATCTCTCTGCAGCCAATGCCTAACTTCTGGGTTTATTTATGGTACATCCATACATTGTTCTACCAATAAAAGCTAACACACCGTACGCCTTCTTAACAACCCTCTCATCCTGGGTGACAACTTTCAGGGATCTATGTACATGGACACCGAGATCTCTCTGCTCATCCACACTGCCAAGAATCTTACCATTAGCCCAGTACTCTGTCTTTCTGTTATTCCTTCCAAAATGAATCACATGGGTGATGCTAGTTATATGGGTAAGATGGGTATAGAGGGTTATGGGCCAAGTGCGGGCAACTGGGACTAGCTTAATGGTAAAAACTGGGCGGCATGGACTGGTTGGGCCGAAGGGCCTGTTTCCATGCTGTAAACTTCTATGATTCTACCTCACACTTTTCTGCATTAAACTCCATTTGCCACCTCTCAGCCCAGCGCTGCAGCTTATCTATGTCCCTCTGTAACTTGTAACATCCTTCCGCACTGTCCACAACTCCACCGACTTTAGTGTCATCTGCAAATTAACTTACCCATCCTTCTACGCCCTCCTTTACAAAAATTACAAACAGCGGTGGCCCCAAAACAGATCCTTGTGGTACACCACTAATAACTGGACTCCAGTCTGAACATTTCCCATCAACCACCACCCTTTGTCTTCTTCCAGCTAGCCAATTTCTGATCCAAACTGCTAAATCACCCTGAATCCCATGCCTCCGTATTTTCTGCAGTAGCCTACCATGGGGAACCTTATCAAACGCTTTACTGAAATCCATATACACCACATCAACTGCTTTACCCTCATCCACCTGTTTGGTCACCTTCTCAAAGAACTCAATAAGGTTTGTGAGGCACGACCTACCCTTCACAAAACCGTGTTGACTATCTGGATTGAGTTTCAGAGCCATGAGGTCATGTTGGAGCTGTACAAAACTCTGTTGCGGCCGCATTTGGAGTATTGCGTGCAATCCTGGTCGCCGCATTATAGGAAGGATGTGGAAGCATTGGAAAGGGTGCAGAGGAGATTTACCAGAATGTTGCCTGGTATGGAGGGAAGATCTTATGAGGAAAGGCTGAGGGACTTGAGGCTGTTTTCGTTGGAGAGAAGAAGGTTAAGAGGAGACTTAATAGAGGCATACAAAATGATCAGGGGGTTGGATAGGGTGGACAGTGAGAGCCTTTTTCCTCGGATGGTGATGTCTAGCATGAGGGGACATAGCTTTAAATTGAGGGGAGATAGATAGGTTCTTTACTCAGAGAGTAGTAAGGGCATGGAATGCCCTGCCTGCAACAGTAGTGGACTCGCCAACACTAAGGGCATTCAAATTGGTCATTGAATAGACATATGGATGATAAGGGAATAGTGTAGATGGGCTACAGAGTGGTTTCACAGGTTGGCGCAACATCGAGGGCCGAAGGGCCTGTACTGTGCTGTAATGTTCTATGTTTAACGGGAGAGCTCGTATTTGGCAAATGAAACGGGGAAGTTAATTGTTCCCACCCCAGAGGCTACTTGCGGGTTTTTACATCTACTGAACTCACTCATGTTGCTATTAGATATTGATGTGTTTTCCCTTCGCTACCCCCAGCCTAGCTTGGCCATAAATACAATGGCTGCCTGTCCACAATATTCTGTGGATTGGGGTAGAGACCAGTGAACCAGGCATCTGCTGGCAAGAGTCAGACAACAAGAAATTCCATTCTCCAGTTTCTGGGTATCCCATTCACACTGTGCAGTTTATACGTGAATAGTACGTATCAAGAGGTGGTCACATGGCGGGCTCAGACTCTGCAGGAAGGGAATGGGTGACTACCAGGCAGAGCAAGAGAGCTAGGCAGGCAGTGCAGGAATCTCCTGTGGCCATTCCCCTGCAAAACAGATATATCATTTTGGATCCTATTGAGGGAAATGACCTCTCAAGGGAAACCAGCAACAGCCAAATCCATTGCACCACGGTTGGTTCTGCTGCAGAGGGGAGGAGTAAGAAGTGTGAGATTGCAATAGTTATAGGGGATTCAATTGTAAGGGGAATACATTGCCGTTTCTGTGGCCGTAAACAAGGCTCCAGGATGGTCTGTTGCCTCCTTGGTGCTAGGGTCAAGGATGGAGGACATTCTGGAGAGGGAGGGTGAATAGCCAGTGGTCGTGGTGCTCATTGGTACCACTGACATAGGTTTAAAAAAAAGGGATGAGGTCCTAAAAGCAGAATTTCTAGAATTACAGAATTTACAGTGCAGCAGGAGGCCATTCGGCCCATCGAGTCTGCACCGGCTCTTGGAAAGAGCACCCTACACAAGCCCTCACCTCCACCCTATCCCCATAACTCAGTAACCCCATCCAACACTAAGGGCAATTTTGGACACTAAGGGCAATTTATCGTGGCCAATCCACCTAACCTGCACATCTTTGGACTGTGGGAGGAAACCGGAGCACCCGCAGGAAACCCATGCACACACAGGGAGAACGTGCAGACTCCGCACAGACAGTGACCCAAGCCGGGAATTGAACCTGGGACCCTGGAGCTGTGAAGCAATTGGGCTAACCACTATGCTACCATGCTGCCCGGTGAATATAGAGAGTTCGGAAGAAAGTTGAGAAGTCGGACCTCAAAGGTAGTGATCTCATTATTACAACCACTGCCATGCGTTAGTCAGAGTAGAAATAGTAGGATATATCGGATAAATACATGGCTGAAGAGATGGTGTAAGGGGGCATTGGGACCGGTTCTGGGGGAGGTGGGACCTGTACAAACTGTACAGGTTACACTTGGGCAGGTCCGTGACTGTTGTCTGAGGGGGAGAATTTGCTCGCGTGGTTGGGGGGGGGGGGGTTTAAACAAAAATGGCAGGGAAACAAGGGCAAAAACAAGATACAGAAAGGGGAATAAGAAAAGTGATAGGCAGAGAAACCAAGGGCCAGATTCAAACAGGGCCACAGAAAAACATTGGGAGCGTGACAAATAAAGTTAAAAAGACTAGCTTAACGCTTTTGCAATAAAGCAGATAAACTAATCGCTCAAATATACATAAAAGGCTATGATATAATCGGGATTACAGAGACATGGCTGCAGGGTGACCAGGATGAGAGCTGAATGTCCAGGGGTATTCAGTATTAAGGAAGGACTGGCAAAAAGGAAAAAGCGGTGGAGTGGCAGTGCTGGTTAAAGAGGTAATTAATGCAACAGTGAGGGAGGTTATTAGCTCTGACAATGTGGAATCTGTATGCGTTGAGCTGATAAACAAGGGACAAAAAACATTAGTGGGTGTTGCATATAGACCCCAAAACTTCTGTGGTGATGTTGGGAATGGCATTACACAGAAAATTACAGATGCATGCGATAAAGGAACATCTGTAATTATGGGTGATTTTAATCTGCATAGTGATTGGGCAAATCAAATTAGCCACAATACCGTAGAGGAGGAATTCCCGGAGTGTATATGGGATGTTTTCTAGACCAATACGTTGAGGAATCAACTAGAGAACAGGCCATCCTAGACTGGGTACTGTATAATGAGAATGGAATCATTGACAATCTAGTTGTGTGAGACCCCTTGGGGATGGGCGACCATAATATAGAATTTTTATCGAGGTGGAGAGTGAAGTGGTTGATTCTGACATGAGGGTCCTGAATTCTAATAAAGAAAACTACAATCATATGAGGCATGAATTGGCTTTGATGATTGGGGAATGTTATTAAAGGGGTGACAGTAGATAGGCAATGGCAAACATTCAAGGAGCACAAGGGGAAACTGCAACAATTGTTTATTCCTGTCTAACACGAAAGTAAAACGAGAAAGGTGGTCAATCCAAGGTTTACAAGGGAAATTAGAGATAGTATTCGATCCAAGGAAGAAGCACACAAATTGACCAAGAAACAAAATAGGTCTGAGGATTGGGAGCTGTCTAGAATTCAGCAAAGAAGGATCAAGATTGATTAAGAAGGGGAAAATAGAGTATGAGAGTAAGTTTGCAGGGGACATAAAAACTAATTGTAAACGTTTCTCTAGGTACGTGAAGAGAAAAAGATTGGTAAAGCCAAATGTAGATCACTTACAGCCAGAAACAAGGGAATGTATAATAGGGGGTAAAGTAATGTATGAGCAAATAAACACATACTTTGTTTCCTCATAAATGTGGACACAAATCAGATAATAGAAATGTTGAGGAACGCAGGATCTAGTGAGAGGGGGCACTAAAGGAGATCAATATTAGGTGAGAAATGGTGTTGGGTAAATTGATGGCATTGAACGCAGATAAATCCCCAGGGCCTAACATGGATTGACGATTGGCTGTCAGGCAGAAGGCAGAGAGTTGGGATAAAAGGTTCTTTTTCGGAATGGCAACCGGTGACGAGTGGTTTCCCGCAGGGTTCAGTGTTGGGGCCACAGCTGTTCTCTTTATATATTAACGATCTAGATGACGGGACTGGGGGAATTCTGGATAAGTTTGCCGATGATACAAAGTTAGGTGGAGGGGCAGGTAGTATGGAGGAGGTGGGGAGGCTGCAGAAAGATTTAGACAGTTTAGGAGAGTAGTCCAAGAAACGGCTGATGAAATTCAACGTGGGCAAGTGCGAGGTCTTGCACTTTGGAAAAAAGAATAGAGGCATGGACTATTTTCTAAACGGTGACAAAATTCATAATGCTGAAGTGCAAAGGGACTTGGGAGTCTTAGTCCAGGATTCTCTAAAGGTAAACTTGCAGGTTGAGTCCGTAATTAAGAAAGCAAATGCAATGTTGTCATTTATCTCAAGAGGCTTGGAATATAAAAGCAGGGATGTACTTCTGAAGCTTTATAAAGCGTTAGTTAGGCCCCATTTAGAATACTGTGAGCAATTTTGGGCCCCACACCTCAGGAAGGACATACTGGCACTGGAGCGGATCCAGCGGAGATTCACACAGATGATCCCAGGAATGGTAGGCCTATCATACGATGAACGTCTGAGGATCCTGGGATTATATTCATTGGAGTTTAGGAGGTTGAGGGGAGATCTAATAGAAACTTACAAGATAATGAATGGCTTAGATAGGGTGGACGTAGGGAAGTTGTTTCCATTAGCAGGGGAGACTAGGACCCGGGGGCACAGCCTTAGAATAAAATGGAGTCACTTTAGAAGAGAGATGAGGAGAAATTTCTTCAGCCAGAGAGTGGTGGGTCTGTGGAATTCATTGCCACAGAGGGATTCTTGATTTCTCGAGGAATTAAGGGCAATGGAGAGCGGGTAAATGGAGTTGAAATCAGCCATGATTGAATGGTGGAGTGGACTCGATGGGCCGAATGGCCTTACTTCCGCTCCTATGTCTTATGGTCTTATGGCCTGATAATCTACATTCCAGGATACTTAAGTAAGTGGAAATAGTGGATGCATTGGTCATCATCTTGCAGGATCCTATAGACTCTAAAACAGTTCCTGCAGATTGAAGGGTAGCTAATGTAACTCCACTATTTTAAAAGGGATGTAGAGGGAAAACATCGAATTATAGATCAGTCAGCCTGGCATCAGTAGTAGGTAAACTTCTGGAATTCATTATCAAAGATTTTATTGCTGAACACTTTGAAAATAGTGGCAAGTTGAGACAGAGTGAGAATGGCTTTATGAAGGGGAAATCGTGCTTAACAAATCTTCTGAAATTCTTTGAGGATGTAACTAGTAGAGTTGTTGAGGGTGAGCCAGTGAATGTGGTATATTTCGACTTTCAGAAGGGTTTTGATAAAGTTCCACATAAAAGATTAGCATGTAAAATGAAAGCGCATGGGACAGGGGGTGGGGGTTGTCGAGTCGCCCACGTACTTGGGGATGGGGCAGTCCTGGCAGTGGGGGAGGCACCCAAGCAATCGAGGGGTAGGGGGTTGCTGTATGATGGGGGCGAGACCAATTTGCAGTGTGGTGGGGGTCGCCAGCCTCAGGACCATGCTATAGGGTCGCCCACTCAAGGTGTGCCCCTGGGAATCCCTCGTATTGCACGTCATGCATGCCGTGTAACACTTTACGCCTGACGGCTTTACGACATCAAGATGATCATAAAACAGATGCAATTTAGCTCCCATGGGAGACAGGGCTCAATTCTCCGATTGTCGATGCTGAAATCGCGTTCAGCGATTGGCCGGAGATTCCGTTTTTATGCAAAAATCGGGTTGGCGCCTTTTTTCAGATGCTTCGCCCCCATCAAAAATGAGGTAATCGCTGAGTACACTGCACGCCATTGGGGCAGCCTCAGGACATCACCTGAGGCCCTCCCCCAATGCTCCCAATGGCGTGGAGCACGTGCGCTCATAGTTTTCGGGGACCTCGTGTGGTAGCTGCGGACTGTGTCCAGCGGTGACCCAGTCGGGGGCAGCCGTTCCGGTGGCTGGGGGGGGGGAGGGGGGCGGGGGGGGGGGGGGGCTGGAGAACGGGGGGACTGGTGGGTGTGGTCCGGCGGTGGCGAGGAGGATTACAATGGGGCACTATCTGACAGGCTGAGTCCGTGCGCGGCCGGCACCAATGTTGTACGGCACGATCGCTGCAGGTCGCCGCCGTGCGTATGCGTGGCCACGGACCCGGCAATTCTCCATCCATATCTGCAGGTAAAGCCGGGGCTTTACGTGGCGCGGCTGTTCGCCCTCTATCGGGCGGAGCTTCAGTGCGGGTCAGCCCCAACTTTTTGGTCACAAGACTAGATACATGCTCCGGTCATCGGCTCAAAATCGGAAAATCCAGCCCATTGTCACCCAAATGGAGAATCCAGCCCATTATGTTTAGCCATTGTTAATGGACAGTTATATTTTTATTCTGGTCTTTGCTGTGTCGGATCAATAGACAGGAAGAGTGAACCAGCTCGGATGGTCACACCACATTGTGTAATTGACATGACAAATTCCATCCTATGAAATACTCACTTTAATTATCTCCTTCTCTTTTGGTTGCACACACAATGGTGATTCTTCCATTTGCAGAGCGAGGTACATTAGCAGATCGTTCTTGTTCGGTAGGCGTACAGGACCAACTGAGACCGGTCAAGAAACACAAGAAAAGATGCAACAGTTTTAACCATCACATCTAATTACTTCCCAAAATGATCAGTATGATTGGAAATCAAAGACAGTTTAGATGAATATTTGCACAAAATTGAAGTGGAACAAGATTGCCAAATGATTTCAAGTCGAGGTAAAATTTCAGATATGGTCAAGTGTGTGGAGTAAAGGTGGAAATACAAACGGGTGCAGGTTAAAAGCAAAAAAGTGAGACAGGTGATTTCGCAGTTTGGATCAGAAATTGGCTAGCTGGAAGAAGACAAAGGGTGGTGGTTGATGGTAAATGTTCAGACTGGAGTCCAGTTACTAGTGGTGTACCACAAGGATCTGTTTTGGGGCCACTGCTGTTTGTTATTTTTATAAATGACCAGGAGGATGGCGTAGAAGGATGAGTGAGTAAATTTGCAGATGACACTAAAGTCGGTGGAGTTGTGGACAGTGCGGAAGGATGTTACAAGTTATAGAGGGACATAGATAAGCTGCAGAGCTGGGTTGAGAGGTGGCAAATGGAGTTTAATGCAGAAAAGCATGAGGTGATTCATTTTGGAAGGAATAACAGGAAGACTGAGTACTGGGCTACTGGTAAGATTCTTGGTAGTGTGGATGAGCAGAGAGATCTCGGTGTCCAAGTACATAGATCCCTGAAAGTTGCCACCCAGGTTGAGAGGGTTGTTAAGAAGGCGTACGGTGTGTTAGCTTTTATTGGTCGAGGGATTGAGTTTCGGAGCCATGAGGTCATGTTGCAGCTGTACAAAACTCTGGTGCGGCCGCATTTGTAGTATTGCGTGCAATTCTGGTCGCCGCATTATAGGAAGGATGTGGAAGCATTGGAAAGGCTGCAGAGGAGATTTACCAGAATGTTGCCTGGTATGGAGGGAAGATCTTTTGAGGGAAGGCTGAGGGATTTGAGGCTGTTTTCCTTAGAGAGAAGGTTAAGAGGTGACTTAATTGAGGCATACAAGAGGATCAGAGGATTAGATAGGGTGGACAGTGAGAGCCTTTTTCCTCGGATGGTGATGTCTAGCACGAGGGGACATAGCTTTAAATTGAGGGGAGATAGATATAGGACAGATGTCAGAGGTAGGTTCTTTACTCAGAGAGTAGTAAGGGCATGGAATGCCCTGCCTGCAACAGTAGTGGACTCACGAACATTAAGGGCATTCAAATGGTCATTGGATAGACATATGGACGATAAGGGAATAGTGTAGATGGGCTTTAGAGTGGTTTCACAGGTCGGCGCAATATCGAGGGCCGAAGGGCCTGTACTGTGCTGTAATGTTCTATGACCTGGAGTGATCACTGACCATTTCCAATATTTTAATGTGTTATGGGCCAGGGTATAAAAACTCCAAAGCATATTATGCAGTTCTTTGTGTATAACTTTATGTGGAATTTGGCTAGGGTGAGCACAAGAGCCTTCACTTGAGGTGTGATTCAACAGTCTTCCTAGACACTTTAATTAAAATAAGCTTTATTCTAAGCTTAATATTTATATAAACACACAGAAAGAATTTTCATCAATTACAAACATAAAGACAGTTAAAGTAATCTATGTATAACAGTTAATGAATTCCCCCTCAACTGTTCCAATTCAAAAACAAAATCCCATAAACCAAAAACCCCTTTTCAAGGGCGTGGCCCAGCACTCTGCATTCTCACTTGAATGAGATTGGCTTTCCCTGAGATTCTGACACCATCTCACCAGCAGATTCAATTCCTCCCGGAAAGCAAACTATATCTTTCAAGTTGCCAAAGCAGGCAACAATAATCAATGTTTTTTTTCCCTGGAACAACACTTTAAAATGAAAATGGAGCGAGACAGGCCAAAACACTTATTTTCTCTGTCTGTAGCCTACAGCAGTCAAATTTGAATGAAAGCGAATCAAAAAATCTCACACAGCCACAGTCCAGCTCCACCCACACAATGACATCAATGAAGATGGATACAGAACAAAAAGGTATTGAGTGTTTTTGCAAAGGTTGGTATCATGACCGGTACAGGCTTGTAGGGCCGAAGGGCCTTTCCTGTGCTGTATTGTTCTTTGTTGTTCTTTGAAGCTATGTGATAAGCTAAAAACCATTCTTATAGGGATATTCACATGACAAATGGTTTGGTCATAGATGCATAGGGAGTTTCACTCTGTATCTAACCCTGTGCAGTACCTGTCCTGCGAGTATTTGATGGGGACAGGTAGAGGGAGCTTTACTCTGTATCTAACCCTGTGCTGTACCTGTCCTGGGAATATTTGATGGGGACAGTGTAGAGGGAGCATTACTCTGTATCTAACCCCGTGCTGTACCTGTCCTGGGGTGTTTGTCTATAACATTTAATAGCTGTTGTATAAAGTTGTTGGTTCCCTAAAATCAAGAACTTTCAAGAAAGGCAGTTTATTCCTGAGCTCAACAGCTATATTAAACACTTGCGCTCTGCTCACTATCCCGGCAATAACTCCTGTGCTCCCGCCACATGACTCCTATTGTAGCCGCAGCATTGTGTTCTCACATGACCACACAGTCTACATATTCCCTGATTTGTTGGGACATCTGGTGGCCTGAGATGTAACAGTGTGCACAACAGGAAACTATGTGGAGACCATTGTGTGACATACAAATTGAAAATTGAACGAGGTAACAATGTATAACTATACATATTAATAAAGTATATATATATATATGTATATCGAGGTATGGATTAATCTGAAGCAACTGCTGCATAGCCCATCGTGTTACCTCTACCCTCCCCTTCTATCTTTTCTGTTGAAAAGAAAACTGAAACTCAAAAGTCAGTTCTAGACCAAGTGGTAATAAAGGATGGGATTCTCCGCCGATTCACACCAGTGGGATTCTCCGCCTATTCACGCTGGTGGGATTCTCCATTATTCACGCCGGTGGGATTCTCCGCCGATTCACACCAGTGGGATTCTCCGCCTATTCATGCCGATGGGATTCTCCGCCTATTCACACCAGTGGGATTCTCCGCCTATTCACACCAGTGGGATTCTCCGCCTATTCACACCGGTGGGATTCTCCGCCGATTCACGCCGGTGGGATTCTCCGTTATTCACACTAGTGGGATTCCATGCCTATTCACACGGGTGGGATTCTCTGCCTATTCGCACCAGTGGGATTCTCCGTTATTCACACCAGTGGGATTCTCCGTTATTCACGCCAGTGGGGCTCTCCGTTATTCACACCAGTGGGATTCTCCGTTATTCATGCCGGTTGGATTATCCGTTCTTCATGCCGGTTGGATTCTCCGTTATTCACACCAGTGGGATTCTCCGTTATTCACACCGGTGGGATTCTCCGTTATTCATGCCGGTTGGATTCTCCGTTATTCACACCAGTGGGATTCTCCGTGATTCACACCGGTGGGATTCTCTGCCTATTCACGCCTGTGGGATTCTCCGTTATTCACGACGGTTGGATTCTCCGCCTATTCACATCGGTGGGATTCTCCGTTATTCCCACCAGTGGGATTCTCCGTTATTCACACCAGTGGGATTCTCCGTGATTCACACCGGTGGGATTCTCTGCCTATTCACGCCTGTGGGATTCTCCGTTATTCACGACGGTTGGATTCTCCGCCTATTCACATCGGTAGGATTCTCCGTTATTCACACCAGTGGGATTCTCCGTTATTCACGCCGGTGGGATTCTCCGTTATTCACGCCGGTGGGATTCTCCGCCTATTCACGCTGGTGGGATCCTCCGTTATTCACGCCGGTGGGATTCTCCGTTATTCACGCCAGTGTGATTCTCCGCCTATTCATGCCGGTGGGATTCTCCGCCTATTGACGCCGGTGGGATTCTCCGCCTATTCACGCCGGTGGGATTCTCCGTCTTTTCACACCGATGGGATTCTCCGCCTATTCACACCGGTGGGATTCTCCGCCTATTCACATCGGTGGGAATCTCCGCCTATTCACACTCGTGGGATTCTCCGTTATTCACGCCAGTGGGATTCTCCGCCTATTGACACCGGTGGGATTCTCCGCCTATTCACACCGGTGGGATTCTCCGCCTATTCACACCAGTGGGATTCTCCGTTATTCACACCAGTGGGGTTCTCCGTTATTCACACCAGTGGGATTCTCCGTTATTCACACCAGTGGGATTCTCCGTTATTCACGCCGGTGGGATTCTCCGCCTATTAACGGCAGTAGATTCTCCGTTATTCACGCCGGTGGGATTCTCCGTTATTCACACCGGTGGGATTCTCCGTTATTCACACCGGTGGGATTCTCCGTTATTCACGCCAGTGGGATTCTCTGTTATTCACACCAGTGGGATTCTCCGTTATTCACACCAGTGGGAATCTCCGCTATTCATGCCGGTGGGATTCTCCGCCTATTCACGGCAGTGGGATTCTCCGTTATTCACGCCAGTGGGATTCTCCGTTATTCACACCAGTGGGATTCTCCGTTATTCACACCAGTGGGATTCTCCGCCTATTCATGCCGGTGGGATTCTCCGTTATTCATGCCGGTGGGATTCTCCGTTATTCACGCCAGTGGGATTCTCCGTTATTCACACCAGTGGGATTCTCCGCCTATTCACGCCGGTGGGATTCTCCGTTATTCACGCCAGTGGGATTCTCCGTTATTCACACCAGTGGGATTCTCCGCCTATTCATGCCGGTGGGATTCTCCGTTATTCATGCCGGTGGGATTCTCCGTTATTCACGCCAGTGGGATTCTCCGTTATTCACGCCAGTGGGATTCTCCGTTATTCACGCCAGTGGGACTCTCCGTTATTCACACCGGTGGGATTCTCCGTTATTCTTGCCGGTTGGATTATCCGTTATTCATGCCGGTTGGATTCTCCGTTATTCACGCCGCTTGGATTCTCCGTTATTCACACCAGTGGGATTCTCCGTTATTCACACCGGTGGGATTCTCCGTTATTCATGCTGGTTGGATTCTCCGTTATTCACACCAGTGGGATTCTCCGTTATTCATGCCGGTTGGATTCTCCGTTATTCACACCAGTGGGATTCTCCGTTATTCACACCAGTGGGATTCTCCGCCTATTCACGCCATTGGGATTCTCCGCCTATTCACGCCAGTGGGATTCTCCGTTATTCACACCAGTGGGGTTCTCCGTTATTCATGCCGGTTGGATTCTCCGTTATTCACACCAGTGGGATTCTCCGTTATTCACACCAGTGGGATTCTCCGCCTATTCACGCCAGTGGGATTCTCTGCCTATTCACACCGGTGGGATTCTCCGCCTATTCACGCCAGTGGGATTCTCCGCCTATTCACGCGAGTTGGATTCTCCGCCTATTCACACCAGTGGGAATCTCCACCTATTCATGCCAGTGGGATTCTCCGCCTATTCACGCCAGTGGGATTCTCCGTTATTCACACCGGTGGGATTCTCCGTCTCTTCACGCCGGTGGGATTCTCCGTTATTCACGCCAGTGTGATTCTCCGCCTATTCACACCAGTGGGATTCTCTGCCTATTCACACCGGTGGGATTCTCCGCCTATTCACGCCAGTGGGATTCTCCGCCTATTCACGCGAGTTGGATTCTCCGCCTATTCACACCAGTGGGAATCTCCACCTATTCATGCCAGTGGGATTCTCCGCCTATTCACGCCAGTGGGATTCTCCGTTATTCACACCGGTGGGATTCTCCGCCTCTTCACGCCGGTGGGATTATCCATTATTCACGCCAGTGGGATTCTCTGCCTATTCACGCCAGTGGGATTCTCCGTTATTGAGTGCTGAATTTGGTGCATTTGAGTGTGATAGTGAGAGTTTGGTGACCGAGGGAGTATAAGGCTTCATTTTTATCTAAAGTTTAGTCTTTCTTTTATTTAGTTAATTAACTTAAAAGTTGCTGTTTGGTTTAGAAGAAGGTGAATTTTCAATAAGCTTTAAACCGGCTTCTACTTGTAGGCACTTGCAGCTGGAGCTTGTTAATTAGTTAATTGGATTAGGCCAGGTTTTCAGAGGCTAGATTCACAGTATAAAAGTGATCCCCTACAGTGCAGACTTTGTTTGCACTGAGTGCTGAATTTGGTGCATTTGAGTGTGATAGTGAGAGTTTGGTGACCGAGGGAGTATAAGGCTTCATTTTTATCTAAAGTTTAGTCTTTCTTTTATGTAGTTAATTAACTTAAAAGTTGCTGTTTGGTTTAGAAGAAGGTGAATTTTCAATAAGCTTTAAACCGGCTTCTACTTGTAGGCACTTGCAGCTGGAGCTTGTTAATTAGTTAATTGGATTAGGCCAGGTTTTCAGAGGCTAGATTCACAGTATAAAAGTGATCCCCTACAGTGCAGACTTTGTTTGCACTGAGTGCTGAATTTGGTGCATTTGAGTGTGATAGTGAGAGTTTGGTGACCAAGGGAGTATAAGGCTTCATTTTTATCTAAAGTTTAGACTTTCTTTTATTTAGTTAATTAACTTAAAAGTTGCTGTTTGGTTTAGAAGAAGGTGAATTTTCAATAAGCTTTAAACCGGCTTCTACTTGTAGGCACTTGCAGCTGGAGCTTGTTAATTAGTTAATTGGATTAGGCCAGGTTTTCAGAGGCTAGATTCACAGTATAAAAGTGATCCCCTACAGTGCAGACTTTGTTTGCACTGAGTGCTGAATTTGGTGCATTTGAGTGTGATAGTGAGAGTTTGGTGACCGAGGGAGTATAAGGCTTCATTTTTATCTAAAGTTTAGTCTTTCTTTTATTTAGTTAATTAACTTAAAAGTTGCTGTTTGGTTTAGAAGAAGGTGAATTTTCAATAAGCTTTAAACCGGCTTCTACTTGTAGGCACTTGCAGCTGGAGCTTGTTAATTAGTTAATTGGATTAGGCCAGGTTTTCAGAGGCTAGATTCACAGTATAAAAGTGATCCCCTACAGTGCAGACTTTGTTTGCACTGAGTGCTGAATTTGGTGCATTTGAGTGTGATAGTGAGAGTTTGGTGACCAAGGGAGTTAGGTGAGGAGGGAGTAAGGCGCTCCTTTCATTTTGTTTCCGACATTTCCGCAAAGAGTGCGAAGAGAGCCAGGAGTTTACAGAAAGTGTAGCTGACTGGGAGCAGGGTCGGTGGGCGGAGATCTAGTTAGTCCACAGAGCAGCTATATTCTGTCAGGTAAGAGGGGATGGAGGCTAGGCCAGTTACATGCTCCTCCTGTAGGATGTGGGTGGTGAGGGATACCACCGGTGTCCCCGCTGACTATACCTGCGGGAAGTGCACCCAACTTCAGCTCCTCAAAGACCGTGTTAGGGAACTGGAGCTGAAGCTGGATGAACTTCGGATCATCCGGGAGGCAGAGGGGGTGATTGAGAAGAGTTACAAGGAGGTAACCACACCCAAGGTACAGGACAAGAATAGCTGGGTTACAGTCAGGGGGAAAAAAACAAACAGGCAGAAAGTGCAGGGATCCCTCGTGGCCGTTCCCCTTCAAAACAAGTATACCGTTTTGGATGCTGTTGGGGGGGATGACCTACCGGGGGAAGGCCCTAGCGGCCAGGTCTCTGGCACTGAGTCTGGCTCTGGGGCTCAGAAGGGAAGGGAGGAGAATAGTAAAGCAATAGTTGTAGGAGATTCAATGGTTAGGGGAATAGATAGGAGATTCTGTGGTCGCGAGCGAGACTCCCGGAAGGTATGTTGCCTCCCGGGTGCCAGGGCCAGGGATGTCTCGGATCGTGTCTTCAGGATCCTTAAGGGGGAGGGTGAGCAGCCAGAAGTCGTGGTGCACATTGGTACCAACGACATAGGTAGGAAAAGGGGTGTGGAGGTAATAAACAAGTTTAGGGAGTTAGGCTGGAAGTTAAAAGCCAGGACAGACAGAGTTGTCATCTCTGGTTTGTTGCCGGTGCCACGTGATAGCGAGGCTAGGAATAGGGAGAGAGTGCAGTTGAACACGTGGCTGCAGGAATGGTGTAGGAGGGAGGGCTTCAGGTATTTGGATAATTGGAGCGCATTCTGGGGAAGGTGGGACCTGTACAAGCAGGACGGGTTGCATCTGAACCAGAGGGGCACCAATATCCTGGGAGGGAGGTTTTCAAGTACTCTTCGGGAGGGTTTAAACTAATTTGGCAGGGGAATGGGAACCGGATTTGTAGTCCAGCAACTAAGGTAGCCGATATTCAGGACGCGAAAGCGTGTAATGAGGCAGTGGGGAAGGGAACACTGACAAAGGAGAGTACTTGCAGGCACGGAGAGGGGTTGAAGTGTGTATACTTCAACGTAAGAAGCATCAGGAATAAGGTGGGTGAACTTGGGTTGTTGGAGGTCCCTGGTTATAGATGTTTCAATAAGATTAGGGAGGGTGGTAAAAGAGGTGGGGGGGTGGCATTATTAATTAGAGATAGTATAACAGCTGCAGAAAGGCAGTTCGAGGAGTATCAGCCTACTGAGGTAGTATGGGTTGAAGTCAGAAATAGGAAAGGAGCAGTCACCTTGTTAGGAGTTTTCTATAGGCCCCCCAATAGTAGCAGAGATGTGGAGGAACAGATTGGGAAACAGATTTTGGAAAGGTGCAGAAGTCATAGGGTAGTAGTCATGGGCGACTTTAACTTCCCAAATATTGAGTGGAAACTCTTTAGATCAAATAGTTTGGATGGAGTGGTGTTTGTGCAGTGTGTCCAGGAAGCTTTTCTAACGCAGTATGTAGATTGTCCGACCAGAGGAGGGGCAATATTGGATTTAGTACTGGGTAATGAGCCAGGGCAAGTGATAGATTTGTTAGTGGGGGAGCATTTTGGAGATAGTGACCACAATTCTGTGACTTTCACTTTAGTAATGGAGAGGGATAGGTACGTGCAACAGGGCAAGGTTTACAATTGGGGGAAGGGTAAATACGATGTTGTCAGACAAGAATTGAAGTGCATAAGTTGGGAACATAGGCTGGCAGGGAAGGACACAAATGAAATGTGGAACTTGTTCAAGGAACAGGTGCTACGTGTCCTTGATATGTATGTCCCTGTCAGGCAGGGAAGAGATGGTCGAGTGAGGGAACCATGGTTGACAAGAGAGGTTGAATGTCTTGTTAAGAGGAAAAAGGTGACTTATGTAAGGCTGAGGAAACAAGGTTCAGACAGGGCATTGGAGGGATACAAGATAGCCAGGAGGGAACTGAAGAAAGGGATTAGGAGAGCTAAGAGAGGGCATGAACAATCTTTGGCGGGTAGGATCAAGGAAAACCCCAAGGCCTTTTACACATATGTGAGAAATATGAGAATGACTAGAGCGAGGGTAGGTCCGATCAAGGACAGTAGCGGGAGATTGTGTATTGAGTCTGAAGAGATAGGAGAGGTCTTGAACGAGTACTTTTCTTCTGTATTTACAAATGAGAGGGGCGATATTGTTGGAGAGGACAGTGTGAAACAGATTGGTAAGCTCGAGGAAATACTTGTTAGGAAGGAAGATGTGTTGGGCATTTTGAAAAACTTGAGGATAGACAAGTCCCCCGGGCCTGACGGGATATATCCAAGGATTCTATGGGAAGCAAGAGATGAAATTGCAGAGCCGTTGGCAATGATCTTTTCGTCCTCACTGTCAACAGGGGTGGTACCAGGGGATTGGAGAGTGGCGAATGTCGTGCCCCTGTTCAAAAAAGGGACTAGGGATAACCCTGGGAATTACAGGCCAGTTAGTCTTACTTCGGTGGTAGGCAAAGTAATGGAAAGGGTACTGAAGGATAGGATTTCTGAGCATCTGGAAAGACACTGCTTGATTAGGGATAGTCAGCACGGATTTGTGAGGGGTAGGTCTTGCCTTACAAATCTTATTGAATTCTTTGAGGAGGTGACCAAGCATGTGGATGAAGGTAAAGCAGTGGATGTAGTGTACATGGATTTTAGTAAGGCATTTGATAAAGTTCCCCATGGTAGGCTTATGCAGAAAGTAAGGAGGCATGGGATAGTGGGAAATTTGGCCAGTTGGATAACGAACTGGCTAACCGATAGAAGTCAGAGTGGTGGTGGATGGCAAATATTCAGCCTGGTTCCCAGTTACCAGTGGCGTACCGCAGGGATCAGTTCTGGGTCCTCTGCTGTTTGTGATTTTCATTAATGACTTGGATGAGGGAGTTGAAGGGTGGGTCAGTAAATTTGCAGACGATACGAAGATTGGTGGAGTTGTGGATAGTAAGGAGGGCTGTTGTCGGCTGCAAAGAGACATAGATAGGATGCAGAGCTGGGCTGAGAAGTGGCAGATGGAGTTTAACCCTGAAAAGTGTGAGGTTGTCCATTTTGGAAGGACAAATATGAATGCGGAATACAGGGTTAACGGTAGAGTTCTTGGCAATGTGGAGGAGCAGAGAGATCTTGGGGTCTATGTTCATACATCTTTGAAAGTTGCCACTCAAGTGGATAGAGCTGTGAAGAAGGCCTATGGTGTGCTCGCGTTCATTAACAGAGGGATTGAATTTAAGAGCCGTGAGGTGATGATGCAGCTGTACAAAACTTTGGTAAGGCCACATTTGGAGTACTGTGTACAGTTCTGGTCGCCTCATTTTAGGAAGGATGTGGAAGCTTTGGAAAAGGTGCAAAGAAGATTTACCAGGATGTTGCCTGGAATGGAGAGTAGGTCTTACGAGGAAAGGTTGAGGGTGCTAGGCCTTTTCTCATTAGAACGGAGAAGGATGAGGGGCGACTTGATAGAGGTTTATAAGATGATCAGGGGAATAGATAGAGTAGACAGTCAGAGACTTTTTCCCCGGGTGGAACAAACCATTACAAGGGGACATAAATTTAAGGTGAAAGGTGGAAGATATAGGAGGGATATCAGAGGTAGGTTCTTTACCCAGAGAGTAGTGGGGGCATGGAATGCACTGCCTGTGGAAGTAGTTGAGTCGGAAACATTAGGGACCTTCAAGCAGCTATTGGATAGGTACATGGATTACGGTTAAATGATATAGTGTAGATTTATTTGTTCTCAAGGGCAGCACGGTAGCATTGTGGATAGCACAATTGCTTCACAGCTCCAGGGTCCCAGGTTCGATTCCGGCTTGGGTCACTGACTGTGCGGAGTCTGCACGTCCTCCCCGTGTCTGCGTGGGTTTCCTCCGGGTGCTCCGGTTTCCTCCCACAATCCAAAGATGTGCAGGTTAGGTGAATTGGCCAATGATAAATTGCCCTTAATGTCCAAATTGCCCTTGGTGTTGGGTGAAGGTGTTGAGTTTGGGTAGGGTGCTCTTTCCAAGAGCCGGTGCAGACTCAAAGGGCCGAATGGCCTCCTTCTGCACTGTAAATTCAATGATAATCTATGATTAATCTAGGACAAAGGTTCGGCACAACATCGTGGGCCGAAGGGCCTGTTCTATGCTGTATTTTCTATGTTCTATGTTCTATTCACGCCAGTGGGATTCTCCGCCTATTCACGCCGGTGGGATTCTCCGCCTATTCACGCCAGTGGGATTCTCCGCCTATTGACGCCGGTGGGATTCTCCGCCTATTGACGCCTGTGGGATTCTCCGCCTATTGACGCCGGTGGGATTATCTGCCTATACACGCCGGTGGGATTCTCCGCCTATTCACGCCGGTGGGATTCTCCGCCTATTCACGCCGGTGGGATTCTCCGCCTATTCACACCAGTGCGATTCTCCACCTATTCACACCAGTGGGATTCTCCGCCTTTTCACGCCGGTGGGATACTCCGCCTATTCACGCCGGTGGGATTCTCCGCCTATTCACACCGGCGTGATTCTCCGCCTATTCACAGCAGTTGGATTCTCCGTTGTTCATACCAGTGGGATTCTCCGCCTATTCACACCAGTGCGATTCTCCACCTATTCACACCAGTGGGTTTCTCCGCCTTTTCATGCCGGTGGGATACTCCCCCTATTCACGCCGGTGGGATTCTCCGTTATTCACACCAGTGGGATTCTCCATTATTCACACCAGTGGGATTCTCCGTTATTCATGCCGGTGGGATTCACCGCCTATTCACACCGGTGGGATTCTCTGCCTATTCACGCCAGTGGGATTCTCCGGCTATTGACACCGGTGGGATTCTCTGTTATTCACACCGGTGGGATTCTCCGCCTATTCACATCGGTGGGATTCTCCGTTATTCACACCAGTGGGATTCTCCGTTATTCACAACAGTGTGATTCTCCGCCTATTCACACCAGTGTGATTCTCCGCCTATTCACGCCAGTGGGATTCTCCGCCTATTCACGCCAGTGGGATTCTCCGTCTATTCACACCGGTGGGATTCTCGGCCTATTAACGCCAGTGGGATTCTCCGCCTATTCACACCAGTGGGATTCTCCGTTATTCACGCCGGTGGGATTCTCCGCCTATTCACACCAGTGGGCTTCTCCGCCTATTCACACCAGTGGGATTCTCCGCCTATTCACATCGGTGGGATTCTCCGTTTTTCACACCAGTGGGATTCTCCGTTATTCACGCCGGTGGGATTCTGCGTTATTCACGCCGGTGGGATTCTCCGCCCATTCACGCCGGTGGGATCCTCCGTTATTCACGCCGGTGGGATTCTCCGCCTATTCACGCTGGTGGGATTCTCCGCCTATTCACGCCGGTGGGCTTCTCCGTCTTTTCACACCGATGGAATTCTCCGCCTATTCACACCGGTGGGATTCTCCGCCTAGTCACACACGTGGGATTCTCCGTTATTCACGCCAGTCGGATTCTCCGCCTATTGACACCGGTGGGATTCTCCGCCTATTCACACCGGTGGGATTCTCCGCCTATTCACACCAGTGGGATTCCACGTTATTCACACCGGTGGGATTCTCCGTTATTCACGCCGGTTGGATTCTCAGTTATTCACGCCAGTGGGATTCTCCGTTATTCACACCGGTGGGATTCTCCGTTATTCACGCCGGTTGGATTCTCCATTATTCACACCAGTGGGATTCTCCGTTATTCACACCGGTGGGATTCTCTGTTATTCACACCGGTGGGATTCTCTGTTATTCACACCAGTGGGATTCTCCGTTATTCACACCAGTGGGATTCTCCGCTATTCATGCCGGTGGGATTCTCCGCCTATTCACGGCAGTGGGATTCTCCGTTATTCACACCAGTGGGATTCTCCGCCTATTCATGCCGGTGGGATTCTCCGTTATTCATGCCGGTGGGATTCTCCGTTATTCACGCCAGTGGGATTCTCCGTTATTCACGCCAGTGGGATTCTCCGTTATTCACGCCAGTGGGACTCTCCGTTATTCACACCGGTGGGATTCTCTGTTATTCATGCCGGTTGGATTATCCGTTATTCATGCCGGTTGGATTCTCCGTTATTCATGCCGCTTGGTTTCTCCGTTATTCACAACAGCGGGATTCTCCGTTATTCACACCGGTGGGATTCTCCGTTATTCATGCTGGTTGGATTCTCCGTTATTCACACCAGTGGGATTCTCCGTTATTCATGCCGGTTGGATTCTCCGTTATTCACACCAGTGGGATTCTCCGTTATTCACACCAGTGGGATTCTCCGCCTATTCACGCCATTGGGATTCTCCGCCTATTCACGTCAGTGGGATTCTCCGTCTATTCACACCGGTGGGATTCTCCGCCTATTCACGCCAGTGTGATTCTCCGCCTATTCACACCGGTGGGATTCTCCGCCTACTCACACCGGTGGGATTCTCTGCCTATTCATGCCGGTGGGATTCTCCACCTATTCACACCGGTGGGATTCTCCGCCTATTCACGCCAGTGGGATTCTCCACCTTTTCACACCGGTGGGATTCTCCGTTATTCACACCAGTGGGATTCTCCGCTTATTCACTCCGGTGGATTTCTCCGTTATTCACACCAGTGGGATTCTCCGTTATTCACACCAGTGGGATTCTCCACCTATTCACGCCAGTGGGATTCTCCGCCTATTCACGCCAGTAGGATTCTCCGCCTATTCACACCGGTGGGATTCTCCGCCTATTCACGCCAGTGGGATTCTCCGCCTATTCACGCCAGTGGGATTCTCCGCCTATTCACACCAGTGGGAATCTCCACCTATTCATGCCAGTGGGATTCTCCGCCTATTCACGCCAGTGGGATTCTCCGTTATTCACACCGGTGGGATTCTCCGTCTCTTCACGCCGGTGGGATTCTCCGTTATTCACGCCAGTGTGATTCTCCGCCTATTCACACCGGTGGGATTATCCATTATTCACGCCAGTGGGATTCTCCGCCTATTCACGCCAGTGGGATTCTCCGTTATTCACGCCAGTGGGATTCTCCGCCTATTCACGCCGGTGGGATTCTCCGCCTATTCACGCCAGTGGGATTCTCCGCCTATTCACGCCAGTGGGATTCTCCATTTTTCACGCCAGTGGGATTCTCCGCCGATTCACGCCAGTGGGATTCTCCGCCTATTCACGCGGGTGGGATTCTCCGCCGATTCACGCCGGTGGGATTCTCCGCCTATTCACGCCGGTGGGATTCTCCACCTATTCACACCAGTGTGATTCTCCGTTATTCACACCAGTGGGATTCTCCGTTATTCATACCAGTGGGATTCTCCGCCTATTCACACCAGTGTGATTCTCCGTTATTCACACCAGTGGGATTCTCCGCCTATTCACACCGGTGGGATTCTCCGTTATTCACACCTGTGCGATTCTCCACCTATTCACACCAGTGGGATTCTCCGTTATTCACACCAGTGGGATTCTCCGTTATTCACACCAGTGGGATTCTCCGCCTATTCACACCGGTGTCATTCTCCGTTATTCACACCAGTGGGATTCTCCGCCTATTCACACCGGTGGGATTCTCCGCCGATTCACGCCAGTGGGATTCTCCGTTATTCATGCCAGTGGGATTCTCCACCTATTCACACCAGTGGGATTCTCCGTTATTCACACCAGTGGGATTCTCCGCCTATTCACGCCAGTGGGATTCTCCGTTATTCACACCGGTGGGATTCTCCGCCTGTTCACACCAGTGGGATTCTCCGTTATTCACGCCAGTGGGATTCTCCACCTATTCACACCAGTGAGATTCTCCGTTATTCACACCAGTGGGATTCTCTGCCTATTCACACCGGTGGGATTCTCCGCCTACTCACGCCGGTGGGATTCTCCGCCTATTGACGCCGGTGGGATTCTCTGCCTATTCACGCCGGTGGGATTCTCCGCCTATTCACGCCGGTGGGATTCTCCGTTGTTCACGCCGGTGGGATTCTCCACCAATTCACGCCGGTGGGATTCTCCGCCTATTCACGCCGGTGGGATTCTGCGTTATTCACGCCGGTGGGATTCTCCGCCTATTGACGCCGGTGGGATTCTCCGCCTATTGACGCCGGTGGGATTCTCCGCCTATTGACGCCGGTGGGATTCTCTGCCTATTCACGCCGGTGGTATTCTCCGCCTATTCACGCCGGTGGGATTCTCCGCCTATTCACACCAGTGCAATTCTCCACCTATTCACACCAGTGGGATTCTCCGCCTTTTCACGCCGGTGGGATACGCCGCCTATTCACGCCGGTGGGATTCTCCGCCTATTCACACCGGCGTGATTCTCCGCCTATTCACAGCAGTTGGATTCTCCGTTGTTCATACCAGTGGGATTCTCCACCTATTCACACCAGTGGGATTCTCCGCCGATTCACACCAGTGCAATTCTCCACCTAGTCACACCAGTGTGATTCTCCGTTATTCACACCAGTGGGATTCTCCGCCTATTCACACCGGTGGGATTCTCCACCTATTCACACCAGTGAGATTCTCCGTTATTCACACCAGTGGGATTCTCCGCCTATTGACGCCGGTGGGATTCTCCGCCTATTGACGCCGGTGGGATTCTCTGCCTATTCACGCCGGTGGGATTCTCCGCCTATTCACGCCGGTGGGATTCTCCGTTGTTCACGCCGGTGGGATTCTCCGTTATTCATGCCGGTTGGATTATCCGTTATTCATGCCGGTTGGATTATCCGTTATTCATGCCGGTTGGATTCTCCGTTATTCACACCAGTGGGATTCTCCGTTATTCACACCGGTGGGCTTCTCCGTTATTCACACCGGTGGGATTCTCCGTTATTCATGCCGGTTAGATTCTCCGTTATGCACACCAGTGGGATTCTCCGTTATTCACACCAGTGGGATTCTCCGTGATTCACACCGGTGGGATTCTCCGCCTATTCACGCCAGTGGGATTCTCCGTTATTCACGACGGTTGGATTCTCCGTTATTGACACCGATGGGATTCTCCGTTATTCACACCAGTGGGATTCTCCACCTATTCACATCGGTGGGATTCTCCGTTTTTCACACCAGTGGGATTCTCCGTTATTCACGCCGGTGGGATTCTCCGCCTATTCACGCCGGTGGGATCATCCGTTATTCACGCCGGTGGGATTCTCCGTTATTCACACCAGTGGGATTCTCCGCCTATTCACGCTGGTGGGATTCTCCGCCTATTCACGCCGGTGGGCTTCTCCGTCTTTTCACACCGATGGAATTCTCCGCCTATTCACACCGGTGGGATTCTCCGCCTAGTCACATCGGTGGTAATCTCCGCCTATTCACAGTCGTGGGATTCTCCGTTATTCACGCCAGTCGGATTCTCCGCCTATTGACACCGGTGGGATTCTCCGCCTATTCACACCGGTGGGATTCTCCGCCTATTCACACCAGTGGGATTCTACGTTATTCACACCGGTGGGATTCTCCGTTATTCACGCCGGTTGGATTCTCAGTTATTCACGCCAGTGGGATTCTCCGTTATTCACACCGGTGGGATTCTCCGTATTCACGCCGGTTGGATTCTCCATTATTCACACCAGTGGGATTCTCCGTTATTCACACCGGTGGAATTCTCCGTTATTCACGCCAGTGGGATTCTCTGTTATTCACACCAGTGGGATTCTCCGTTATTCACACCAGTGGGATTCTCCGCTATTCATGCCGGTGGGATTCTCCGCCTATTCACGGCAGTGGGATTCTCCGTTATTCACACCAGTGGGATTCTCCGCCTATTCATGCCGGTGGGATTCTCCGTTATTCATGCCGGTGGGATTCTCCGTTATTCACGCCAGTGGGATTCTCCGTTATTCACGCCAGTGGGATTCTCCGTTATTCACGCCAGTGGGACTCTCCGTTATTCACACCGGTGGGATTCTCCGTTATTCATGCCGGTTGGATTATCCGTTATTCATGCCGGTTGGATTCTCCGTTATTCATGCCGCTTGGTTTCTCCGTTATTCACAACAGTGGGATTCTCCGTTATTCACACCGGTGGGATTCTCCGTTATTCATGCTGGTTGGATTCTCCGTTATTCACACCAGTGGGATTCTCCGTTATTCACACCAGTGGGATTCTCCGCCTATTCACGCCATTGGGATTCTCCGCCTATTCACGCCAGTGGGATTCTCCGTCTATTCACACCGGTGGGATTCTCCGCCTATTCACGCCAGTGTGATTCTCCGCCTATTCACACCGGTGGGATTCTCCGCCTACTCACACCGGTGGGATTCTCTGCCTATTCATGCCGGTGGGATTCTCCGCCTATTCACACCGGTGGGATTCTCCGCCTATTCACGCCAGTGGGATTCTCCGCCTTTTCACACCGGTGGGATTCTCCGTTATTCACACCAGTGGGATTCTCCGCCTATTCACTCCGGTGGATTTCTCCGTTATTCACACCAGTGGGATTCTCCGTTATTCACACCAGTGGGATTCTCCACCTATTCACGCCAGTGGGATTCTCCGCCTATTCACGCCAGTAGGATTCTCCGCCTATTCACACCGGTGGGATTCTCCGCCTATTCACGCCAGTGGGATTCTCCGCCTATTCACGCCAGTGGGATTCTCCGCCTATTCACACCAGTGGGAATCTCCACCTATTCATGCCAGTGGGATTCTCCGCCTATTCACGCCAGTGGGATTCTCCGTTATTCACACCGGTGGGATTCTCCGTCTCTTCACGCCGGTGGGATTCTCCGTTATTCACGCCAGTGTGATTCTCCGCCTATTCACACTGGTGGGATTATCCATTATTCACGCCAGTGGGATTCTCCGCCTATTCACGCCAGTGGGATTCTCCGTTATTCACGCCAGTGGGATTCTCCGCCTATTCACGCCGGTGGGATTCTCCGCCTATTCACGCCAGTGGGATTCTCCGCCTATTCACGCCAGTGGGATTCTCCATTTTTCACGCCAGTGGGATTCTCCGCCTATTCACGCCAGTGGGATTCTCCGCCTATTCACGCGGGTGGGATTCTCCACCGATTCACGCCGGTGGGATTCTCCGCCTATTCACGCCGGTGGGATTCTCCACCTATTCACACCAGTGTGATTCTCCGTTATTCACACCAGTGGGATTCTCCGTTATTCATACCAGTGGGATTCTCCGCCTATTCACACCAGTGTGATTCTCCGTTATTCACACCAGTGGGATTCTCCGCCTATTCACACCGGTGGGATTCTCCGTTATTCACACCTGTGCGATTCTCCACCTATTCACACCAGTGGGATTCTCCGTTATTCATACCAGTGGGATTCTCCGTTATTCATACCAGTGGGATTCTCCGCCTATTCACACCAGTGGGCTTCTCCGCCGATTCACGCCAGTGGGATTCTCCGTTATTCACACCAGTGGGATTCTCCGTTATTCTCACCAGTGGGATTCTCCGCCTATTCACACCGGTGGGATTCTCCGTTATTCACACCAGTGGGATTCTCCGCCTATTCACACCGGTGGGATTCTCTACCTATTCACACCAGTGGGATTCTCCGTTATTCACACCAGTGGGATTCTCTTGTTATTCACACCAGTGGGATTCTCCGTTATTCACACCGGTGGGATTCTCCACCTATTCACACCAGCGTGATTCTCCGTTATTCACACCAGTGGGATTCTCCGCCTATTCACACCGGTGGGATTCTCTACCTATTCACACCAGTGGGATTCTCCGTTATTCACACCAGCGTGATTCTCCGTTATTCACACCAGTGGGATTCTCCGCCTATTCACACCGGTGGGATTCTCCGCCTATTCACGCCAGTGGGATTCTCCGTTATTCACGCCAGTGGGATTCTCCACCTATTCACACCAGTGTGATTCTCCGTTATTCACACCAGTGGGATTCTCCGCCTATTCACACCGGTGGGATTCTCCACCTATTCACACCAGTGGGATTCTCCGTTATTCACACCAGTGGGATTCTCCGCTATTCACGCCAGTGGGCTTCTCCGCCTATTCACGCCAGTGGGATTCTCCGTTATTCACGCCGGTGGGATTCTCCGCCTGTTCACACCTGTGGGATTCTCCGTTATTCACACCAGTGGGATTCTCTGCCTATTCACACCGGTGGGATTCTCCGTTATTCACGCCAGTGGGATCTCCACCTATTCACACCAGTGAGATTCTCCGTTATTCACACCGGTGGGATTCTCCGCCTATTGACGCCGGTGGGATTCTCCACCTATTCACGCCGGTGGGATTCTCCGCTTATTCACGCCGGTGGGATTCTCCGCCTATTCACACCGGTGGGATTCTGCGTTATTCACGCCGGTGGGATTCTCCGCCTATTGACGCCGGTGGGATTCTCCGCCTATTGACGCCGGTGGGATTCTCCGTTATTCACGCCGGTGGGATTCTCCGCCTATTCACACCGGTGGGATTCTGCGTTATTCACACCAGTGGGATTCTCCGCCTATTGACGCCGGTGGGATTCTCCGCCTATTGACGCCGGTGGGATTCTCTGCCTATTCACGCCGGTGGTATTCTCCGCCTATTCACGCCGGTGGGATTCTCCGCCTATTCACACCAGTGCAATTCTCCACCTATTCACACCAGTGGGATTCTCCGCCTTTTCACGCCGGTGGGATACGCCGCCTATTCACGCCGGTGGGATTCTCCGCCTATTCACACCGGCGTGATTCTCTGCCTATTCACAGCAGTTGGATTCTCCGTTGTTCATACCAGTGGGATTCTCCACCTATTCACACCAGTGGGATTCTCCGCCGATTCACACCAGTGCAATTCTCCACCTAGTCACACCAGTGTGATTCTCCGTTATTCACACCAGTGGGATTCTCCGCCTATTCACACCGGTGCGATTCTCCACCTATTCACACCAGTGAGATTCTCCGTTATTCACACCAGTGGGATTCGCCGCCTATTGACGCCGGTGGGATTCTCCGCCTATTGACGCCGGTGGGATTCTCTGCCTATTCACGCCGGTGGGATTCTCCGCCTATTCACGCGGTGGGATTCTCCGTTGTTCACGCCGGTGGGATTCTCCGCCTATTGACGCCGGTGGGATTCTCCGCCTATTGACGCCGGTGGGATTCTCTGCCTATTCACGCCGGTGGGATTCTCTGCCTATTCACGCCGGTGGGATTCTCTGCCTATTCACGCCGGTGGGATTCTCCGTTATTCACACCAGTGGGATTCTCCATTATTCACACCAGTGGGATTCTCCGCCTATTCACACCAGTGGGATTCTCCGCCTATTCACACCAGTGGGATTCTCCGCCTATTGACGCCGGTGGGATTCTCCGCCTATTCACGCCGGTGGGATTCTCTGTCTTTTCACACCGGTGGGATTCTCCGCCTATTCACGCCGGTGGGATTCTCCGCCTATTCACACCAGTGGGATTCTCCGTTATTCACGCCGGTGGGATTCTCCGTTATTCACACCAGTGGGATTCTCCGCCTATTCACATCGGTGGGATTCTCCGCCTATTCACGCCGGTGGGTTCCTCCGTTATTCACGCCGGTGGGATTCTCCATTATTCACACCAGTGGGATTCTCCGCCTATTCACGCCGGTGGGATTCTCTGCCTATTCACGCCGGTAGGATTCTCTGTCTTTTCACACCGGTGGGATTCTCCGCCTATTCACGCCGGTGGGATTCTCCGCCTATTCACATCGGTGGGATTCTCCGCCTATTCACACCGGTGGGATTCTCCGCCCATTCACACTAGTGGGATTCTCCGTTATTCACACAAGTGGGATTCTCCGTTATTCACGCCGGTGGGATTCTCCGCCTATTATCGGCAGTGGGATTCTCCGCTATTCACGCCAGTGGGATTCTCCGTTATTCACGCCAGTGGGATTCTCCGTTATTCACACCAGTGGGATTCTCCGTTATTCACGCCGGTTGGATTCTCCGTTATTCACACCAGTGGGATTCTCCGTTATTCACACCGGTGGGATTCTCAGTTATTCACGCCAGTGGGATTCTCCGTTATTCACGCCAGTGGGATTCTCTGTTATTCACACCAGTGGGATTCTCCGTTATTCACCCCAGTGGGATTCTCCGCCTATTCATGCCGGTGGGATTCTCCGTTATTCACGCCAGTGGGATTCTGCGTTATTCACGCCAGTGGGATTCTCCGTTATTCACGCTAGTGGGGCTCTCCGTTATTCACACCAGTGGGATTCTCCGTTATTCACGCCAGTGGGATTCTCCGTTATTCACACCAGTGGGATTCTCCGTTATTCACCCCAGTGGGATTCTCCGCCTATTCATGCTGGTGGGATTCTCCGTTATTCACGCCAGTGGGATTCTGCGTTATTCACGCCAGTGGGATTCTCCGTTATTCACGCCAGTGGGGCTCTCCGTTATTCACACCAGTGGGATTCTCCGTTATTCACGCCGGTTGGATTCTCCGTTATTCACACCAGTGGGATTCTCCGTTATTCACACCGGTGGGATTCTCCGTTATTCACGCCAGTGGGATTCTCCGTTATTCACGCCAGTGGGATTCTCTGTTATTCACACCAGTGGGATTCTCCGTTATTCACCCCAGTGGGATTGTCCGCCTATTCATGCCGGTGGGATTCTCCGTTATTCACGCCAGTGGGATTCTGCGTTATTCACGCCAGTGGGATTCTCCGTTATTCACGCCAGTGGGGCTCTCCGTTATTCACACCAGTGGGATTCTCCGTTATTCATGCCGGTTGGATTATCCGTTATTCATGCCGGTCGGATTCTCCGTTATTCACACCAGTGGGATTCTCCGTTATTCACCCCAGTGGGATTGTCCGCCTATTCATGCCGGTGGGATTCTCCGTTATTCACGCCAGTGGGATTCTGCGTTATTCACACCGGTGGGATTCTCCGTTATTCATGCCGGTGGGATTCTCCGATATTCATGCCGGTTTGATTCTCCGTTATTCACACCGGTGGGATTCTCCGTTATTCACACCGGTGGGATTCTCCGTTATTCATGCCGGTTGGATTCTCCGTTATTCACACCAGTGGGATTCTCCGTTATTCACCCCAGTGGGATTCTCCGCCTATTCATGCCGGTGGGATTCTCCGTTATTCACGCCAGTGGGATTCTGCGTTATTCACGCCAGTGGGATTCTCCGTTATTCACGCCAGTGGGGCTCTCCGTTATTCACACCAGTGGGATTATCCGTTATTCATGCCGGTTGGATTATCCGTTATTCATGCCGGTTGGATTCTCCGTTATTCACACCAGTGGGATTCTCCGTTATTCACACCGGTGGGATTCTCCGTTATTCATGCCGGTTTGATTCTCCGTTATTCACACCAGTGGGATTCTCCGTTATTCACGCCGGTTGGATTCTCCGTTATTCATGCCGGTTGGATTCTCCGTTATTCATGCCGGTTGGATTCTCCGTTATTCACACCAGTGGGATTCTCCGTTATTCACACCGGTGGGATTCTCTTTTATTCACGCCGGTGGGATTCTCCGCCTATTCACGCTGGTGGGATCCTCCGTTATTCACGCCGGTGGGATTCTCCGTTATTCACACCAGTGGGATTCTCCGCCTATTCACGCTGGTGGGATTCTCCGCCTATTCACGCCGGTGGGATTCTCCGTCTTTTCACACCGATGGGATTCTCCGCCTATTCACACCGGTGGGATTCTCCGCCTATTCACATCGGTGGGAATCTCCGCCTATTCACACTCGTGGGATTCTCCGTTATTCACGCCAGTGGGATTCTCCGCCTATTGACACCGGTGGGATTCTCCGCCTATTCACACCGGTGGGATTCTCCGCCTATTCGCACCAGTGGGATTCTCCGTTATTCACACCAGTGGGGTTCTCCGTTATTCACACCATTGTGATTCTCCGTTATTCACACCAGTGGGATTCTCCGTTATTCACACCAGTGGGATTCTCCGTTATTCACGCCGGTGGGATTCTCCGCCTATTAACGGCAGTGGGATTCTCCGTTATTCACACCAGTGGGATTCTCCGTTATTCACGCCAGTGGGATTCTCCGTTATTCACACCAGTGGGATTCTCCGCCTATTCACGCCGGTGGGATTCTCCGTTATTCACGCCAGTGGGATTCTCCGTTATTCACACCAGTGGGATTCTCCGCCTATTCATGCCGGTGGGATTCTCCGTTATTCATGCTGGTGGGATTCTCCGTTATTCACGCCGGTGGGATTCTCCGTTATTCACGCCAGTGGGATTCTCCGTTATTCACGCCAGTGGGACTCTCCGTTATTCACACCGGTGGGATTCTCCGTTATTCACGCCAGTGGGATTCTCCGTTATTCACGCCAGTGGGACTCTCCGTTATTCACACCGGTGGGATTCTCCGTTATTCTTGCCGGTTGGATTATCCGTTATTCATGCCGGTTGGATTCTCCGTTATTCACGCCGGTTGGATTCTCCGTTATTCACACCAGTGGGATTCTCCGTTATTCACACCGGTGGGATTCTCCGTTATTCATGCTGGTTGGATTCTCCGTTATTCACACCAGTGGGATTCTCCGTTATTCACACCAGTGGGATTCTCCGTTATTCATGCCGGTTGGATTCTCCGTTATTCACACCAGTGGGATTCTCCGTTATTCACACCAGTGGGATTCTCCGCCTATTCACGCCATTGGGATTCTCCGTCTATTCACACCGGTGGGATTCTCCGTTATTCACGCCATTGGGATTCTCCGCCTATTCACGCCAGTGTGATTCTCCGCCTATTCACACCGGTGGGTTTCTCCGCCTACTCACACCGGTGGGATTCTCCGCCTATTCATGCCGGTGGGATTCTCCGCCTATTCACACCGGTGGGATTCTCCGCCTATTCACGCCTGTGGGATTCTCCGCCTTTTCACACCGGTGGGATTCTCCGCCTATTCACGCCGGTGGGATTCTCCGCCGATTCACGCCAGTGCGATTCTCCTCCACCTATTCACGCCTGTGGGATTCTCCGCCTTTTCACACCGGTGGGATTCTCCACCTATTCACGCCAGTCGGATTCTCCGCCTATTCACGCCAGTGGGATTCTCCACCTATTCACGCCAGTCGGATTCTCCGCCTATTCACGCCGGTGGGATTCTCCACCTATTCACGTCAGTCGGATTCTCCGCCTATTCACGCCAGTGGGATCCTCCACCTATTCACGCCAGTCGGATACTCCGCCTATTCACGCCGGTTGGATTCTCCGTTATTCACGCCGGTGGGATTCTCCGCCTATTCACGCTGGTGGGATTCTCCGCCTATTCACGCTGGTGGGATTCTCCGCCTATTCACGCCTGTAGGATTCTCCGCCTATTCACGCCGGTGGGATTCTCCGCTTATTCACGCCAGTGGGATTCTCCGCCTATTCACGCCGATGGGATTCTCCAGTCCTGCAGTGAATGGAATTTTGGCTGAGCCCCAACTTTCCTGTTCTTGCTGGCAGGAGTAGTGGGGTGGACCCGCAACAGAGAATCCCGGACAAAGTCTTGCAATCTCGTTTTTAGCCTATTCAGGTGCCCTGTCCATGTGATTACTATTTCGGTCCCAGCCCAGACCCCACAGTGGCTAGCATACTGGACAGATACCCTAATATTTTATTTTAATTTTGTTAGACTGTGAGGAAAGGATAACTCACTCCAGGAGTGATCTCGCGAAGAAAGAGGGATATGTATATTAAAACAAACTTTATTACTAACCCCACAAAAATTTCTCCTAAAGCAATGCTAATCAATGCAGTGAAACCGTAACACTTATAAGAACGTAAGAACTAGGAGCAGGAGTAGGCCATCTGGCCCCTCGAGCCTGCTCCGCCATTCAATTAGATCATGGCTGATCTTTTGTGGACTCAGCTCCACTTTCCAGCCCGAACATCATAACCGTTAATCCCTTTATTCTTCAAAAAACTATATCTTTATCTTAAAAACATTTAAAGAATGAGCCGCTACTGCTTCACTGGGCAAGGAATTCCATAGATTCACAACCCTTTGGGTGAAGAAGTTCCTCCTATCTGCTATCTTTATTCCCACTCAAACAACAAGAAAAACCATCTCAGCTCCCAATCCACTTTAAATACATCTGGCACTCAGGAATACCTGTTTTACAATGATGTTATTTGAGGAAGAGAGGTCGCTTGACTCTGCTTCAAAGAAAAGAACTGAATCTTGTCAGAACGATGCAGAAACTCTGGCTGTATGTCATCAGAAGCTGCTTCAGCTCACCTTCTAATAAAACCATTCTAAGTTGCTTGGAAAGTCTGCTAACCTGACTTCTGAAATATCTTTAACTGAACCGCAGTGAGAGCAAGACTTCTGCTCTCAGCTTCATTGAGAAGTCCATTGACCTGCTTTCTGCAAAATGCCTGATATCTTAGCTCCACCCAGCAACAACATAATCTTATCAAGCTGAAATCTAATTAACTCTACAGGGAACCCTCCTCCCCTTAATTCAAACAAAATTATTAGCCAAAGCTTTTAACGATGCCTTAATTGCACCCTGGTTCCCAAAACTTAGTTGCCTTTCAAACTAGAATTTCTAGGGAGCAGCACGGTACCACAGTGGTTAGCACAGTTGTTTCACAGCTCCAGGTTCGATTCCTGGCTTGGGTCACTGTCTGCAGAGTCTGCACGTTCTCCACGTGTCTGCGTGAGTTTCCTCCGGGTGCTCCAGTTTCCTCCCACAGTCCAAAGATGTGCAGGTTAGGCAGATTGGCGATGCTAAATTGCCCTTAATGTACAAAAAAGGTTAGATGGGGTTACGGGGACAGGGGAGAGGTGTGGGCTTAGGTAGGGTACTCTTTACAAGGGCCGGTGCAGACTCGATGGGCCGAATGGACTCCTTCTGCACTGTAAATTCTATGATTCTTTTCAATATGATTGCAGCAGTCAACGATTAACTCAGGCTTTTAACCCTTACTGCACCAAATACCCATCTGAAATTCCTACAATCATCACATTACATCGGTTGGTGGTGTTGTAGTATTTCAGTGGCCAATGTCCTCACTGTTAGCAACACAAGGGGCGCGATTCTCCACTCCCACGCTGGTTGGGAGAATCGCCTGGGCCGCCAAAATTTCCGGGGACGCCGGTCCGACGCCCTCCCAAGCGGTCGAGTTTCGTGGGCCGCAGGCCGGAGAATCGCCGGAGATACCGAAAATGGCGATTCTCCGGCACCTCCGCTATTCTGAGGCCCGGATGGGCCGAGCGGCCAGGCCAAAACTGCGGGTTCCCCCCGGCGCCATCCACACCTGGTCGCTGCAGTCGTGGGCGGTGCGTGAACGCTGGGGGGGGCGGCCTGTGGGGGGGCGAGGGGGGATCCTGCACCGGGCTTCACCTGGAATGTGGGATGGCCCGCGATTGGTGCCCACCGATCGTCAGGCCGTCCTCTCTGAAGGAGGACCTCCTTCCGTGGCCCCGCAAGATCCGTCCCCCATCTTCTTGCGGGGCGGACTTAGAGAGGATGGCAACCACGCATGCGCGGGTTGGCGCCGGCCAACCCACGCATGTGCGGATGACGTCCGTTATGCGGCGCCAGCCGCATCATCTATGTGGCACCGCTTTTACGCGGGCGACAAGGCCTGGCGCGTGTAGATGACGCGGCCCCGATACTGGCCCATTGTCAGGGCCTGAATCGGTCGGGATCGGGGCTGTTCCGTGCCGTCGTGAACCTCGACGGCGTTCACGATGGCGCGGCCACTTCGGCGTGGGAGTGGAGAATCCCGCCTAAGATGTTTCAGGTGTGCGTTTATCTGGTGTATTTATCTGGTGCAGGGTTTGCAGCGTAGAGTCTGCATGTCTGCTTATGCCATAGGCCGGATGACTCAAGTGCTGTGTTATCTCTTGGTGCTGGTTCAGATGCGTGCAGAAGGTTTAGGCGAGAGTGTACATACTGTTGCTTCACAGTGCCAGGGTCCCAGGTTCAATTCCCGGCTTGGGTCACTGTCAGTGTGGAGTCTGCATGTTCTTCCCGTGTCTGCATGGGTTTCCTCCGACAAGTCCTGAAAGGTTTGCTTGTTAGATGAATTGGAGATTCTGAATTCTCCCTCTGTGTACCCGAACAGGCACCAGAGTGCGGTAACTAGGGAATTTTCACAGTAACTTCATTGCAGTATTAATGTAAGCCTACTTGTGACAATAATGAAGATTATTATTATTAGTGGGTACCATCTGAGGCTACCACCTAACTGTTCAGTTGTGAGGCATTACTGTGTACCACTGCCAACTGGTCACGTCACATGCGGTCTGAATCCTGACTGTTTAACCCGGTGCCAGAGGGCTGAATCTGTGGATATCTCGATCATAGCGTATTTTGCTTCTCATTTTGCATTGCAGGAGGGTAATGTTCAGGTTGGCTTAAAGTTTGAGCTCCAGCAGAACCGTAACAGTAGGAAATGTGGTCCTGGTGTGAAAAGCGTAATTATGCTGACAAAGACATGCCCTATCATGGTAGAATTCACAGACTGGGGAGTGCAGCATAGTAATCTGTGTGATCCGTGCATATTTCTCCAGAAGATGTTTATCTGAGTGAACTGCCCGTTCTGCCAACCCGTCTGATCATGGATATAGGAGGCTGCTTGTGATATGCTCAAAGTCCTATGTGTGTGCAAAGTTCCGAAGTTGCAAAGTATCATAAAATCATATTTTATGATAAATTGCCCCTTAGTGTCCAGGGATGTGCAGGTTAGGTTGTGGGGATAGGGCGTGGTGGACAGGGGAGTGGAAGTGTGTACAGTGCGCATTCAAAAGATTGGTGCAGACTCAATGGGCCTTCGGCACTGTAGGGATTCTATAGTCCAGTTCAGACCACCGAGAGGATGAATCAACTAAGACTGAATGTTATTTAACATTCCACTGGAAGATGTCAGCTGCTGTTAATGCCCATGGGAGTTCCTGGACCTCTTGTAAATGCAACAGTTCCTTTGCTTGATGTGGCTCGAGTGCATTGCAATGCGTATCTGGAGATTTCGTTTTCCAGAAATGTGTATGTGGAGGGCTAATGCAGTGATTCCTTGGCCTTGGGTGCCAGGGTCCGTGACGTCTCGGACCGTGTTTTCAGAATCCTCAAGGGGGAGGGGGAACAGTCACAAGTCGTGGTACACATCAGTACCAACGACATAGGTAAGAGAAGAGACGGGGATTTAAAACAGGAATTTAGGGAGCTAGGATGGAAGCTGAGAGCAAGGACAAACCATGTTGCCATCTCTGGTTTGCTGCCGGTGCCACGTGCTAGCGAGGTGAGGAACAGGGCGAGAGTGCAGATAAACACGTGGCTGCAGGGATGGTGTAGGAGGGAGGGTTTCAGTTACGTGGATAATTGGAGCACATTCTGGCGAAGGTGGGACCTGTACAGACAGGACGGTTTGCACCTGAACCAGAGGGGCGCCAATATCCTGGGAGGGAAGTTTGCTACGGCTCTTCGGGGGGGGTTTAAACTAATTTGTCAGGGGATGGGAAAACGAGCTATAGTCCAGAAGCCAGTGTTGAGAGCAGTGAGGTACTGAGGAGGGTATCAAGGTCGCAGGAGTGTACTGGCAGACAGAAAGGTGGGTTGAAGTGTGTCTACTTCAATGCAAGGAGCATCCGGAAGAAGGTCGGCGAACTTGGAGCGTGGATTGGTACTTGGGACTACGATGTTGTGGTCATTACGGAGACATGGATGGAACAGGGACAAGAATGGTTGTTGGAAGTTCCGGGGTATAGATGTTTGAGTAAGAGTAGGGAAGTTGGTAAAAGAGGTGGAGGAGTAGCATTGTTAATCAAGGATAGTTTAACGGCTGCAGAAAGGCAGTTCGAAGGGGATCTGCCTACTGAGGTAATATGGGCTGAAGTTAGAAGTAGGAAAGCAGCGGTCACGTTGTTAGGAGTTTTCTGTAGGCGCCCAAATAGTAATAGAGATGTAGAGGAAGAAATTGCAAAACAGATTATGGATAGGTGTGGAGGTCTCAGGGTACTTGGCATGGATGACTTTAACTTTCCAAATATTGATTGGAACCTCTATAGGTCGAACAGTTCGGATGGGGCAGTTTTTGTACAGTGTGTGCAGGAGGGTTTCCTGACACAATATGCGGATAGGCCGACAAGAGGTGGGGACACATTGGATTTGGTACTGGGTAATGAACCGGGCCAAATGTTAGATTTGTTTGTGGGAGAGCACTTTGGAGATAGTGACCACAATTCGGTGTCGTTCACTATTGCAATGGAGAGGGATAGGGCCATACGGCAGGGTAAGGTTTATAAATGGGAGAGGGGTAATTATGATGCAATTAGGCAAGAATTAGGGAGCATAAGATGGGAACAGAAACTGTCAGGGAAAGGCACAAATGAAAAATGGAGCTTGTTCAAGAAACAAATACTGTATGTCCTTGATAGGTATGTTCCTGTCAGGCACGGAGGAAATGGCCATGTGAGGGAACCATGGTTCACAAAAGAGGTCTTGACTGTCTTGTTAAGAGGAAAAAAGAAGCGTATGTAAGGATGAGAAAACAAGGTTCAGTAGGGTCGCTTGAGGGTTACAAGGTAGAAAGGAATGAGCTAACAAAAAGGGCTTAGGAGAGCTAGGAGGGGCATGAGAAGTCCTTGGCGGGTCAGATCAAGGAAAACCCCAAGGCTTTTTACTCTTATGTGAGAAATAATAGAATGACCAGGGTGAGGTTAGAGCCGGTCAAGGACAGTAGTGGAAACATGTGCATGGAGTCAGAAGAAATAGGAGAGGCATTGAATGAATACTTTTCTTCAGTGTTCACCAAGGAGAGGGGCCATGATTTTGAGGATGAGAGTGTGATACAGACAGGTAGGCTGCAGGAGGTAGATGTTATGAGGAAGGATGTATTAGCAATTTTGAAAAACCTTAGGGTCGACAAGTCCCCTGGGCCAGATGGGATATATCCAAGGATTCTTTGGGAGGCAAGGGATGAGATTGCCGAGCCTTTGGCTTTGATCTTTGGGACCTCACTGTCCACGGGGATGGTGCCAGAGGACAGGAGAGTGGCGAATGTTGTTCCTCTGTTCAAGAAAGGGAATAGGAATGATCCTGGTAATTATACGGCGGTTAGTCTTACTTCGGTGGTCGGTAAGTTAATGGAAAAGGTCCTGAAGGATAGGATTTATGACCATTTGGAAAGATGCAGCTTAATCCGGGATAGTCAACATGGATTCGTGAAGGGTAAGTCTTGCCTCACAAATTTGATTGAATTCTTTGAGGAGGTAACTAAGTCATAGACATGGATTTTAGTAAGGCGTTTGATAAGGTTCCCCATGGTCGGCTTATGAAGAAAGTAAGGAGGTGTGGGATAGAGGGAAATTTGGCCAATTTGATAAGTAACTGGCGATCACATAGAAGGGGTGGTGGTGGATGGAAAATGTTCAGATTGAAGACCAGTTACCAGCAGTGTACCACTGCTATTTGTGATTTTTATAAATGACTTGGAGGAGGGGGCTGAAGGGTAGGTCAGTAAATTTGCTGATGACACCAAGATTGGTGGAGTAGTGGATAAGGTGGAGGGCTGTTGTAGGCTGCAAAGAGACATTGATAGGATGCAGAGCTGGGCCAAAAAATGGCAGATGGAGTTTAACCCTGATAAGTGTGAGGTGATTCATTTTGGTAGAAAAAATTTGAATGCGGATTACAGGGTCAACGGCAGGGTTCTGAGGAATGTGGAGGATCAGAGAGATCTTGGGATTCATGTCCACAGATCTCTGAAGGTTGCCACTCAAGTGGATAGAACCGTGAAGAAGGCTTAGAGTGTGTTAGCGTTTATTAACAGGGGGCTTGAGTTTAAGAGCCGCGGGATTATGCTGCAACTGTACATGACCCTGGTGAGATCATATTTGGAGAATTGTGTGCAGTTCTGGTCACCTCATTATAGGAAGGATGTAGAAGCATTGGAAAGGGTGCAAAGGAGATTTACCAGGATGCTGCCTGGTTTGCATGATAGGCCTTATGAGGAAAGGTTGAGGGGGTTAGGGCTTTTCTCTTTGGAGCGGAGGAGGATGAGAGGCGACTTAATAGAGGTTTATAAGATGATGAGGGGGATAGATAGAGGGGACGTTCAGAGACTATTTCCTTGGGTGGATGTAGCTGTTACAAGGGGGCATAACTATAAGGTTCAGGGTGGGAGATATAGGAGGGATGTCCGAGGTAGGTTCTTTACTCAGAGAGTGGTTAGGGTGTGGAATGGACTGCCTGCTGTGATAGTGGAGTCGGACACTTTAGAACTTTCAAGCGGTTATTGGATAGGCACATGGAGCACAACAGAATGACAGGGAGTGGGATAGCTTGATCTTGGTTTTGGACAGTGCTCGGCACAACATCGAGGGCCGAAGGGCCTGTTCTGTGCTGTTCTGTTCTATGTTCTATGTTGTATCTGGTTGCTTCCAACCCGGGGTCCAGTTGTCATGTGTAGTACCTCTAGAGGGCAATTGAGATGACGAATCGCTGGTTACACAGTATCAGTCCATTTTGTACAGTCAGTTCATCTCTGATGGCGAAGAATGTGTAGAGCTCATGGGGAAGCTCCATTGAGGATTCTGGCCAGCCCCTCCTGATGACGCTGTGAATATGCCTCATGAAACGTCTGCCTGCAAGGCACGAGTTTCTGAATTCGGTGAGAGGACATAACCTCTTTTGCCAAAATGTCGAAGTCTTCCTCATAATCTGGTCTGGTCTGGAGTGGGTAGGAAGTCTCTGGAGTGGTTATCAGCCAAGTACAATTCATAGTAGCTTTTCATAGTATTTACAGTGCAGAAGGAGGCCATTCGGCCCATCGAGTCTGCACCAGCTCTTGGAAAGAGCACCCTACCCAAGCCCACACCCCCACCCTATCCCCATAACCCAGTAACCCCACCCAACACTAAGGGCAATTTTGGACACTAAGGGCAATTTATCATGGCCAATGCACCTAACCTGCTCATCTTTGGACTGTGGGAGGAAACTGGCGCACCCGGAGGAAACCCATGCACACACGGGGAGAATGTGCAGACTCCGCACAGACAGTGATCCAAGCCGGGAATCGAACCTGGGACCCTGGAGCTGTGAAGCAATTATGCTTAACACTATGCTACCGTCCTTGGCACGTTTGTAGACAATGCTGAGGTTATAATGTTGCAACTTTAGCATCATGCGTCGCAGCCATCCAGACATTGTGTGGAGGCTTTTTAAAGATAATTATGAGTGGCTGCTAATCTGTTTCAACAGTTACAGAATGACCACATATGAAGTCATGACATTTCTGACAGGTGAAGATTAAAGGAAGAGGTTCCTTTTCAATCTGTGCACAGGGAGTCTCAGTGTTAGTGAGGGCCCTTGAAGCAAAGGCTATTGGCCCACCATTCTGGATGCAGACTGCATCAAGTCCATGCTGGGAGACGTCAGCTGATACGTGTGCTGAAACGTCAAAATATTGCAACACCGTAGGGTTGTGACTGTCTGTTGAAGACCACTCTTGCCAGCACCATTCGACATCTGGTGGAGAAGTTGATGAAGAGGTTCAATGATCTCACTGTAACACTGTATAAACTTAGAAAGATAATTTGTCACACCAAGAAAGCATTGTAAAGCGTGCTTGCTCACAGGAATGATCATCTGCTGTATCAACATCATTTTGTCTGGATCAGACTTTATACCATCGTGTGTGAGTAAATGACTCACGTAAGGAACCTGGTTGACCATGAATATCCATTTCACAGGGTATAACTTTAATTAGATAGTCTTGATTCTGACAGAGACATGGGGCGAAATTCTCCCGAAACGGCGCGATGTCCGCCGACTGGCGCCCAAAACGGCGCCAATCAGACGGGCATCGCGCTGCCCCAAAGGTGCGGAATGCTCCGCATCTTTGGGGGCTGAGCCCCAACATTGAGGGGCTAGGCCGGCGCCGGAGGAATTTCCGCCCCGCCAGCTGGCGGAAACGGCCTTTGTTGCCCCGCCAGCTGGCGCGGAAATGGCATGTCGAGCGGCGCATGCGCGGGAGCGTCAGCGGCTGCTGACAGTTTCCCGCGCATGCGCAGTGGAGGGAGTCTCTTCCGCCTCCGCCATGGTGGAGACCGCGGCGGAGGCGGAAGGGAAAGAGTGCCCCCACGGCACAGGCCCGCCCGCGGATTGGTGGGCCCCGATCGCGGGCCAGGCTACCGTGGGGGCACCCCCCGGGGTCAGATCGCCCCCCGCCCCCCCCCAGGACCCCGGAGCCCGCCCACGCCGCCTTGTCCCGCCGGTAAGGTAGGTGCTTTAATTTACGCTGGCGGGGCAGGCAATTTATCGGCGGGACTTCGGCCCATACGGGCCGGAGAATCGAGCGGGGGGGCCCGCCAACTGGCGCGGCGCGATTCCCGCCCCCGCCGAATCTCCGGTGCCGGAGACTTCGGCAACCGGTGGGGGCGGGATTCACGCCAGCCCCCGCCGATTCTCCGACCCGGCGGGGGGTTGGAGAATATCGCCCATGTATCATGTCCTTGCATAGTATGACCCCAAACCAGAATGTTATAGTAAATAAATGTTATTACTTTGTATCCTTAAAACTCGTGCTGGATTCGTCGTGGCCCTGACAAAACGTCCTTCAGATCGTTAATGGATATTGTGAAATATTGTGGTCCCAACACCGACCCCAAAGGCACAGCACTAGCCCTGACCACATTTTATATATATGTATGTATATGATTTTATTTTGGTGAGATTTGCTGTGTGTACAATTTACTTAAACTCTCATATTACTACTTACCTGCAAGGCCACTTGAACGCTGGAATGAAAAAAAGGATTGAAGTATTAATTCAACAAAGACAAAGTTTGGGACATTCATTGTTTTTACAAGGACATTGTATATCATGGTTATGAAATGGTGCATTCATTTATTTTCTGAAAGGATAAATGTTCTGAGACTGGAGCAGCTGGAATAAGAATATTCAATGATCCTGCTGGTGTAAAAGGATCAGTGTGTTTGAAATGGAGCAGATCACAAAGGTCCAGATAGGGCAGAGCACAATGAACATAGTAAGAAAGGGAATTTGTATTGTCATAGCACTTTCTGCAACATCAGGATGTCCCAAGTCACGTTCTTGTCAATGATGCAGCTTTGTCATGTAGTCACACTGATAATCCAGGGAAATGTTGCAGCAATCTTGCACACAGCAAGATCCCACAATCAGCAATGCTACAATGAATAGACCATCAATTTTAGTGATCATAGACTCTATAGGGCCAACTGCTGTATAGATAAAGACTGAATATTAATCAGGCTCTATATGCCAACTGCTGAATACATAAAGACTGAATATGTCACAGGCTCTTTAGGGTTAACTGCTGTACAGATAATGTTGTGGGACTCTGGACCAGTGCGCGGTCAATTCCAGCCATGCAGGCCCCTATGTCTCTTGTTATTGGTCTGGATACACGTGTCGAGGAAAATGGGGTGACTTGCCCCTTAGACAGAACATTGGCAGATCTCTCATCTACCTCATGCATCACACCTGCTCCCACAGCAGTGTTCACCTTGGGTCTTCTATGTCGTTTAGCGAATTGGTCACACCCCAGATTAGGATTGCTGAGGGAGAAAGGGAATGTGTAACCAAAAGGCAGAGAAGAAGCAGGAAGGCAGTGCAGGTGTCCCCTGCGGTCATCTCCCTCCAAAACAGGTTTACCGTTTTGGATACTGTTGGGGGAGATGGCTCACCAGGGGAAGGCAGTAGTAGCCAGGTTCATGGCACCGTGGCTGGCTCTGCTGCACAGAAGGGCGGGAAAAAGAGTGGAAGGGCTACAGTCATAGGGGACTCAATTGTAAGGGGAGTAGATAGGCGGTTCTGTGGTCGAAAACGAGACTCCCAAATGGTATGTTGCCTCCCGGGTGCACGGGTCAGGGATGTCTCAGATCGGCTGCAGAACATTCTGAAGGAGGAGGGTGAACAGCCAGCTGTCATGGTGCATATAGGCACCAATGATATAGGTAAAAAACGGGATGAGGTCCTCCAAGCAGAATTTAGGGAGGTAGGAGCCAAGTTAAAAAGTCGGACCTCAGAGGTATTAATCTCAGGATTGCTACCAGTGCCACGTGGTAGTCAGAATAGAAATGAAAGAATAAGCAGGATGAATGCTTGGCTTGAGAGATGGTGCAGGAGGGAGGGGTTCTGATTTTTGGGACATTAGGACCGGTTCTGGGGGAGGTGGAACTACTACAAATTGGACGGTCTACACCTGGGCCAGACTGGAACCAGTGTCCTTGGGGTGAATTTGCTAACGCTGTTTGGGAGTGTTTAAACTAATGTGGCAGGGGGATGGGAACCAAATGAGGAGGTTAGTGGACAGTCAGGAGGTAGTAACTAAAGCCTGTAAGGAACTAGATCATGAAGTCAGCATGACTAAGGGGAAGAGTAGGCAGGGAGCAGATGATGAACGCAAAGGGACTGGTGGTCTGAGGTGCATTTGTTTTAATGCAAGAAGTGTAGTAGGTAAGGCAGATGAACATAGGGCTTGGATTAGTACCTGGGAGTATGATGTTATTGCTATTACTGAGACTTGGTTGCGGGAAAGACATGATTGGCAATTAAATATCCCAGGATATCGATGCTTCAGGCGGGATAGAGAGGGAGGTAAAAGGGGTGGAGGAGTTGCATTACTGGTCAGAGGGGATCTCACGGCTGTGCTGAAGGAGGGTACTATGGAGGACTCGAACAGTGAGGCGATATGGGCAGAGCTCAGAAATAGGAAGGGTGCGGGAACAATGTTGGGGCTGTACTTCAGACCTCTCAACAGCGAGTGTGAGATAGAGGTACAAATATGTAAACAGATTATGGAAAGATGTAGGAGCAACAGGGTGGTGGTGATAGGAGATTTTAATTTTCCCAACATTGACTTGGATACACTTAGTGTCAGAGGTCTAGATGGAGCAGAATTTGTAAGGAGCATCCAGGAGGGTTTTCTAGAGCAGTATGTAAATTTTCCAACTCGGGAAGGGGCCGTACTGGACCTGGTGTTGGGGAATGAGCCCGGCCATGTGGTTGAAGTTTCAGTCGGGGATTACTTTGGGAATAGTGATCACAATTCCGTAAGTTTTGGACAAAGACGAGAGTGGTCCTAAAGGAAGAGTGCTAAATTGGGGGAAGGACAACTATACCAAAATTCGGCAGGAGCTGGGGAATGTGGATTGGGAGCAGCTGTTTGAAGATAAATCCACATTTGATATGTGGGAGGCTTTTAAAGAGAGGTTGATTAAAGTGCAGGACAGACATGTCCCTGTGAAAATGAGGGATAGAAATGGCAAAATTAGGGAACCATGGATGACAGGTGAAATTGTGAGACTAGCTAAGAGGAAAAAGGAAGCATACATAAGGCATAGGCGACTGAAGACAGACGAAGCTTTGGAAGAATATCGGGAATGTAGGACCAATCTGAAACGATGAATCAAGAGGGCTAAAAGGGGTCATGAAATATCTTCAGCAAACAGGGTTAAGGAAACTCCCAAAGCCTTTTATTCATATATAAGGAGCAAGAGGGTAACTAGAGAAAGGGGTGGCCCACTCAAGGACAAAGGAGGAAAGTTATGCGTGGAGTCAGAGAAAATGGGTGAGATTCTTAACGAGTACTTTGCATCGGTATTCACCGAGGAGATGGACATGACGGATGTTGAGGTTAGGGATAGATGTTTGATTACTCTAGGTCAAGTCGGCATAAGGAGGGAGGATGCGTTGGTATTCTAAAAGGCATTAAGGTGGACAAGTCCCCAGGTCCGGATGGGATCTATCCCAGGTTACTGAGGGAAGTGAGAGAGGAAATAGCTGGGGCCTTAACAGATATCTTTGCAACATCCTTGAACACAGGTGAGGTACCGGAGGACTGGAGAATTGCTAATGTTGTCCCCTTGTTTAAGAAGGGTAGCAGAGATAATCCAGGTAATTATAGACCAGTGAGCCTGACGTCAGGGAAGCTGCTGGAGAAGATTCTGAGGGATGAAATCTATTCCCATTTGGAAGAAAATGGGCTTATCAGTGATAGGCAACATGCTTTTGTGCAGGGAAGGTCATGTCTTACCAACTTAATAGAATTCTTTGAGGAAGTGACAAAGTAGATTGATGAGGGAAGGGCTGTAGATGTCATAAACATGGACTTCAGTAAGGCATTTGATAAGGTTCCCCATGGTAGGCTGATGGAGAAAGTGAAGTCTCATGGGGTCCAGGGTGTACTAGCTAGATGGATAAAGAACTGGCTAGGCAACTAGAGACAAATAGTAGTAGTGGAAGGGAGTTTCTCAAAATGGAGAACTGTGAACAGTGGTGTTCCACAGAGATCCGTGCTGGGGCCACTGTTGTTTGTGATATACATAAATGATCTGGAGGAAGGTATAGGTGATCTGATTAGCAAGTTTGCAGATGACACTAAGGTTGGTGGAGTAGCAGATAGTGAAGGGGACTGTCAGAGAATACAGCAGAATATAGATAGATTGGAGAGTTGGGCGGAGAAATGGCAGATGGAGTTCAATCCGTGCAAATGCAAGGTGATGCATTTTGGAAGATCCAATTCGAGACCGAACTATACGGTAAATGAAAAAGCCCTGGGGAAAATTGATGTACAGAGCGATCTGGGTGTTCAGGTCCATTGTACCCTGAAGGTGGCTGCGCAGGTCGATAGAGTGGTCAAGAAGGCATACGGCATGCTTTCCTTCATCGGAAGGAGTATTGAGTACAAGAGTTGGCAGGTCATGTTACAGTTGTATAAGATTTTGGTTCGCTAACATTAGGAATGCTGCGTACAGTTCTGGTCGCCACATTACCAAAAGGATGCGGATGCTTTGGAGAAGGTGCAGAGGAGGTTCATCAGGAAGTTGCCTGGTATGGAGGGCGCTAGCTATGAAGAGAGGTTGAGTAGATTAGGATTATTTTCATTAGAAAGACGGAAGTTGAGGGGGGGACCTCATTGAGGTCTACAAAATCATGAGAGGTATAGACAGGGTGGATAGCAAGAAACTTTTTCCCACAGTGGGGGACTCAATTACGAGGGGTCATGAGTTCAAGGTGAGCGGGGAAAAGTTTAAGGGAGATATGCGTGGAAAGTTCTTTACGCAGTGGGTGGTGGGTGCCTGGAATGCATTGCCGGCGGAGGTGGTAGAGGCGGGCACGATAGCGTCATTTAAGATGTATCTAGATAGATACATGAATGGGCAGGGAGCAGAGGGATACAGATCCTTAGAAAATAGGCGACAGTTTTAGATAGAGGATCTGGATCGGCGCAGGCTTGGAGGGCCGAAGCTGTAATTTTTCTTTGTTCTTTGTTCCAGTTAAACTTACCGTCGGCATCGTAGCATTCTCCACTTTCGCTCCATTTTCAGAATCCTCTGACTAAACTCCCACAAGTCCCATGGGCTTTCCCTGCAACTGTCACCATGCTGAATGAACATGTACCACCATGTTAAAATGGTAATACCTCGGTTCCAAGTCTCAGTTCCAACCCAAGGGCCTTCCTTTCTGGTCTGAGGAGGAGACTTTGGAACTTACCCAGCTATCCATTTCATACCATGGCTACCTGTCTTCCTCTCAAATCTATCCTTCTATCCTTTTCAAAATTATGGAGGTGATGGAACAAAGGTTTAAAGTTATGGATCAGATCATCATCGTCAGCCATAATTGCTGCTTGCCTTGCGGTTTGCATCCTCTGGTCTTCAAATTGGATTATTATCAAAGGTAAGAAATTCTTAAACTCCTCTAAGAATCTCAGAGTCATAGGTAGTCTCAACTCCCAATGCTCGTACGAAAGAGAAAATGCTGGAAAATGTCAGCAGGTCTGGCATCAACTGAAGGGAGAGAAAAGAGCTAATGTTTCGAGTCCAACGACTCTTTGTCAAAGCGAGCAGACAGAGAAATCTGGAGAAATGTGCTAAAAAAGAATCTGAACGCTAGGAAAGAGCTCCACATGATGATGAAGGAGGTGATGTCGGAGGCGACATAATGCCATGCAGCACACCATAGAGGGTCTGGGACGGAAGGTGAAGGCACAGGAAAGAAGAATCCTGGATTTGGAGAAAGCTGCTTCAGACTAGAGCGACAGGATTGTAGCTTTGGAAATCAAAGTGAGAAGCTTGGTGGCGGCCCAGGGGAGCCTAAAAGGGAAAGTGGAGGACCAGGAAAACAGGTCCAGATGGCAGAACATCCGAATAGTGGATCTGCCAGAGGGGATAGAGGGTAGAGACCCAACGGGCTACATCGCCCAAATACTGGCCAAGCTAGTGGAGAGGGAGGACTTTCCAAACCCCCCCAGAAATGGACATGGCAGACGGGTCGCTTCGGCCCAGGCCCAAAACCAGGGAGCAGCCCAGGGTTCCAGGACCGAGGAAAAATCTTAACGTGGGCCCGGCAGACAAAATCATGCTCGTGGGAAGGACATAGATTAATGGTGTACCAGGACATTGGGGCGGACCTGGCAAAAGAGAGGGCCAAGTTTAATAGAGCAAAATAAGTGCTCTATAAAAGTGGGGTACAATTTGGGATGCTGTTCCCGGCCAGACTCTGGGTGACATTCAAGGATAAGAACTGTACCAGAACACCCCGGGGGAGGCTGATGAGTTTGTTAAAACAAACAAATTGGAGGAAAGCAATCGCGGCAATGATGAAAGATGCAGGGGCGGAAAAAACAAAGAAACAGAGAGCGGAGGACAGACCACAAACAGGGACAACAATATCATGAACTCTGTGCTTTTTACGCGGGACAGTGCTGCCTCGTTTTGGGGCTCGTCTCTTCCCTCAGTGTGATGAAGGGGAGCAGGGCAAGGGGAGTGAGATAAGGAAAGCAGGCAACGGGGTGAGTAAAGGGGTGGAAGGAGGATGTTGAATCAGGTCAACATCTGACAAGCAGTGGGAGAGAAGCCATCATATTAGCAAGGAGAGCTACCATGGGAGGGCAGAAAGCAAGGGGGGCCGCAGCACACCTCTCAGGGGAGAGGACGCACCTGGGGAGAGGACGCACCTGGCAAAAAGGGGGCACAGGGACAGGGCAAAAGTTGGGGGGGGAGAACATTGGGTAGGGGGCAGAGATGTAGGGGCCAAGGGGGGGGGGGGGGAGCGCAGGACAGAAAAGCAAAGGGAAGGTTAAGGATGAGAAATGGAACAGGCGCATGCCTTGGCAGGCATGGAGCAGGGCGAGGAACCAGAATCCACTCGGGAGCGGCTCTGGGCTGGGCAAAGGGAGACCCTGGAGTGCAGAGGCCCGACCTGATGCAGAGAATGGTGACCGTGGCCATTTTGGACGGCCCCCTAACAAAGGGAAACCCCAGAGTGCAGGGGCTCATCCATCAAGCAAGTATGGATTATCCCGCAGGACCGGCGTTCAGAAACCCCTCACCAGGATTGTTACCTGGAACATATGGGGACTGAACAGCCCAGTCAAAAGATCCAGGGTCTTCACCCACTTAGGAAGTCTAAAAACTAACATAATTTACCTGCAAGAGGCGCACTAAGGTGATGTCCAAGCTCTGTCCAGTAACTGTCCATATATATTCCCACATAGTCCCCCCTCCTTGCAGCTTGTGCCTATCAGTGTGGTTTCTGGGGCCCCGCGGTCCCCTACTGTCTGTTGGGTAGGAAGTGTTTTATTTGAAGTTGCCTCATTTCCTGTCCTTTTGGTAGTTTCCACTTCCTCGTCAGTTCGTCCAGTGTCGCCAGTCTGTGCCCTATGTAAAAGTCCCTGACTGTCAGTGTGCCCCCGTCACGTCTCCACCTGTGAAGGTGGTGTCTAGCATGGCTGAGGGGAATTTGTGATTGTTGCAGGTGGGGGTCATCTTAGTTAGCCTGATGTGTTGTCTCAGTTGGGTCCACGTTCTCAGCGTGGCCGCTATCACTGGGCTTGTTGTGTATCTTGTTGAGGGGGTACAAATCTGGTCGCCACACTACCAGAAGGATGTGAGTTATTCGGAGAGGGTACAGAAGCGGTTTACTAGGATGTTGCCTGATATGGAGGGCATTAGCTATGACGAGAGGCTAGATAAACTCGATCTGTGGAGGTTGAGAGGCGACCTGATAGAGGTCCACAAGATCATGAGTGGCATGGACAGAGTGGATAGTCAGATGCTCTTTCCTAGGGTATGAGAGTCAAGTACTACGTGACAGGTTTAAAGTGCGTGGGGAAAAGTTTAGAACAGATGTGCAAGGCAAGTTTTTTACACAGAGGGTGGTAAATATATGGAACGCGCTACCTGGGGAGGTGGTGGGAACAGGTACATTTAAGGGGCATCTAGACAAATGTATGAATAGGGTGGGAATGGAAGGATACGGGCTCCACAAGTTCAGACGGTTTTAGTTTAGGCAGGTACCATGGTCGGTGCAGGCTTGGAGGGCCGAAGGGCCTGTTCCTGCATTGTATTGTTCTTTGTTCTTTATATACATGCAATAGCAAAGATGAAATAATGATCTGCTAATCTAATTATTCCCCTAACATTGTCCCACCCTCCACCCAGACATGCACAGTGAGCTTTGTGCATGAGCAGAGGAAGAGGCCACATCTGGAGTGAGGTAGACAGAGTTTTAAAGTTAGGAATTTTAAGCAAAGTAGGAATAGAGTTGGTGAGTCTTTTCCTGTTTCCATTTTTCTAAGTGTCTAGTAATCCAGTTAAAAAGTTAATAAAATGCTGCCCCACCCAAATAGCTGAGGGGCAGTTATCTGTCCATTACCTGAAGCCTGATTAGAAGTCAAGAAGTGTTGATTCCTTGCTTTGAAGTTTAACTGTGTGAGAGTCATCTGAGTCACCTCAGCTCTACTTAAAGAAAGAGCTTCAAAGCGCACTCACAGTGAGCTTAGCACATTAGCAATGGGAGAGGCTACATCCAGAATGAGGTACAGAGTGTGTTTTAAACTTGGACATTTGAAACAGAGTGGGAATTTGGTGCAGAGCGGGAAGAGGTGCTCTTTGCTTTTTCTCCTTGCTTTGTAACTTTTAAATCATCAGAGCGGTGTCTTGCCCTGCTACACCTGAGGCTACAATGGAGACAGCTGGTAAGTAGAGGATAAGTAGTAGTTTGAAAATACTTTTTGTGGTTTATAATCTGTAAGGGCTATAATGAACAGTAACAAGGACAGGGAAAGAAGGGCCATAGAGAATTGAATTTAATCTAATATCAAGCATCTTCCAATGAAAGGGTAAGTGATGGCAGGAGAGTTATAAACCTTGGTTTGCTCTTCTTGCTCCATGTGGGATGCCGGGGACATTTCCAGTGCCCGGAACCAGCACGTGTGCAGGAAGTATCTCCAACTACAGTGTCTGGAAACCCGGGCTTCTGAGCTGGAGCGGCGGCTGAGGAAACTGTGGAGCATCTGTGAGGCGGAGAATGTTGTGGACAGCACTTATAAAGAAGTGGTCACTCCGCAGGCTCAGACCTTTTTCTTTATTCGTTCATGGGACATGGATGTCACAGGCTATGCCAGCATTTATTGCCCATCCCTAACTGCCCTTGAGGGGCAGTTAAGAATCAACCACATTGCTGTGGGTCTGGAGTCACATATAGGCCAAGTCAGGTAAGGATGGAAGATTTCTTTCCCTAAAGGACATTAGTGAATCAGATAGGTTTTTATGACAATCGGCAATGGTTTCATGGTCATCATTAGAGTTTTAATTCCTGATTTTTATTGAATTCAAATTCCACCACCTGCAGAGGAAGAGAGCGAGACAAGCAGTGCAGGAATCTTCTGTGGCCGTTTCCCTGCAAAACAGATATGCCGCTTTGAATACTGTTGGGGGTGGGGGGATGATCTAGAATCATAGAATCATAGACTTTACAGTGCAGAAGGAGGCTGTTAGGCCCATCGGGTCTGCACCGGCCCTTGGAAAGAGCGCCCCACTTAGGCCCGCACCTTCTCCCTATTCCTGGAACCCAGTAACCCCACCTAACCTTTTTGGACACTAAGGGCAATTTATCATGGCCAATCCACCTAACCTGCACATCTTTGGACTGTGGGAGGAAACTGGAGCACCGGAAGAAACCCACGCACACACGGGGAGGATGTGCAGACTCCACACAGACAGTGACCCAAGCCGAGAATCGAATCTGGGACCCTGGAGCTGTGAGGCAACAGTGCTAACCATTGTGCTAACGTACTGCCTAAGGGTAAAGCAGCAATAGTCAAAACCAAGGAGGCCTCCGAGGCGTTTGAGCTGCTGTCGTCCCCGCGAGCGGGGAGGGCCAGTTCCGGGCGGAGATGTGACCCCGAGGGCTCATTCCACCCGGTGGAGTTTTACTCCCCGGTCACCTTCTTTTGTTCATCGCCGGGGGCCGGCAGCATACTCTGGTCATCGGCGGGTGATGGCGAGGAAGGCTTCCCGTTCTCTACGCGCAAGCAGACGATGCCAGGGAGCCCAGGATCCATCCCAGAGCTGTTTCGGGAGGTCTTCCTCAATGTCTCCGTGGGCCCAGCGTCGACGGCGGGGGGTGGGGTTGGAGCCTCCGCCGCCCATAGACCCAGAAACACGGGAGGAGCCTGTGAGGGACCCGCCTGAGAATGATCCCGGGGGTGGGATCGACTCGGGCCTAGGGCTAGCCGGTGCCCGTGTCGTCGGCCAAACTCCATGTGGCTGGGACTCAGGCTCGGGTGGTGACCGCTCGGAGGAGGAAGGCTGCTCGGTGACTGGTGAGGAGGAGGATTTAGATGCCCTCTGCAGCGAGACAGAGGGCGCCCTCACTCCCGGCACTGAGTCTCCCCTCATCTCCTCGGGGGAACTCCGAGCATTTTTGAAAACGCATCACGGTCACCAGGACTGTGTGTGGTTGGCCCTGGACAGCTGGGGAAATCTGGGGCTGCTCCTCGAGTCCGCACGCGCCTATGCCAAATAGGGGCGGGAATTCGATCAGGACCAGGGAGAGCAGAGCCAAGCTGTTCTGTTCCTTGCGAGACTCCTGAGGGAGTGGAGGGAGCGTTGAACCTCTACTCCCTCCAGGCACTGTATAAAGGGTATTGGTGAAGGATAACACATTTGTCGCCCGGATCCGATTACTGTATGCTACCTCAGAGTGTCTGATTAAGGTTGACAAGTCTCTGACGGCGCCCCTTCGCTTTGGGAGAGGAGTGCGTAAGGGCCCCTTGTCCGGCCAACTTTATTCTCTATGCCTGGAGCCTTTCCTGCACCTCCTGCGGAGGAGGTTGCCGGGGCTGGTCCTGCGCGAGCCGGATATGGAGGTTGTCCTCTCGGCTTACGCTGATTACATGCTCATGTTCACTGACCCCGATGACCTGCGGAGGATGCGAGAGTGCCAGGCTGTGTACTCCGCCGCGTCTTCTGCTAGGATCAACTGGGCTAAATGTTCCGGACTCCTGGTCAGTCCGTGTTAAATGGACACCCTTCCAGAGGAGCTCAGGCCTTTCAGCTGCAGCCGGACCATCATCCTCTACTTCGGAGTCCATCTTTGCCCGGCAGAGGAAGCCTGGCTGAAGGAATTGTAATGTAAAGAGTGATATGTGTATAATAATATTAAAATTGAATGGAAGAAAGTCAAGGCACTGTGTAACTCTGCCGAAAATGTACAGTCAAGACAATTGAAATGTTTCTGTAATGCTTATGATAAATTTTATGAATAAAGTATATTTTTTGAAAAAAAAAAAGAGGAATCCTGGCTGATGAACTGGCAGGAGCTGGAGACCAAGGTCACCACTCGCCTGTGACGCTGGACAGGACTGCTCCGAGTGCTGTCCCACAAGGGTCGAGTTTGCGTCATAAACCAGCTGATCGCCTCAATGCTGTGGTACCGGCTGCTCACTTTGACCCCTCCCCCTGACTTTGTCACACGCATCCAGAGGACTCTGATTTGGTTCTTCTGGGACAAAGGATTGCACGGGGTCGCCGTGGAGGTCTTGAGTCTCCCGATTGCGGAGGGCGGTTTGGCGCTGGCTCACCTGAGTCGGGCAGACTGCGCAGCTGCCATGTTGCACAGCGGGTGCAGAGACGTCGTAGGGATCTGATAGTGCCCACAGGGCTGTTGGAGCTGCCCGTGGGCATGCACCAGGTGCCCGGCTCTAAGGTGGTCCACCTGCCATTTCACTTGTTGGCCCCCCATTTGCAGACAATATGAGGCCGGCCCGGTTTGCCGCTGAACAGTGCCCTTAAACCAGCATAGCTCTGAGCGTAGTTACGGACATAAGTCTCAACCCCTGGGACAAAAACACAAACTGGTTGCTTGGCATGTGGAACCGTGGTCTGAAGATCCTGTGCCTTGTTCACATTGCCCCTGTATCGGGAAAAAGCAACCCCAACCTGGTTCATAGATACCAACCAATCAGAAGCACCGCAGGAGCAATCCTGGTAACTGCATGGTGTGGGTGGGGGGGGGGTAGGTGGGGGGGGTGGGGGGGGGGGGGAGTTTGGGGGTAGGGGGGTGAAGCTAGTCTGGTAACCAAACAGAAATCGGGCCAACCTGGTATCCAACGGGCCAGTGCCCTCTCTCCACAAACCCTGCTTCAGACCACTCGGTCAACCTGTTCAACGTTGGATGGTAAGAGGCTGTCCTGACATGACGAACCCCATCAGAGCACAAGAGAGCTGAGAAATCTTGGCTCGTGAACGAGGGCCCATTAATGAACACGAGGACCTCCAGAATATTGTGGGTTGGAGAAGGAGAGGGATGGGAGAGGCCCCCCATGCAGTCACCGGAGACCAGAGTTTACTCCTTGTTGCCAGTATTACCGTGCAGTCGAATGCCGAAGTCAGAGAACCTTCGGAGCACTGCCTCCCGATTTTTCAGGTGTTCATCTTCAGGAACGCCAATGACCAAAACATCATCCAGATAAACGGCCTCTTGCAGCAATCCACGTAGCACCCTTTCCATGGTGCGCTGAAAAATGGCGCATGGAGAAGACGCCCCAAAAGGCAAACGCATGTATGTTGGGTGTTGATAGAGACATAACGCAACGAAGCCTCATCCAATGACCGCTGCAGATATGCATTGCTCATGTCTAATTTTGTGAATGTGATTCTGCCGGCCAGTTTCGCGTAAAGGTCTTCTATTCACGGAAGCGGATATTTATCCAGACGGGAAGCAGTATTCACGGTTAATTTATAGTCTGCACAAATGTGATGGAGCCGTCTGGCTTGAGGACGGGAACAATGGGAATGGCCCAATCGACAAAACCAACAGGCCAGATTTTGTCCAATGCTTCCAGACGATCCAACTCTGCATTAACTTTGTCAACTAAGGAATATGGCACAGGGAGGGCCTGGAAAAATTGAGGCCGGGCCAGAGGGTCGACATGAATCCTTGCTACCACCCCTCTGATGGTGCTGTGCCTTGGCGGAATACTTCGGGAAACTTCCCCACAACAGCACATAGACCGCCCTGGAAAGGGTTAATAAACCAAATCATACATGTTTATGTATAAAACCTATACAAGCTTTAAAATGAAACATAAGCGTCCACATGGGCTGCTTGAGAAGCTTCAATTCCCACATACAGAACAAGCTGGAAGAAGGCTGTTGTCACAACAACTCCTCCTCTGGTCTTCGAAACGGTAGGCCTGGGCCCGGGCCCTGGGCGAGTGTTAGCCACAACCTAATCGTTGGGGGCAATCTGCCCCGGTCTGTCGATGGACCCCTCAGCAGGAGCAACCACAAGTAGGGCACTGAGATCCAACACTCGGAACAAGGGGAGATGGTGGTCATGCGAGATGTGGGGTCCCGCGTTTCAGGGACCTGGCGTTGATCCAACTTGCCGTTCATTCTCAGCACTGGCATTGGCCTGAAAGAAGAAGTGAATGTGCTCAGCATAGCGGTCCCAACTCTCCTGAGCCGCAACAAATGGATCCAACCAACCAAACCACGCCATCCCTGGGTGGAGAAGAATCCAACTGGAACTTGGGGCTTTGGAGGCCGTGGAGGCTGAAGGCTGCAGCGATGTTCAGAGACCAGAGTTTACTCCTTGTTGCCAGTATTATAAGATGCGGAAAGGAGTCCACACCAAGCCGAACAGGTTGAATCAAAAGCAAAAAGGTTCTATTCAACAGAACAAGAGTACAGAGCTGTTACTCTACTACAGGAGCCAGTTCACAGTTCATGGCCCACCGGTTTTATACAGGATGTAGCGGGGGAGGGGGAGGGGGAGGGGGATTCAAATGTCTGTAGTGTTAAAAACAGGGGGCTGGATTCTCCGCCCTGCCACGTTTCTGCCTCACCCCGCCGGCGGGATGCTCCGTTATGCAGGCTGGTCAATGGGGTTTCCCATTGTGGGGCAGCCCCTCGCCGTAGGGAAACCCCCAGGCTGCCGGCAAAAATGGAGCATCCCGCCAGCGGAGAATACAGCCCAAGGTCTGCAATTCTCAGCGAGCTTGAAAAGCAGGAATTAAAACAGGAAAACAAGGATTGGAAAGAGGTTCCTTACAATAAGGACTGAATATATCACATTCTCTGCAGGGCCACCTGCTGTTTAGATAAAAACTGAATATATCACAAGGTCTGTAGAGTCAACTGCTTTATAGATAAAGACTGAATATATCACAGGTTCTATAGCTGCTGTGTCGATAAAGATTGAATATATCACAAGCTCTATAGAGGCAATTGCTGTACAGATAAAGATTGAATATATCACAGGCTCTATAGGGCCACCTGCTGTGTCGATAAAGACTGAATATATAACAGGCTCCAAAGGGTTAACTGCTGTATAGATAAAGACTGGGCAGCACAGTGGTTAGCACTATTGCTTCAGAGCGCCAAGGTCCCAGGTTCGATTCCCAGCTTGGGTCATTGTCTGTGGGTAGTCTGCATGTTCTTCCTGTGTCTGCGTGGGTTTCCTCCAGGTGCTCTGGTTTCCTCCTACAAGTCCCTTAAGATATGCTTTTTAGGTGAACTGGACATTCTGAAATCTCCCTCTGTGTACCCGGTGTACCCGAACAGGCGCCGCACTGTGACGATTAGGGATTTTCCCCAGTGCAGACTCATTGGGCCGAATGACCTCCTTCGGCACTGTAAATTCTATAGGGCCACTGCTGGATAGATGAAGACTGAATATGTCACAGGCTCTATATGCCAACTATTGGAGAGGTCAATGGCTGAATATGTCAGAATGGCTGCATATGCCAATGGTTAAATATGAAAACAGTTTTGAGAATCCCCGTACACACGTGATAGTTGGAAAGAGGAAGGATCCGAATAAACACATGGATGTGAGGGAATCAATGAGTCAATTTCACCATTTGCCCCTGATACAAGTGTCTGGATTTATTGAGAAGCAATGCACACAAATCCCAAAGTTCCCCAATGGCACTGAGCAGCTCAGCTTACCGTCATGGTAGTAGAGTCCGTGTTGTCCTGGTTACCTGAGGGTCAAAGATACACGTTGATAGCAGGCTAGCTCTGAATTAATCATTTGCAAGATGTACATTCATCATGTGTGTGTCAGTGTGTGCGTAAGTGTGTGTGTGTGTGTGAATGTGTGTATGTATGTATGGGTAGGTACAAAGCACAGGAACAAGCCTCTCAGCTCTCCAAGCCTGCACTGACCATGATGTCTCTCTAAACTAAAACCTTCTGCACTTCCGGGTTCTGTATCCCTCTATTCCCATCCCATTCACGTATTTGTCAAGATGTCTCTTGTGTGTGGGTAGGGAGGTGTGTGATTGGGTAGGTGTGTGTGTGTGGTAGGTTTGTGTGTGTTTGTGTGGGCATAGGTGGGTGGGTGTGTTTGTCTCAAGGTAGATGTGTGTGTGTGTAGTTTGTGTGTGTGTGTATGGGCACAGTAAGAAGTCTTACAACACCAGGTTGTTTCAAACAGGTTTGTTTCGAATCACTAGCTTTCGGAGCACTGCTCCTTCCTCAGGTGAATAAAGAGGTAGGTTCCAGGCACATGTATATAGACAAAGTCAAAGATGCAAGACGATACTTTGAATGCGAGTCTTTGCAGGTAATTAAGTCTTCAGGTCCAGACGGAGCCACCGAGGAGAGGGTTATAACAGGTTAAAGAGGTGTGAATTGTCGCAAACCAGGACAGTTGGTAGGATTTCACAAGCCCAGGCCAGATGGTGGGGGGTGAATGTACTGCGACATTAATCCAAGGTCTCGGTTGAGGCCGCACTCATGTGTGCAGAACTTGGATATAAGTTTCTGCCCCGAACGTCACCCAAGCACAACGCAACGCCATCCACTCTCTCAAGACCAACCGCAACATCATTATCAAACTCTGTATTCCTCTATTCCCATCCCATTCACGTATTTGTCAAGATGTCTCTTGTGTGTGGGTAGGGAGGTGTGTGATTGGGTAGCTGTGTTGTGGTGATATGCATCACTGTAAAGACACAAGGGGTTAATGTAAATACATGCAGACTAGCTAGACACTAGAGGGAGCACCAGAGACGTGACACACAGACCCTCAACCAATAGAACAGTTAGATAGGACACGACCAATGGGCATTCACGATACACACAGAGGTGACACGACCACAGGAGGGCATTCCACCAACCCATATATAAAGGACACCACACACATGACCTTCCTCTTTCCAGTGGAGACAGTCAGTGAGTAGAGACACAGGGTTGATTCAATATTACACCCACCACGTGGATTGCAGCAACTGGTTAGTCAGTCTGAGTAGCTATAGAAGGATTAACAGTAGTGGCGAACCCGAGTAGGAGAAGTGTAAATAGTTTAATAAACGTGTTGAAGTTATCTCCACGTCTGAACCTTCCTTTGTCAAGTGCACCACAAGGAAGCCGCTTATGCGGCTTCGATGTTGTGGCCATTTCGGAGACATGGATAGAGCAGGGACAGGAATGGATGTTGCAGGTTCCGGGGTTTAGGTGTTTTAGTAAGCTCAGAGAAGGAGGCAAAAGAGGGGGAGGTGTGGCGCTGCTAGTTAAGAGCAGTATTACGGTGGCGGAGAGGATGCTAGATGGGGACTCATCTTCTGAGGTAGTATGGGCTGAGGTTAGAAACAGGAAAGGAGAGGTCACCCTGTTGGGAGTTTTCTATAGGCCTCCAAATAGTTCTAGGGATGTAGAGGAAAGGATGACGAGGATGATCCTGGATAAGAGCGAAAGTAACAAGGTAGTTATTATGGGAGACTTTAACTTTCCAAATATTGACTGGAAAAGATATAGTTCGAGTACATTAGATGGGTCGTTTTTGTACAGTGTGTGCAGGAGGATTTCCTGACACAATATGTTGACAGGCCAACAAGAGGCGAGGCCACGTTGGATTTGGTTTTGGGTAATGAACCAGGCCAGGTGTTGGTTTTGGAGGTAGGAGAGCACTTTGGGGGACAGTGACCACAATTCGGTGACGTTTACGTTAGTGATGGAAAGGGATAAGTATACACCGCAGGGCAAGAGTTATAGCTGGGGAAGGGCAATTATGATGCCATTAGACGTGACTTGGGGGGGGGATAGGTTGGAGAAGTAGGCTGCAAGTGTTGGGCACACTGGATAAGTGGAGCTTGTTCAAGGATCAGCTACTGCGTGTTCTTGATAAGTACGTACCAGTCAGGCAGGGAGGAAGGCGTAGAGCGAGGGAACCGTGGTTTACCAAAGAAGTGGAATCTCTTGTTAAGAGGAAGAAGGAGGCCTATGTGAAGATGAGGTGTGAAGTTTCAGTTGGGGCGATGGATAGTTACAAGGTAGCGAGGAAGGATCTAAAGAGAGAGCTAAGACGAGCAAGGAGGGGACATGAGAAGTATTTGGCAGGTAGGATCAAGGAAAACCCAAAAGCTTTCTATAGGTATGTCAGGACTAAGAGAATGACTAGGGTAAGAGTAGGACCAGTCAAGGACAGGGATGGGAAGTTGTGTGTGGAGTCTGAAGAGATAGGCGAGATACTAAATGAATATTTTTCGTCAGTATTCACTCAGGAAAAAGATAATGTTGTGGAGGAGAATGCTGAGACCCAGGCTATTAGAATAGATGGCATCGAGGTACGTAGGGAAGAGGTGTTGGCAATTCTGGACAGGCTGAAAATAGATAAGTCCCCGGGGCCTGATGGGATTTATCCTAGGATTCTCTGGGAGGCCAGGGAAGAAATTGCTGGACCTTTGGCTTTGATTTTTATGTCATCATTGGCTACAGGAATAGTGCCAGAGGACTGGAGGATAGCAAATGTGGTCCCTTTGTTCAAAAAGGGGAGCAGAGACAACCCAGGCAACTATAGACCGGTGAGCCTCACGTCTGTAGTGGGTAAAGTCTTGGAGGGGATTATAAGAGACAAGATTTATAATCATCTAGATAGGAATAATATGATCAGGGATAGTCAGCATGGCTTTGTGAAGGGTAGGTCATGCCTCACAAACCTTATCGAGTTCTTTGAGAAGGTGACTGAACAGGTAGACGAGGGTAGAACAGTTGATGTGGTGTATATGGATTTCAGTAAAGCGTTTGATAAGGTTCCCCACGGTAGGCTATTGCAGAAAATACGGAGGCTGGGGATTGAGGGTGATTTAGAGATGTGGATCAGAAATTGGCTAGCTGAAAGAAGACAGAGGGTGTTGGTTGATGGGAAATGTTCAGAATGGAGTTCAGTTACAAGTGGCGGACCACAAGGATCTGTTCTGGGGCCGTTGCTCTTTGTCATTTTTATCAATGACCTCGAGGAAGGCGCAGAAGGGTGGGTGAGTAAATTTGCAGACGACACTAAAGTCGGTGGTGTTGTCGACAGTGTGGAAGGATGTAGCAGGTTACAGAGTGACATCGATAAGCTGCAGAGCTGGGCTGAGAGGTGGCAAATGGAGTTTAATGTAGAGAAGTGTGAGGTGATTCACTTTGGAAGGAATAACAGGAATGCGGAATATTTGGCTAATGGTAAAGTTCTTGGAAGTGTGGATGAGCAGAGGGATCTAGGTGTCCATGTACATAGATCCCTGAAAGTTGCCACCCAGGTTGATAGGGTTGTGAAGAAGGCCTATGGAGTGTTGGCCTTTACTGGTAGAGGGATTGAGTTCCGGAGTCAGGAGATCATGTTGCAGCTGTACAAAACTCTGGTACGGCCGCATTTGGAGTATTGCGTACAGTTCTGGTCACCGCATTATAGGAAGGACGTGGAGGCTTTGGAGCGGGTGCAGAGGAGATTTACCAGGACGTTGCCTGGTATGGAGGGAAAATCTTATGAGGAAAGGCTGATGGACTTGAGGTTGTTTTCGTTGGAGAGAAGAAGGTTAAGAGGAGACTTAATAGAGGCATACAAAATGATCGGGGTTAGATAGGGTGGACAGTGAGAGCCTTCTCCCGCGGATGGAAATGGCTGGCACGAGGGGACATAGCTTTAAACTGAGGGGTAATAGATATAGGACAGAGATCAGAGGTAGGTTCTTTACGCAAAGTGTGGTGAGGCCGTGGAATGCCCTACCTGCAACAGTGGTGAACTCACCAACATTGAGGGCATTTAAAAGTTTATTGGATAAGCATATGGATGATAATGGCATAGTGTAGGTTAGATGGCTTTTGTTTCGGTGCAACATCGTGGGCCGAAGGGCCTGTACTGCGCTGTATCGTTCTATGTTCTATGCTACGTCTAAAACATAACAAGACATGTGTGTGTTGTAGGTTTGTGTGTGTGCGTATGGTGCGTGGGTAGGGAGGTGTGGGTAGATGTGTGTGTGTGTGTGTAGTGTGTGTGTAGGTGTGTGTGTGTGTGTATGCACAAAGGAGGGGCCACCGCCATACTGAACAGAACGGATTACTGCAAAGAAGTGTACCGACAACTCAACAACCAGGAACACTAGAGACAGTTACCCGCAGATCCGACCAAGGAACACACCCGCCAACACAACAGATTGATCAAGACATTTGATCCAGACCTTCAGAGCACCCAACGTGCTCTCATCCCACGTACTCCCCGCATTGGAGATCTATCCTGAAAATACACAAGTCCTATCATATCAAGTAATGGGACCCTGTGTGAGAATCTCTCTGGCTACATCAAGGACATCTTTACACCCATCGTACAAGGAACGCCCAGCTTCTGTCGCGATATATAGAACATAGAACAGCACAGAACAGGCCCTTCGACCCTCGATGTTGTGCCGAGCATTGTCCAAAGCCAAGATCAAGCTATCCCACTCCCTGTCATTCTGGTGTGCTCCATGTGCCTATCCAATAACCGCTTGAAAGTTCCTAAAGTGACCAACTCCACTATCACAGCAGGAAGTCCATTCCACACCCTAACCACTCGCTGAGTGAAGAACCTACCTCGGACATCCCTCCTATATCTCCCACCCTGAACCTTATAGTTTTGCCTCCTTGTAACAGCTACTTCCACCCAAGGAAATAGTCTTTGAACGTCCACTCTATCTATCCCCCTCATCATCTTATAAACCTCTATTAAGTCGCCTCTCATCCTCCTCCGCTCCAAAGAGAAAAGCCCTAACTCCCTCAACCTTTCCTCATAAGGCCTATCCTGCAAACCAGCCAGCATCGTGGTAAATCTCCTTTGCACCCTTTCCAATGCTTCCACATCCTTCCTATAGTGAGGTGACCAGAACTTCACACAATACTCCAAATGTGGTCTCACCAGGGCCATGTACAGTTGCAGTATAACCCCGCGGCTCTTAAACTCAACCCCCCTGTTAATAAACTCTGACCCACTACAGGCCTTCTTCACGGCTCTATCCACTTGAGTGGCAACCTTCAGAGATCTGTGGACATGAACCTCAAGATCTCTCTGTTCCTCCACATTCCTCAGAACCCTGCCGTTGACCCTGTAATCCGCATTCAAATTTTTTCTATCAAAATGAATCACCTTGCACTTATCAGGGTTAAACTCCATCTGTCATTTTTTGGCCCAGCTCTGCATCCAATCGATGTCTCTTTGCAGCCTACAACAGCCCTCCACCCCATCCACTACTCCACCAATCTTGGTGTCATCAGCAAATTTACTGACCCACCCTTCAGCCCCCTCCTCCAAGTCATTTATAAAAATCACAAATAGCAGAGGGCCCAGCACTGATCCCTGTGATACACTGCTGGTAACTGGTCTCCAATCTGAACATTTTCCATCCACCACCACCCCTTCTATGTGATCGCCAGTTACTTATCAAATTGGCCAAATTTCCCTCTATCCCACACCTCCTTACTTTCTTCATAAGCCGACCATGGGGAACCTTATCAAACGCCTTACTAAAATCCATGTCTATGACATCAACTGCTCTACCTTCATCTATGCACTTAGTTACCTCCTCAAAGAATTCAATCAAATTTGTGAGGAAGACTTACCCTTCACAAATCCGTGTTGACTATCCCGGATTAAGCTGCATCTTTCCAAATGGTCATAAATCCTATCCTTCAGGAATTTTTCCATTAACTTACCGACTACCGAAGTAAGGCTAACCGGCCTATAATTACCAGGTTCATTCCTATTCCCTTTCTTGAACAGAGGAACAACATTCGCCATTCTCCAGTCCTCTGGCACTATCCCCGTGGACAGTGAGGACCCAAAGTGCAAAGCCAAAGGCTCTGCAATCTCATCCCTTGCCTCCCAAAGAATCCTTGGATATATCCAATGTGGCCCAGGGGACTTGTCGACCCTCAGATTTTTCAAAATTGCTAATACATCCATCCTCAGAACATCTACCTCCTCCAGCCTACTCACCTGTATCACACTCTCATCCTCAAAAACATGGCCCCTCTCCTTGGTGAACACTGAAGAAAAGTAATCATTCAACGCCTGTCCTATTTCTTCTGACTCCATGCACAAGTTCCCACTACTGTCCTTGACCGGCCCTACCGTCACTCTGGTCATTCTTTTATTTCTCACTTAAGAGTAAAAAGCCTTGGGGTTTTCCTTGATATGACCCGCCAAAGACTTCTCATGCCCCCTGCTAGCTCTCCTAAGCCCTTTTTTTTAGCTCATTCCTTGCTAGCTTGATACAACGGACTTCTTACAGAAACTCAGCACCTGTGGACCAGTTGAACCAGGAACATTCCTTGTCACAATGGATGATCGGCACTCTACACCAGCATCACCCATGACGACGGCATTGCTGCAACAGCCTCAGTAATCAACACCAACAACTGCCAATCTCTAGACGCAATTTTGCAACTCATCCGCCTCATTCTGGAAAATAACAGCTTCACCTTCGCCAACAAGTTCTTCATCCAGACACACAGAACAGCAATGGGGACCACATTCGCACCTCAATATGCCAACATCTTCTAGCACAAGTTTGAACAAGACCTCCTCACCGCGCAGGACCTTCAACTGTCGTTATGCACATCGGTGACATATTTTTCCTTTGGACCCATGGCGAAGAATCACTGAAACGACTACACGATGACATCAATAAGTTTCATCCCACCATCAGACTCACCATGGACTACTCTCCAGAATTGGTTGCATTCTTGGACACACTCATCTCCATCAGAGGCGGTCACCTCAGACCTTCACTTTAACGCAAGCCCATGGATAACCTCACGATGCTCCACTTCTCCAGCTTCCATCCTAAACACATTAAAGAAGCCATCCGCCATGGACAAGCCCTCCGTATACACAGGATCTGCTCAGACAAGGAGGAGCGTAGCAGACATCTACTGACACTGAAAGATGCCCTCGTACAAACGGGATATAGCACTCGACTCATTGACAGTTCCAACGCGCCACAAGAAAAAAACGCACTGACCTCCTCAGAAGACAAACACGGGACACAACCGACAGAGTACCATTCGTCATTCAGTACTTCCCCGGAGCGGAGAAAAATTACGACATCTTTTTCGCAGCCTTCAACACCGATATGGGTACCATCAGTACACGTGAGAAAACTACCCACCAGGTATGTGGTACATACTTGTGCGACTCGGCCAATGTTGTATATGCTGCAGGAAAAGATGTCCCAAAGCGTGGTACATTGGCAAGACCATGCAGACGCTGGGACCACTGATGAACGGACATCGCGTGACAATCGGCAGGCAGGAATGTTCCCTTCCAGTTGGGGAACACTTCAGCAGTCAAGGGCATTCAGCCTCTGATCTCCGGGTAAGCGTTCTCCAAGGCGGCCTTCAGGACGCGAGACAACGCAAAATCGCCGAGCAGAAACTTATAGCCAAGTTCCGCACACACGAGTACGGCCTCAACTGGGACCTTGGATTCATGTCAATTACATTCACCCCCCACCATCTGGCCTGGGCTTGCAAAATCCTACCAACTGTCCTGGGTTGAGACTATTCACACCTCTTTTACCTGCTCCTTCTGGACCTTTAATGACTTAATTATCTGCAAAAGCTCGCATTCAAAGTATCGTCTTGCATCGTTGACTTTGTCTGTATATATGTTTCTGGTACCTACCTCTTTATTCACCTGAGGAAGGAGCAGTGCTCCGAAAGCTAGTGATTTGAAATAAATCTGTTGGACTTTAACCTGGCGTTGTAAAACATCTTACTGTGCTCACCCTAGTCCAACGCCGGAATCTCCACCTCATTCTTAAACTAGAAAGAGTGCAGAAAAGATTTATGAGGATGCTACCAGACTTGAAGGAGAGGCTCGATAGACTTTTTTCCCTGGAGTGTAGGAGGCTTAGGGGTGATCTTGTAGAGGTCTATATAATAATGAATGACATAGGTAAGGTAGATAGAGGAGTCGTAAACTCAAGGGCATAGGTTTAAAGTGAGGGGGGAGAGATACAAAAGGGTCCAGAGGGGCAGTTTTTTCAAACAGAGGGTGGTGAGTGTCTGGAATGAGCTGCCAAGGGCAGGAGGAGCCGGGTCTAATTATGCCTTTGAAAAAGCATTTAGACAGTTATGTGAGGAAAATGGGTATAGAAGAATATGGGCAATGCGGGCAATTGGGATTAGCTTAGTGGTAAAACTGGGCGATATGGACAAGTTGGGCAGAAGGCACTGTTTTCATGACATAAACCTCTAGGACTCTATCTCAGTACCTTTCCTTGATGAGTGAGCTATCTGATCCAATGCTGTAGTTGCCCCTTCTGTGGCACTTGCCCTTATCGGCATCTGGCCCTTATTAATACCCGCTCTTTCTCAGTATCTTGGACCTAATAGGTTTTATAAAAAATTTTTTTTTTTACAGTATCCAATTCATTTTTTTCCAATTAAGAGACAATTTAGCGTGGCCAATTCACTACCCAGCACATCTTTTTGGGTTGTGGGGGCGAAACCCACGCAAACACGGGGAGAATGTGCAAACTCCACACAGACAGTGACCCAGAGCCGGGATGGAACCTGGGACCTCGGCGCGTGAAGCAGCAATGCTAACCGCTGTGCCACCGTGCTGCCCATCTAAAAGTTTTTTAAAATCTGTATCTCGAGATCCCTTTGCTGGTCTACCACATTATTATCATCCAAGTCTATATGTCCTTCTTATTCTTCGCAAAATTGACCCCCTCTTATACTTCCCTCCACAGGGCTGAATCTCTTTTTTTGCCTGACTAGTGAAACAGTATTAACTCTTAAAATGTGCCCTTACCTCTCAACTCACTTGGCCACTCCCACTGCAAGAAAAAGATAGAAATAGTTGTAATGTTCATTCAACAGAATTAAACAGAATAATCTCAACACATGCATTAAATTACGGTTAAAGTCATTAGTTATTTAGAGAGTTATTTCATAGTGGGGGCTCGCTACATAGAAATAACATACAGTACTGATCAGTTGCTTATCACTGATTATCTTAGAATTCCTGCAGTGCAGTCGGAGGCCACTTGGCTCATCATGTCTGCACTGACCCTCTGAATTGCACCCTACCCAGGTCTTACCCTATCGCCATAATCCCACCTAACCTATGGATTGCACGGTAGCACAATGGTTAGCACTGTTGTTTCACAGCTCCAGGGTTCCAGGTTCGATACAAAGCTTGGGTCACTGTCTGTGCGGAGTCTGCACGTTCTCCCCGTGTGTGTATGGTTTTCCTCCGGGTGCTCCGGTTTCCTCCCACAAATCCCGAAAGATGTGCTTCCTAGGTGAATTGGGCATTCTGAATTCTCCCTCTGTGTGCCCGAACAAGCGCCAGAATGTGGCGACGAGGGGCTTTTCAGAGTAACTTCGTTGCAGTGTTAATGTAAGCCTACTTGTGACAATAAAGATTATCATTATTATAGCTGCACATCTATAGACATTAAGGACAATTGTGACCCACTTAACCTGCACATCTTTGGACTGTGAGAGGAAACCAGAGCACCCAGAGGAAACCCACGCTGAATGTGAAAACTCCACACAGTTACTCAAGGCCGGAATCGAATCCGTTTCACTGGCGCTTTGAGGCAGCATTGCTAACCACTGTGCCATCATGCCGTCCATATTGTATGTGAGCACCGACCTCTGTTTCACAATCTGTTTCAGAGATCAGCTTCTCACTCACATGGCTGAGGAAAGTCAGTGGTTTATTTGATACAAGCTGCTTTGATGTGGCTGTTGTATAGCACTGATTTAACCCTCGAACAATAAATTTCATCAGAGTTAAATACACACTGAAAATTCTCACCAATAAAACAATAAAATGTGGAGGATTACACATTATTCACCTAAACAGCAGTAAGAGACAATGTGTGCCTGTCCTTACCAAGATGATTTTCACACCTTTCCCTGCACCCTGATCTCCGTCTCCCAATTCCGCGACTTCCATTCCCGATTCCTGGGATCCTTCTCCCGATTCCTGGGATCCTTCTCCCGATTCCGGAGCTCTTTCTCCCGATTCCTGAGCTCCTTCTCCCGATTCCTGAGCTCCTTCTCCCAATTGCTGAGCTCCTCCCGATTCCTGAGCTCCGTCTCCCAATTCCCTGACTTCCATTCCCGATTCCTGAGCTCTTTCTCCCGATTCCTGAGCTCCTTCTCCCGATTGCTGAGCTCCTACTCCTGATTCCTGAGCTCCTTCTCCCAATTCCTGAGCTCCTTCTCTCGATTCCTGAGCTCCTTCTCCCGATTGCTGAGCTCCTTCTCCCAATTGCTGAGCTCCTACTCCTGATTCCTGAGCTCCTTCTCCCAATTGCTGAGCTCCTACTCCTGATTCCTGGGCTGTTTCCACTGATTCCAAGGCTCTTGGTTTCTTGGCATCTTTCGGATCCGGGACTGAAACCACAATCTTGATGCCACAAGCATTGATCACTTTTTCACACTCGGAGCACGGTTTTTTAGAGGAAAACATCACACTGGAATCAATGCCTGTGTGCGATCTGTAAGAACACAAATCAATTAGCAGTTGACCAGAATATCGAGGTCAACCAATTATATATTTTGCTGAGTGGCAGAAATTGATTTACAATCTAATTTGGTATGAGTTGGAATGGTGAGAACACACTATCCTGAGAGATGGCACACCCCAAAGTGATTGGGAAAGGAGTGCAGTTGAAACTGTGCAAACAGTACTTAGCAAATGGAAATTTGACCAGAGTGGGAATTAGCAGCAAGAGCAAAGAGATCCAGAGTTTAACTCAAATTTAAATGGGTAAGAATGTAATCTTCAAACTTATCAATAGCATAACTATCACTTTTAGTAAGAATGCCGGGACTAGGAAGGATAATGATGTGTGAATCCTGTAGAATGAGATGTACTGATCAGAAAATGGAAAATATCTGTCAGAAATGCCACTATTTTCTTTATTTGTTCATGCTGTGCAGCTGTGCCAGCATTTATTGCCCATCCCTAATTGCCCTTGAGGAGGCAGTTGCTCTGGGGCTGGAGTCACCTCCCGCTGCCTCTGGAAGGCAGACAGCATTGTTGGAGACCCCTCCTATCCAGATTTTGCCCTCTTCCGGACCCTTCCATCAGACAGATGATAGAAGAGTCTGAAGACCCGCACATCCAGATATAGAAACAGCTTCTTCCCCACAGCTACTAGACTCCTCAACAACGCTCCCTTGGTCTGATCTGTTCCTTGTAAGACACTATTCACAATGCCCTATGCTGCTCTTGCTCATGTATTTGCTTTGTTTGGCCCTTGTTCTGCACTGTAGCCAATCATTATTTGTTGATGTACTATTTGTCAATGTAGTCTGTTGATTATTCTTTTTGTGTACTATGTCCGTACTGTGTATGTTCCCTTGGCTGCAGAAAAATACTTTTCATGTACTTCAATACATGATACTTCGGTATTCACAAAGGAGAGGGACACGTTGATTGGTGGTGTCTCAGAGGGATGTGTGAACACTTTAGAACAGGTCGTTATTATGAGGGAGGAAGTGTTAGGTGTGTTAAAAAGCATTAAGGTAGACAAATCCCCAGGGCCAGATGGCATCTATCCCAGATTACTGAGGGAGACAAGAGATTAAATTACAGGGCCTCTGACAGAAATCTTTGTGTCCTCATTGGCCACGGAGGATAGACAATGTTGTACTGTTATTTAAGAAGGGTTGCAAGCATAATCTGGGTAATTATAGGCTTGACGTCAGTGACAGTGAAATTGTTGAAAAAGATTCTCAGATGGGATCCATTCACATTTGGAAGTGAATAGTCTTATTAGCAACAGACAGCATGGTTTTGTACGAGGCAGGTCTCACTAACCTGATTGAGGTTTTTGAGGAGGTGACAGAAATGATTGAAAAGGAAAGGGCTGTGGATGTTGTCTACATGGACTTCAGTAAGCATTTGATATGGTCCCACATGGCAGGCTGGTGCAAAAGATTAGATCACATGGGGTCAGGGATGAACGAGCTGGATTGGTCCAGAACTGGCTTGGCCTTATAAGACAGAGGGTAGCAGTGGAATGGTGTTTTTCCGAATGAGGTCTATAACTAATGGTGTTCCACAGGGATCAGTGCTGGGACCTCTTCTCTTTGTAATATATATAAATGACTTAGAAGAAAACGTAGTGGATCTGATTAGCAAGTTTGCGGATGATACTAAGATTGCAGGAGTTGCGGATAGTGATGACAATTGTCAGAGAATACAACAGGATAAAGATAGGCCTCAAAATTGGGCAGAGAAAAGGCAGATGGAATTTAACCTGGACAAATGCGAGGTGATGCATTTTGAGAGATACAATTCAGGTGGGAGCTATAAAATAATTGGCAGAACCATCAAGAGCATAGAGACACAGAGAGGTCTGGGCGTGCAGGTCCACAGATCCTTAGAAGTGGCAGCATAGGTGGAAATGGTGATAAAGAAAGCATGTGGCATGCTTGCCTTCAGAGGACGGGGTATCGAGTTTAAAAGCTTGAAAATTATGTTACAATCATATAGAAAGTTGGTTAGGCCACATTTGGAATATTGTGTCCAATTCTGGTCACCGCACTACCAGAAGGACGTGGAGGCTTTGGAGAGAGTACAGAAAAGGTTTACCAGGATGTTGCCTGGTATGGAGGGTATTAGCTATGAGGAGAGATTGAATAAACAGTGATTGTTCTCCCTATAGAGACGGAGGCTGAGGAGCAACCTGATAGAAGTTTATTAAATTATTAGGGGTATAGATAGGGTGAACAGTTGGAGGCTTTTTCCCAGGGCGGAAATGACAATTACAAGGGGTAATTGTTCAAGGTGAGGGGTGGAAAGGTTCAGTGGAGATGTGCGGGGAACGTTTTTTTACACAGAGGGTGGTGGTGGCCTGGAATACACTGCCAAGTGAGGTGGTTGAGGCAGATACGATAGCGACCTTTAAGACTTATCTGGATAGGCACATGAACAGACGGGGTATAGAAGGATAAAGGCGGTTGGTCGAGATAGGACACGTGATCGGCGCAGGCTTGGAGGGCTGAAGGGCCTGACTGTTTTGTTCTTTGTATGTGACAATAAATCAATCAATCAATGTCGGCCAGACCAAGTAAGGACAGCGGTTTTCTTCCCTAAAGGACATTAGTGAACCAGATGGGTTTTGACACCAATCTGAAATACTTTCATGGCTATCATTAGACTTTTAATTCCCGATTTTTGTTGAATTCAAATTTCACTATCTGCAGTGGCGGGATTTGAACCTGGACCCTCCAGAGCATGATTCTGCCTCTTTAGTTTATTAGTCCAGTGACAATACCACTATGCCACTGCCTGCCCTAACTGAGCTCAAGGCCTCAAAACCAGGTTGTAGTTGGAGACAGTACAAGGGATTTCTGGAGCAAGTTGGTCTTCCCAATATTTAGTTAGAAGAAATTTCCAATACTGGATGTTGGGCAGGCAAAGTGACAAATCAGAGCCATCAGTGTAGCTGTGGAACTTGAGGTTTTTTTGGGTAATGCTATATAGGGTTATGCTGTGAGGGAAGAGAAGCCATTGGAGGAGATCCTCTAGCTATGGCTGGATAAGTAGGGATAGAACTGAATGAGTACAGTCCTAAACAGTGGAGGAGAAACATTCAAGAAAGTTGGTGTGGACAAAAATGTCAAAGGCTACATCAGGTCAAGATGGACTAGGCAGGTAGTACAGGTGTCCCCTGAAAGCCTCTCACTCTGCAACCAGTATTCAGAGCTGAAAAGTGTTGAAAGTGATTGCTCCTCTGGTAAATAGTGAGGAAAATAGCCTGGGATTATAGGAAGATACAGGCTGGTCAGATGGGCTGAGCAGTGACAAATGGAATTAATTCCGGATAAGTGTGAGGTGATGCACTTGGGCAGGACAAACAAGGCAAGGGAATACATGATAAGTGGCAGAGCCTTGGGAAGAACCAAAAATCAGGGGGACCTTGGTGTGCATGTACACTGGTCCCTTAAAGGGGATGGGTAGATAAAATGGTTAAGAAGGCATACTTGACTTTGTTTGCCGATGCATAGATTTTAAGATGTTATGTGTGGTCAATCCCAGGCCCACAGGCCCTGGAGTCACAACACAAGTGAGTGAACCAATAATTCTCAGAATAATTCCCCAAATCTTTGGCCCTAGTCACCAGGTTTGTAAGTTGAAACACAATTACTGTTTATTTATAATAGGAATAAAGATGAAATATGCAGTAATTAAAGCTGCTTAAAAATAAGCTAAAACCTGACTTCCCCTCTACCCACACATGCAAGACAGACAAACACATGGAGGTGGAAAGGAGTAAAAATAATAAGGAATTTTGCTTTCACACTATGGCTGCTGCTCTGGACTCAAGTTCATTGCTCCCATTTCTACTTTAGTTTTCTTCTGCTATTTCCTTCTTTTCTCTCAGCCCTTTCTAGGCCCTCTCTCCCCTCACTATTCTTCATTCCATCTCTCCCCTTTTTGGATACTCTACCTTGTTTCCAAACCCCTACCCCATTCGTTCACTACTCAAGGATTTTCTACTCTCCTGCCACGGTTCAGGCTTAACTCTCTCTCCGATAAGTCTACAGCCTCTTGGAGGAACTCACCTGAGGAAGGAGCTGTGCTCAGAAAGCTTGTGATTTCAAACAAACCTGCTGGACTTTAACCTGGTGTTGTAAGACTTCTTACTGTGCCTATCCCAGTACAACACCAGTATCTCCACATCCTGTGCTTCACTTGGCAACTTCCAAAAGACCCAACTAGGCTATCATGGCTGCCTCTCCACAAGCAGCATCTCCAATCTCACTGACCTCCCAGCCCAGCCCATTAGCTGGGGCTGATGTCCCATCACTGGCCCTGCAGACTCTGCCAGTGAAACATCTCTCACTGTCCCTCTCCATATTTCCCTGCACAATGTCCATTCACTTGTAAACAAGCCTCTTTTAATCCGAGATTCATTGTGGATGATTACATTAGCAACATGGCCTTTACAGAAAACTGGCTGGGGGGGGCTGATAATATCTTACCTCATCTGAAACCTCCTTTTTGACTATATCTTCAACCATTTGCCTTGCCCTAACTGCGGCAGTGGCAGTATGGTTCTTATCACCAGATCACACTGCCTATCCACTTACTGTTCCAGCACTTTGTCCGCCTTTGAAAATCTTACCTTGTTCCACACCTCACACCTCTCATTTTAAATCCTGGTTGCCTACCACCTGGCCAAGTAGAATAAATTATTTTCATCAAGATATCTTCATGGCTTTTGTTTCTCATCTTTCGCAAAGCAACGTATCATCTTAGGTGATAATGCGTATTGTTGTGGCGCTGTGCATGATCTCTTTAAGAACCAAGTCACGTGATAGTTTGTGACATCATTGGCTGCTCTGCGGGCTTAGTCTAGATCAAGCTTTTGTACAGGTCACAGCCATCTAATAAACCTCTGTTGATTACTGTTTAACCCTATGTGGTTCAGCATTTCATTCTTTTATCCTGCAAATACAGTACACAACAGAGGAAAAGGAAAACTGGCGACGAGGAATTGATCAATAAAAAATTATTTTCAGAAGAGAGAAAAAGTTTCATGCGTCGACGCTGAGGCAGATCAACAGGTCAATGGTCACACCTAGCATCAGTCTGGCAGAAAATTATAAAGAAAGGTCCATACCTCAAATTAAACTAGCACCGAGGAGTTCAGGCTGCAGAGCTTGCCACATACAGTACAGTAAGATACGGAGGTAGAGTGGGGCAGAGAAGAGAAGATTCTTGCATTGCACGCTGATACATTGGCTAGTCAACATTATTAACGAGACCATTTATATAAGGGAAGCTCCTGGAAAAAAGTTCTGAGCATATCCCGGTATCACTGAAAAATGGTGGGACATTTTGGCACTGTTGGCCCATTCAAGGAAGAATATGAAAATTGAAAGGTTTCACTATTCTATCCTACCAAAAAGATTTCAGAGGATATTGTGGTCCCTGCTTTCCCCAGCACCATTGGCAGTAAAACGTTGAATTTACTCCAAAGTCTGGCCCAGGCTGAGAAACCTGGTAGCATAACCTGCCAAGAATTAACCAAAATACTGGAGGACCATTATTCACCCAAACCATTAATAATCACAGATCGGTTTTGGTTTCACCAAAGGAATCAGCTAGGAGAGAATATAACACAGTTCGTTACTATCCCAGGGCACCTCATGGAGTATTTTGAATTTGGTGACTCTCTGGATGATATGCTTAGAGATCGATTAGTTTGTGGGTTGAGGAATGAAGCCATTCAGAGCAGGTTGCTAAATGAAAGAAATTTAAGTCTTAAAACAGCCTTGTTTTCCTTTTCCTCTGTTGTGTACTGTATTTGCAGGATAAAAGAATGAAATGCTGAACTATTTTGATGGAGATTGCTGCTAAGGAGGTTTCTCATGGTGCAGGCACAAGGATCCATTAACTGGCTGCTGCCCTGAGACAGTCTACCCAGCAACAGATGTGTCATCACTGTGGAAATATTGGCCTTTCACAGGCTGATTGCCGGAGCAAAGATAATCAACATAAAAATTGTGGCAAAATTGGCCACATATCACAACCTTTCGAGAGTACACCAGCTTCTTCAGAAAATGGAGGTCAATATGAGGGTTGCAGTCTCCCTAATTCCGAGACAACCTATGAACAAAATTTAAATCGCCTACCATTAAAATCAGCAGATGTCATCCTGTCACACGTGGACACAGTGCATCTGTCCAAGAACCGAATCCAGTGCCTTTCAGATGAATTTACTTCTAAGACTTCAAGTGTCACTTAAGATCAAGCAAAACAACCAGCCCAAGAGTCTCAAGGTGAGAGCAGTACCCTACACTATATGTCCAAAGGTAGAATCTGAACTAATGAGACTTGTGGATACAGGTGTCTTAAATCCATCACCATTAGTGAATGGGCAACCTCAATTGTGCCTGTAATAAAGTAGGGTGGAACTGTTAAGACCCAAAATTCCCTTATTTTCCATTTCTTTTATTTTGTGGATATAATTTTGATTGATGGATATTTAATGGACCTATATCTTTAAGTCAAGCAGAGGAAGTGAGGAAATCAAAAGTTGCAAAATGGTACACTGTGCTATGGAGGTTTAGTGTCTGAACAGAAAAACTCAGACTTTTTGTCACCTGAGAGATCGGAGGGATTCGGTTTGGCTGGCTGGCTGGTGGCCAATTAATTGGCCAAAGTTCATATTCTGCTCGGCTACAGACAGTAATTGGGTCCAACCAGAGTGGGATGGTTTTCAGCAGACACAGGAAGTGTTGGATACTGGACGCTGAGAGGAGCAGCTGTCCAGCAGAGGGCAGCAGAGACATCAAAGTATCCAGCAGAGGGCAGCAGAAAGACGTCAAAGCACCATCGATAGTCAGCAACTTTTTCCCAGGGTGGAGGGGTCAATTACTAGGGGGCATAGGTTTAAGGTGCGAGGGCAAGGTTCAGAGGAGATGTATGAGGCAAGTGTTTTACACAGAGCGTAGTGGGTTCCTGGAACTCGCTGCCGAAGGAGGTGGTGGAGGCAGGGATGATAGTGACATTTAAGGGGCATCTTGACAAATACATGAATATGATGGGAATAGAGGGATACGGATCGCGGAAGTGTAGAAGATTTTAGTTTAGTCGGGCAGCATGGTCGGCGCAGGCTTGGAGGGCCGAAGGGTCTGTTCCTGTGCTGTACTTTTCTTTGTTCTTTGTTCATCCAGCAGAGAGACGTCACTGGGAGCAGTCGGCCCAGTCACCATGACTAAACAGCAGATTGCGCAACAAACCCTCCAGTGATAAACAGGAGGAAAAGCTTCCAGCAGAAGGCAGCAGCAAGACATCAAAGTATCCAGCAGAGAACAACAGAGAGACATCACAGAGGTGCATTCTGGGACCAGTCGGGCAGTCACCATGACGGAACAGCGGATCGGAGAAGAACTCGGTGTCAAGGAACGGTAAGCCACAAACATTACATTACATAGAATGATACTACTGCAGGTAGGGCATTCCACGCCCTCACCACTCTTTGCAAAAAGAACCTACCTCTGACCTATATCTATTACCCCTCAGTTTAAGGCTATGTCCCCTCGTGCTAGCCATTTCCATCCGCGGGAGAAGGCTCTCACTGTCCACCCTATCTAACCCTCTGATCATTTTGTATGCGTCTATTAAGTCTCCTCTTAACCTTCTTCTCTCTAACGAAAACAACGTCAAGTCCATCAGCCTTTCCTCATAAGATTTTCCCTCCATACCAGGCAACATCCTGGTAAATCTCCTCTGCACCCGTTCCAAAGCTTCCACGTCCTTCCTATAATGACTGTGGTGTTTCCATCTTTCACTCCTCCTCTAACCAAAGAGGAGGAAAAGCATCCAACAGAGAGTGGAAGAGCAACGTCAAATGTGAGGTAATACATTTTGGTAGGTCTAACATAGAGGGGAAATATACAGTAAATGGCAAAACTCTTAAGAATATTGAAAGTTAGAGAAATCTGGGCGTGCAGATCCACAGATCTTTGAAAGTCTGTGGACAAGGTAGTCAAGAAAACATACGGAATGCTTGCCTTCATTGGATGGGGCATCAAATATAAAAACTGGCAAGTTATGCTACGGTTATATAGAACCTTGGTAAGGCTGCACTTGGAATATTGCGCACAATTCTGGTCGCCACACTACCAGAAGGATATAGACGTTTTTGGAGAGGGTGCACAGGAGGTTTACCAGGATGTTGCCTGGCCTGGAAGGTGCTAGCTATGTGGAGAGGCTGAATAGACTCGGACTGTTTTCATTAGTAAAGCGGAGATTGAGGGGTGACCTGATAGGGGTCTACAAGATTATGAGGGGCATGGATAGAGTAGATGGGCAGACACTCTTTCCCAGGGTGGAGGGGTCAGTCACCAGGTGGCATAGGTTTAAGGTCCGCGGGGCAAAGTTTAGAGGCGATGTGCAAGGCAGGTTTTTTACACAGAGGGTGGTGAGTGCCTGGAACGCGTTGCCAGGGGAGATTGTGGAAGGAGATACATTATCAGCATTCAGAAAGCATCCTGACAAACAAATGGATTGGATGAGTACAGAGGGATACGGTACAAGAAAATGCTGAGGGTTTGGCCAGGGTGGTATCATGACCGGTAGAGGCTTGGAGGGCTGAAGGGCCTATTCCTGTGCTGTATTGTTCTTTGTTCTTTGTCATTCAGCAGAGGGCAGCAGAGAGAGGTGTCACTGAGGTAAATTCTGGCAGCAGTCGGTGCAATCACCCTGACTGAACAGCGGATTGTGGAAGAACTCAATATAAACATAAGAAGGGGACTTGACAGGGTAGATGCTGAGAGAATGTTTCCCCTCACAGGGGATTCTCGAATCTTTCTAATAGAACAGAGATTAGAACAGAGATTCGGTACATATAGTCCAGCTACTTTTTCTCCTTTCTTGCCAGAGACACGGAGCGCAATATTTATGACTCTTCAGTCACATTCTCTGATCTCAGTTAACTCATTGACTGCGGCTCAAATCGTGACAATCCACAGGATATTCAGCAAATAAGCCTATTGTTGTTATGGGCCAGGGTTTAGAAACTCCAAAGTATATTATGAAATCCACCTGACCTACAAACTTTTTGTTGAATTTGGCTCGGATGAGCACAAAAGCCTACCCTTCAAGTGTGATTCAACAGTCTTCCTAGACACTTTAATCAAAATAAGTTTTATTCTAAGAACTTAGTTAACATATATATATATGCAAGAATTGTTATCAATTACAAACATAAAGACACCCCTCAGTAATCTATGTATTACACGTAATGAATTCCCCCTTAACTGTTCCAATAAAAAAACAAAATTCCATAAACCAAAAATCCCTTTTCAAGGGCGTAGCCCAGCGCTCTGCATTCTCACTTAAATAAGACTGGCTTTCCCTGAGATTCTGACCCAATCTCACCAGCAGGTTTAAACCCTTCCGAAAAGAAAATGACCAAAGCAGGTAGCTATAATCAATGTTTATTTTCTGGAACAACTCTTTAAAATGAAAATAGAGAGAGACAGGCCTTATTTTCTCTGTCTGTAGTCCACAGCAGTCAAAACTGAAAGTGAAACAAAAAACCTCACAGTCACAGCACAGCTCCACCTACAAAATAACATCACTGAAGCCATGTGATGAGACAAAAATCTTTCTTAAAGAGACACTCCCATGACATTATTAATAGCTGTCATGGGTGGTACATTTAATGGACAGAGAGCAGAGACTCTACCTGAACAGAAGAGCATTGACTTCTGCATGAACCATGGAACTGGATTTATCAACTGAGCGAGGGAAATTTCCATATGTTGCTTTCTTAATATAGCCGTTGTAACCAGCCCCAATCTGCAAGAAATAACACATTTAAGAACAGTTATAGTAATTAAAGTTGACAGCAGCTGAATACAACTCACCCCTGCGAGCTGATACATTGCCCTGACAGAGGAGGTTCATTGTCTTTGATGTCCTCATGTTGCTCTCTCTCTCTATCTCTTCCCACTGTTGTGATTTTGAGTCTCTATCTGTTTGTTTCTTCTTTTATCACATGCTTGGTGCTGTGGAGATAAAAATTACCAAAAGCTGCTGGTTGTATTTCGATTAGGGGTTGATTGGAAAATCAGGCCGATGATCTTCATCAGCTTCTTTTCAATTCCCTCTCCTTGTGGTTCTTCTCCACAATCTTTGCTCCATGAATGTATCCGGAATGTATCTATCAGCCAGTTCTGTTTCTACAATTGTTGCTATCTCTAGTAAGAGCGTCCCTGCCCTTAAACAGGTCCTGGTTATGTGTAAATGGCACCAGAATTAGTTGGCGGGATTCTCCGTTCCTGATCCAATCTTATGGCCATGCTGCGCTGGAAACATAGCTCTCCCCAGTGCAGCGTTGAAAACTGGGAGACCCCGCTTCCGGGATCTATCCGGTTCGCAATACTTTGTGAGATTCAACGCAATCTCACGAGATGTTGTGAGGTGAATCCTGCCCACAATAGGCGGAATCATTTTTTAGCAAATCTGCATATTAGAGCAAGGCAGCTACCCTCGCTCTAATGTACAGATTCCTGAGGTACCTGAGGGTTTGGGATTCAACCCCTTCGCCTCAGAGGTCTAGGGCGAGTGCCATTTGTACTGGTCCCCACAAACTGGCATCAGATGGAGCGGCACTCATGGGGGTCTGCAAGGGGATTGGAGGCCGCCAGCTGCATGCCTTGTTACTGCTGGTGCCACTTGGGTACCTTGGTGGTGTCAGCCTGGCACCTTGGCAGTGCCACCAGGTTGCCAGTTTGGCACTGCCAAGATGCGAAGCTCGCATTTTTGCACACGTGTGATCGGGCTGAGGTTGCCCGGCATGGATGTTGTGCGGGTGAACTGGGCCGGGCATCCTCCTACATTGCGTTTGGGCGGGGGCTGGGCGGGGATTGTTTTGGGGGCCTCAGAGATCGGGACGCCCGATCTCTCACTACAATGGGGAGTTCCAGAGAGCGGAACTCCACATTGTAAATAACCATCCTGTGGTCTCCTTCCCTGATACTGAAGTCTGACAGCAGTTCAACATTTCAATCAACTGGACAGTAAGAGCAGACAGACGACGAATTATTGAAGCACAGGAGTGTGAGGAAGTGATGTGTGTGGCCTTAGCCGCGCATTCCCCATTCAGGCCCCTTGTTCAATGCGAGTCGCGTTGATTGGTCACGTGGTTCTCGGCACTGTGAGTGCCGGGAGACACGGGGATAAACACACTTACTGAGGAAATTTGTTCCATTTTGTGAAGATTACGACCTCGGTGTTGACGCCGGGACAGGATTCATGGATCCACGACAGCAAAACTAATGCTGCACTGGACCGATTCAGCGACTGTGGTGGGGCAAGCACTGTGGAACACAATCGATTCCATTGCGAAATGGTGAGGGATTCGCCGGGTCTGTGATTGACACCTGGGAGGCTGACCAGCTGCAGCTGCATATTATAATAATAATTTTATTAGTGTCACAAGTAGGCTTACATTAACACTGCAATGAAGTTACTGTGAAAATCCCCTAGTCTCTACACTCCGGCGCCTGTTCGGGTCACAGAGGGAGAATTCAGAATGTCCAATTCACCTAACGAGCACATCTTTTGGGACTTGTGGGAAGAAAGCGGAGCACCCGGAGGAATCCCATGCAGAGACGGGGAGAACGTGCAGACTCCGCACAGACAATGATCCAAGCCGGGCCAACATGCGACTTCAGTCTCACACTTGGGCAGCATGGTAACACAGTGGTTAGCACAATTGCTTCACAACTCCAGGGTCCCAGATTCGATTCCCTGCTTGGGTCATTGTCTGTGCGGAGTCTGCACATCCTCCCCGTGTATGCGTGGGTTTCCTCCTGGTGCTCCGGTTTCCTCCCAAAGTCCAAAGATGTGCAGGTTAGGTGGATTGGCCGTGATAAATTGCCCTTAGTGTCCAGAAAAGGTTAGGTGGGGTTGCTGGGGATAGTGTGGAGGCGTGGGCTTAAGTGGGGTGTTCTTTCCTAAGGGCCGGTGCAGACTCGATGGGCCAAATGGCCTCCTTCTGCACTGTAAATTCTATGATTATCTGTCCTCCACTGAAATGGCCGAGCAAGACACTCAATTCAAGGGCAATTAGAGATGAGCAACCGATGCTGGCCCAGCCAGCAACGCCAATGAAGGTCTCCTTCCATAATACTGAAGAATTTCCCCAGTTCAACATTTTAATCAACTGGACAGTAAGAGCAGGCAGGCAACTAATTATTGAAGCAAAGGAGTGTGAGGAAGTGGTGTAAATTGTCAGTACAATAGGGCCTGAAGAGCAGCCTCCTCCCTCAGAGTGTTCCCAGCTGAATATCCACAATGAGGAGCAAACTGCATTGTCTCATCAACAACAAGAGTCTTTGTACAATCGAGATTGAAATCCAAATTGTCTTACAAATTTACAGCCCTAGGTGACACAGTACCAGACCCTTACAGGGAAAAGAACCAAAGCAATAACTCTCCACCTCAGCAAGGGATTAGATTGGATTGGATTTGTTTATTATCACGTGCACCAAGGTACAGTGAAAAGTATTTTTCTGCGAGCAGCTCAACAGACATTAAGTACATGAAAAGAAAAGGAAATAAAAGAAAAGACATAATAGGGCAACACAGGTTACACAATGTAACTACGTACACATCGGCATTGGGTGAAGCATACAGGGGTGTAGTGTTAGATGAGGTCAGTCCATAAGAGGGTTGTTTAGGAGTCTGGTAACAGCTGGGAAGAAGCTGTTTTTGAGTCTGTTCGTGCGTGTTCTCAGACTTCTGTATCTCCTGCCCGATGGAAGAAGTTGGGAGAGTGAGTAAGCCGGGTGGGAAGGATCTTTGATTATGCTGCCTGCTTTCCCCAGGCAGCGGGAGGTGTAGATAGAGTCAGTGGATGGGAGGCAGGTTCGTGTGATGGACTGGGCGGTGTTCATGACTCTGAAATTTCTTGCGGTCTTGGGTCGAGCAGTTGCCATACCAGGCTGTGATGCAGCCAGATAGGATGCTTTCTATGGTGCATCTGTAAAAGTTGGTAAGTGTTAATGTGGACATGTCAAGTTTCCTTAGTTTCCTGAGGAAGTATAGGCGCTGTTGTGCTTTCTTGGTGGTAGCGTCGATATGGGTTGACCAGGACAGATTTTTGGAGGTGTGCACCCCTAGGAATTTGAAACAGCTAACCATCTCCACCTCGGCCCCGTTGATGCTGACAGGGGTGTGTACAGTACTTTGCTTCCTGAAGTCAATTACCAGCTCTTTAGTTTTGCTGGCATTGAGGGAGAGATTGTTGTCACTACACCACTCCACTAGGTTCTCTATCTCCCTCCTGTATTCTGACTCGTCGTTATTCGAGATCCGGCCCACTATGGTTGTATCGTCAGCAAACTTGTCGATGGAGTTGGAACCTAATTTTGCCACGTCGTCGGATGTGTACAGGGAGTAGAGTAGGGGGTTAAGTACGCAGGGCCCCGGCATTGAGGACTATTGTGGAGGAGGTGTTGTTGTTTATTCTTACTGATTGTGGTCTGTGGGTCAGAAAATCGAGGATCCAGTTGCAGTGCCAAGTCCTAGGTTTTGGAGCTTTGATATGAGCTTGGCTGGGATTATGGTGTTGAAGGCGGAGCTGTAGTCAATAAATAGGAGTCTGATGTAGGAGTCCTTGTTGTCGAGATGCTCTAGGGATGAGTGTAGGGCCAGGGAAATGGCATCTGCTATGGACCGGTTGCGGCAGTATGCGAATTGCAGTGGATTATTCTGGGAGTATGGAGGTGATGCGTTTCATGACCAACCTCTCAAAACACTTCAATCTGACTGAAGTCAGGGCCACCGGACGGTAGTCATTGAGGCACGTTGCCTGGTTCTTCTTTGGCACCGGTATGATGGTGGTCTTGAAGTAGGTGGGGACGTCGGAGTGCAGTAGGGACAGGTTAAAGATGTCCGTGAACACATCTGCCAGCTGGTCAGTGCAGGCTCTGAGTGCACGACCAGGGATCCCGTCCGGGCCCGTCACCTTCCGAGAGTTCACTTTCAGGAAGGCCGATCTGACTTTGGAAGCTGTGATGGTGGCTATGGGTGAGTTATGGGCTGCTGGGGCACTCGACAGCGGATTGTTGGTTTCCTGCTCGAACCGAGCATAGAATGCATTGAGTTCATTGGAGAGGGGTGCGCTGCTGCAAGAGATACTGCTCGGCTTCGCTTTGTTTCCCGTTATGTTGTTTAGGCCTTGCCACAACCGCCGAGAGTCTGTCTGCAACTCCAGCTTGGTTTGATGTTCTCTCCTGGCATCTCGGATGGCTTTGCGGAGGTCGTACCTGGATTTCTTGTATAGTTCAGGGTCGTCTGATTTGAACGCTTCAGACCTGTCCTTCAGTCGAGAGTCAATCTCGCGATTGAGCCATGGTTTCCAGTTGGGGAACGTACGTACTGCTTTCTTTGGCACCCAGTCGTCCACCCATTTGCTGATGAGGTCTGTGACGGTGGTGGCATACTCATTTAAGTTGGTCACTGAGTTCTTAAATCTGGACCTGTCCACTGTCTCTAAGCAGTCACGTAAGAACTCTTCTGTTTCCTTGGACCAGCACTGCACGACCTTCTTAGCCGTAGTCTCTCGCTTAAGTTTCTGCTTGTATGCCGGGAGAATGAGCACCGTCTTATGGTCTGATTTCCCAAAGTGCGGTCGGGGAATGGAATGGTAGGCAACCTTGATTTTTGAGTAGCAGTGGTCAAGAGTGTTGTCGCCTCTGGTGGGACAGGAGATGGGCTGGTGGAATTTTGGCAGTACACTCTTGAGGTTGGCCTTGTTGAAGTCCCCAGCCACGATGAACAAGGTGTCCGGGTGTTCTGTTTCGTAGTTGTTTATAACTGTGTACAGTTCGTCCAGCGCCTTCCTCACTTCTACCTGGGGTGGGATGTAGACCGCTGTGATAATGGCTGAAGTGAACTCACATGGAAGATAGTATGGGTGGCACTTCATGGTCAGGTATTCCAGGTCCGGGGAGCAATAGGTCACCAGGGTCGCCACATCCAAACAGCAGGACAAGTTGATGAACCCCTCCACCCTTTGCTTCGCCTGATTTCACGGTGTGGTCCGCCCGGTGAATTGATGAGCCTTCAGGTTGTATGGCACAGTCCGGTGAGACGGGGGGAGCCATGTCTCTGTGAAACAGAACACACAGCAGTCTCTTACTTCCCCCTGAGAGGTAAGTCTAGCGTTAAGTTCATCCAGCTTGTTTTCGATCGCTTGGACGTTTGCCAGGTGTATGCTGGGAGAGGGGTCTTGAAAACGCGTTGCTTCAGTCTCACCTGCAGACCACCACGTTTCCCTCGCTTCCTTGGATGGTGGCTGCGGCTGGATGGTCCTGGGATCCGATGCGAGAGGTCCTGACCTTGTGGAAGGTAGGTGGGTGCGCCTGGCGGGGTCAGGGCGCTGGCGGGGACCGGGGCGCTGGTTACGTTTCTGGGGTCACGTCTGGCAGGGTCGTGGGCGCTGGTTGAGGTCGAGGGGTTGCTGGGGGGCATGTTTGCGACCCGAATGGGTCCCGGCATTCTGCGGGTACGGAAATACCTTGCAGTGCGTTCGGGTCCTCGCGCGTGGTCTCTGTCGTTTTGGGGGTCCTGAGTCTTGGCAGGGGCTTCCTGAGGCAGGTTAGACTGGGTCCCATGGTCTGTTCACTCCCTGGGTGATCCTGGGGCCGGGTCTTGATGTAGGCCCGGTCGGGCCTCCATGTGGATTTTCCTTTCTTCCATCTCCAGGTAGGTCGGGTAGGCCTCTCCGGGTCGGGTCGCTGTGCGGGTCTCTTGGGGTTGAGTTGGGCCTGGTCTCGTAGTCGGGGTCGCTGTTCCCTAATTCTAGACAAGTGCATTCCAAACTATAAACCTGCAGAGAAAGCTGGCTTCAAGACCTTGGAATCTTTAAATGTTGCTAAGGGGCTGCAATGATCACTTCCCAAATGGTGACTGGTCTCACCATTAATGGTCACAATCCGTTAATGAATTTAAAATTCACTTACAATGCTGTGTCTCTTGTTGTAGATTATTGCACCAACTCCACGATCTGGATCATCTAGATCAGAAATGAGAGAGTGTTAGAAACACATTTGTGGTAGTCTGTGTTGAGGTATTACGGTACCTGGTAATGCTGGAACACCATTGGTAGATATTATATGTTTCCTATTGGTCAAGCTGTATGGTAGCTCCGCCCTGCAAGCCGCCCGTGCCGCCCCAGCAGCCTTCTTTCTGTACCTGAGCTGCTGGGGGAAACATCTAGTTTATTAAACCCTTCAGTTGGACTACAACCTCGCTTTAGTGGTCATTGATCGTGCATCAACTTTAACTCTTGTTTAGTTTAAGTTATTTCTTCTTACTAACCATAACAGCATTTCATCAATGTTTCTGTCGTCAACCAGAATTGTGATGAAGATGGTCACTGAGTAAAATTATTGTGTTTTCATTCCCAAATTACAAAATAAAGTTAAAAACTTAGACAAATTATCAAAATTCAGGATAAAAAGTGCTGAAAACTAAAATCGAAATTTTTTTTTAACAAAAACATTGTTCTGTAATCCTCAGCTTTTGTAATAAACATTGAAACAGGCCAGTGGCATCTCCATTTTTGATAAAGTCCTATTTTGTAATTTCTCGTGTATTGTTGATCTGGCGAGGTAGATCTGAAGAAGGGAGACAAAAAGCATTGGGACGGAATTCTCCATCGGACGATGTTGGAATCGCGATTGGGCGGAGAATCGTTTTTGATGCCGAAATCATGGCCGGCGCCAGTTTCACACCAAATCGCAATTCTTCGGCGATTCGACAGTGGCGTCAATGCGTTCCAGAACGCATGTACAGTAAACACCCTTGGCATATCATTAACGGGCCTGACCCGGTATTCTCCGGCCCCTCCGCAATTCTCTGCCTCCTTTGGGTGAATACCCGACAGCCCTGGCTGCTGAGGGAGAGAGACGGGGTACGGAAAGTGCCCAGCTTCGCCATAGTTTGCTGATATTGTGCCGCTGGCTAGAGGGGCTTCTGCCAGGGCCGGGGGGAGTAGCGAGGTGACCAGGAGGTGGGCTGTGGGGTCGGGGTGGATGGGCATGGAACACTATTGCTGCAGCCTTCATGGCAGCCATACAGCTATGCATGCTGCTGACTGCCCACTGTGAATTTATGGCCACGGGTCATATAGGTGTCTCCCCCAGGACACCCCCCCAGGTGCCCTCTGACCCCAGCCGACCCATCACCGGGATGGGTGCACTCCAGCGAAACCAGTGCCATCTTGTTGGCTAGGATGGTGTTTGTGGGGAGTGAAGTGTATATGTGCAGCTACAGCTTGTCAGCCTCCCGAATGTCAATCACGGACCCGGCAAATCCCGCACTTTTTTTCATTGGAATAGATTGTGTTCCATGTGGCTCCGGTGTTAGCCCCTTAAGTCACTAACTCGGTCCAGGTTGAAGATCTGACATAGGCCAGGATTTGGACAGCACTGTATCATAGTGGTTAGCACAATTGCTTCACATCTCCAGGGTCCCAGGTTCGATTCCCGGCTTGGGTCACTGTCTGTGCGGAGTCTGCACGTTCTCCCCGTGTCTGCGTGGGTTTCCTCCGGGTGCTCCGGTTTCCTCCCACAGTCCAAAGATGTGCAGGTTACGTGGATTGGCCGTGATAAATTGCCCTTAGTGTCCAAAATTGCCCTTAGTGTTGGGTGGGGTTACTGAGTTATGGGGATAGGGTGGAGGTGTGGGCTTGGGTAGGGTGCTCTTTCAAAGAGCTGCTGCAGACTCGATGGGCCGAATGGCCTCCTTCTGCACTGTAAATTCTATGATTCTATGATTTTCCAGTTGTGCAATGGCTGGCATTCTTTCAGTGCGCCAGTGGAGGAACTGAAGCTCAAGAGACCGCAGGGAACACCAAGAGCTATGGCAAGGGCCAAGAGTGGCGAGAAAGCGGGTCAGCAGACCCACCAGGCGAAGGGTACCCGCCCACCCCCGAGAGGGGGAGACCGGCGGCCCGAAAAGCAAACCACCCCAGCCGCACCCCCACCACCAGATGGATGGAAAACGTTCTTCACCGGGGAACTGAGGGAGATGAGAGACGATATTCAGGCCGAGGTAAAGGCAGCAGTCAAGGTTGCAGTGGGGCAGGCACTGCCACCATGCCCTCGACAGGATGGGAAATATATTGGAGGCCCAGGACAGCACAATAACGGAGCTGGAAAAAACATCAATGGGCCAGAGTGATCGAATCGGCGCCCTGGAAGTTGGTGGCACTCCAGGGCAGCCTGAAAGGGAAGATCGAGGACCAAGAAAATCAGTCGAGGTGGCAGAACGTCAGAATAGTGGGCCTGCCAGAGGGACCGAGGGCAGGGATCCGACTGACTACATAGCTCAAATACTGGGCAACCTAGTGGGGAGAGACAGCTTCCCCAAGCCACCGGAGATTGACAGGGCTCACAGCTCGCTCTGGCTGAAACCCAAGGTGGGACAGCAGCCGACAGCCATCATTGCCAAGCTGCACAGATACCAGAACCGGGAAAGGATCCTTCGCTGGGCCAGACAGACGAAGGCTTGCAACTGGGAGGGACAATAAAATCAGAGTCTACATTGGGGCGGACCTGGTAAAGCACAGGGTGGAATTTAATCAGGCAAAATCGGCCCTGTACAAAAACAAAATTAAATTAAGGAAGCTGGGTAATATATCAGGGCAAGGATCATTACTTTACTGCCCCTGCAGAAGCACACAAGTTTGTCCATAAGAACGGTCTAGGCAGATAGCAAGGGAGACAACGATAAGGAAGGCACAGAGTAATTTTGCATGAAATTCACTCCCAGTGAGCCAGAGAGTGAGACACATCCAAGAGTGAGTTTGGGAGCTGGGAATTTGAAGCTAGGTGGGAATTTGAGGCTGGGTGGGAGGGGCTTTTTATCCCTTGAGCCTGGCCTTCCCAAACCTACATACTACCACTGGGCAGTCATGGCAGAAAGAGTGAGGGCAAGGGGAAAGAACCAGACACTGAATGGGTGAGGTTGGAGGAGAGCTCCAGTACATGGACGATTCTTTGGGCTCTCGCCACGGCGGCAGTCCCATCCCCACCAACAAAACACTCAACAAGCCCAGTGGTGGTAGCCACCCTCAGAACCTGGAACCAGATGAGGCAGCACTTCGGCTTGACTGAAATGTCCACCATGGCCCCCATCTGCGGCAACCATAGATTCACACCTGCCATGCTCGGTGCCAGCTTTAAGAGGAGGAGACAGGATGGGGGAACACTGACTGTTTGGGACTTTTACAAAGAGGGCAGGCTAATGACTTTAGAAGAATTGACGGAGAGACTGCAGCTAATGGAAACAAACTCCGACAACTACAGGTTACAAACTTTCTCTGCAAGGAGACGCCAGATTACCGATGGGCCCCGAGACACACAATGCTAGAGGAGCTACTGGACGCGGGCAATCTCCCCAGGTTTCTTTGTTGGATTTTGGGGGGGATTCCCCCCACCCCCCCACCCCCCCCACCCCACCCCCCCACCTCCTACCCCACACAAATACCATAATCAGCTTATCTATCGTGGTGAAAAAGGCCTTGGGGATGTAGATCGGTATGGACCTGAACAGGAACAGGAACCTGTGCAGATGACGATTAGGAAGGACACAATCCCCACTGGATGAATACGGGAATAATGGGAGAAAGAACTCGGGACGGAAATAGGGTGGGACCCGATACAGTGAGGCCTCTGCAGCCACCCGGGCTGTAATTGAGCAGTGCATCAGACTGCTCAAAATGCGGTTCCGATGTCTCAACCCGTCTAGTTAGACTGCACCTGGAATACTGTGAACAGTTTTCGTCCCCGTAACGAGAGGAAGATATAGTGATGAAGGCTGGGAACCGAACGTCGATATTTAGGATGGACAGACAAAAAGGGAAAAGGGATGGGGTGGTGTTGTTAATTAAGGGTGAAATCAGTGCAAATGTGAGAGAGGGTATTGGTTCAGAAAATCCAAATGTAGCATCAGTTTGAGTGGAGCTAAGAAGCAACAAGGGGTTGACAACATTAGTGGGAGTTATCTATAGGCCTCCAAACAGTAATTGCAAGGTAGGGAATGGCATTAAACAGGAAATTAGAGATGCATTTAACAAGGGTGCCACAGAGAATGTGAATGGAGTATAAAAATACGGAAGTCTTGCGAAAACCATACAAGGCAGCAGTAAGGCCATACCTGGAATACAGTTTTGGTCCCATTATTTAAGGAAAGATACCTTGGCCTTATGTTATTCTCTAATTCTGAATAACGACTGTACACTTACAGTTAACACTAACACTTTATTCAAAGGGGTCGTTCTGCTTCCGGAGCTCAACGAGTCGTAAAACAGTCAAGAGGTATCACCAGTGAAACTAAGGTAAACTGCCTATGCTAAGCTATCCCTGTGTGCTGCTGTTCCCTAGCTCTGTGCTTCTCAAAGAGGCGGATTCTGCCTTGGGCTCGACCCTTTATACCCGTCTCTGATGCTCCCTCTAGTGATGCTGTGGCTGCCACATCTGTGCTGCAGTCCCTGGTGTATTTGCAGATGTATGTACAGATGTACAGATCACTACATCCCACCCCCGCTTTTGACTTGATATGTTTTCTAGACTGGCCTCAAGAAAACTGTACATAACAAGTGGTGAGAATAAGCAAAGCTGCACACTGCGAAAATGATAAAGTAATACAGAAACAATTGACAGTGTTATGAGTCCATCGTGAGAAATGTTCATATTTGTCTTGTGGGTGTGTTGAAGGGTCGCTACAAATCTAGCTGGTCAGGTGCTTCTGTTGGAGCGTCTTAACGGTGGTGGTGGGGATGACGGTTTGATGTCATCAAGAGGACTGTCTGGCGTTGTGAGGCGAGGAATGTCCTGTGGACTAATGGACTTGGTCAAGTCCAGTGTGGGAAACACCGGTGTTGTCGGCCGAAGCAATAACAGATTCCGGCGGTTACGGCGAAAGAGTACTCCCGCCGACGACTTGATCATGTAAGACCACAGTGCCTCCTGCCTGATCACCGTGGCTGGCTCAGACCATCCACCTTCTGGGTCCCTGATCCTGACGATGTCGCCCATGTTCAGTGGCTTGAGTGCAATCACATGTCGATCGTAGTATTGTTTTTGTTTGGACCATAGTACCCGCATTTTGTCGAGTACCAGAGCGTTATCGGGGTCTCGGAATTGAATCGCCGGGATGGATGTCCGGATGTCCCTGCCGAAGAGCATCTGTGCTGGTGAAAGTCCTGAGCGCAATGGGGTTGCTCGTTAGGACAACAGCGCTAGGTTGATGTCCGAGCGTGAATCTGTTGCCTTGCTAATAAGTTGTTTAACAATGTGGACACCCTTTTCCACTTTCCCATTTGACTGTGGGTAGCGCGGACTGGATGTTACATGCCGAAAGCTGTAGCGGTCTGAGAACTCTTTCCATTCCCAGCTCGCGAAGCAGGGACCATTATCTGACATCACCACACGCAGGATTCCATGTCGCGCGAATGTCTCCTGGCATGCCTTGATGACAGATGAAGATGTGAGATCATGGAGTTTCAGTCCCTCCGGATAGTTTGAGTAATAGTCCATGATCAAGATGTAATCACGTCCTGTGGCATGAAATAGGTCAATGCCCACTTTTGTCCACGGCACCATTGTGAGTTTGTGTTGCTGCAGTGGTTCTTTACACTGTGCGGGTTGATGTCTTTGACAGGTGTCACATGTCATGACCATGTCCGTTATGTCTTGATTCATGCCGGGCCAGTACACAGCCTGTCGTGATCGCCTTTTGCATTTCTCAATTCCTAGGTGGCCTTCATGAATCTTACGTAGCATCTCGGCGCGGAGTGTGGCCGGAATCACAATCTGCGTATTGCGTAGCAGCAGGCCGTCAACTTCAATCAGTTCTGACTTGACATTCTGAAATTGTGGACATTGTCCCCTTGTCCAACCGTGCTGGAGTAGGTGCAGCACCCTCCGTAAGGTTGCGTCTTTCTGCGTCTCCTGTCGGATTAGGCAAAGCTTCTCATCTGAAGCAGGCAAATTCTCCATGCATAACTGTGTTTGGGCCTCGATTTCTCTGATGGGGCTGATGGTGCGTTGTCAGTGCCAATTGATCGGGACAGTGCGTCGGCAATGGCAAGATCTCTTCCCGGAGTGCATACTAGGGTGAAATCATACCTTTGCAGCTTCATCATGATGTGCTGCAGACGAGGTGTCATGTCATTTAGATCCTTGTCTATGATATGGACCAACGGTCTGTGGTCGGTTTCCACTATGAACGTGTGCAGGCCATACACATAGTCATGGAACTTCAGAATCCCAGTGAGGAGTCCGAGACATTCTTTTTCAATTTGTGCATATCTGCACTCAGTTGCGGTCATGATCCTGGACGCGCATGCCACTGGGACCCAGTCAGACTGGTCGGCCTGTTGGAGGAGAACGGCACCAATCCCGTCCTGGCTGGCGTCAGTGGAGATCTTGGTGGGTCTGGTTGCGTCAAAGAAAGCAAGGGTCGGTGCCCTCGTTAGTTGCTGTTTGAGATCCACCCATTCATTTTGGTGACGTTGTGTCCACTCAAACGCAGTGGTCTTTCGTAGGAGATTGCGTAAAGCTACCATCCGTGCGGACAGGTTTGGGAAGAACCTGCCGAGGAAGTTGGCGAAGCCCAGAAATCGCAGCACCGCCTTCTTGTCGTGTGGCGTCTTCATGGTCCATATTGCAGCGATATTCGCCTCATCAGGGCTGACACCCTGAGATGATATGGTGTCACCCAAAAAGGTTACAGACTCCTTCGCAAATGTGCATTTTGCCTGGTTCAGTTTCAAACCGTATTTATGAATCCTCTGAAAGACCTTCTTCAGACGACAGAGGTGTTCTTCTTCAGTGATGGACCATATGATGATGTCATTCACATAGACTCTGACACCCTCGATGCCCTCGGTCATTTGCTCCATTATCCTGTGGAAGATCTCTGACGCAGAGATAATGCCAAAGGGCATGCGATTGAAGCAGAAACGTCCAAATGGCGTGTTGAACGTACACAGTAATCTGCTCGAGTCATCGAGCTGTATCTGCCAAAATCCCTGTGAGGTGTCGAGTTTGGTGAAGATACGAGCATTCGCCATCTCAGATGTGATCTCTTCACGCTTGGGGATGGGGTCGTGTTCCTGGCGAATGTTCTGGTTCAGGTCTTTCGGGTCTATGCATATGCGAAGATCTCCAGAAGGATTCTTAACACAGACAATGGAGCTAACCCAGTCAGTCGGCTGTGTGACTCACGATATTACGTCTTGTGACTCCAATCTGTTGAGTTCCGCTTTCAACTTCTCCCGCAGTGGAGTTGGAACCCTCCTGGGCGGCTGAATGACGGGTTTGGTGTCTGTCTTCAGCATGATTTTGTATTGGCAGAGTAGGGTGCCCATGCCTTTGAATACGTCGGGGTATTCTTGTAGCATGCTGTGGATTTTAGCTTCCAGGCTTGATGGATCCTGGGTGTGCATGTAAATGCGTTGCACCAGTCGCAAGTCTTTGCAGGCCTGAGCACCTAACGGTGATGATTTATTGTTGTCTACAATCTCGAATCGTAGCTGCTTGCGTATCGTCTTGTTGTACACCTGGAGATGGCACGATCCCTTTGAGGCGATCTGATTGCCATTGTGGTTCTTCAGCCAACACGCAGCGGGTATTATTTCATGGTCTCCTGGAATCGAATGGAGATCCTTATTGGTGAGGAGGTTAGCTGAGGCCCCAGTGTCAAGCTTGAAGACTAATGGACAGTCATTGACTTGCACAGTCGCAGTCTACTCACTGCTGGAATCAATGCTGTTGACCGTGTGAGGCGTGGCGATTGTTGCGTCATGTTCCTCAATTGTCTCGATCGTGTCCACGCCAAATGAATTGTCGCAAGCGAGGTTGTCCTCATCCGAGGAATACTCATCATTGGTTTTTTTGTGCTCCGTTGAGTCTATGCTTTTTACATTGAAGTTCATGTGTTCCTGTCTTGTCTTCATTTGCAGTGCAGCTCTGCACTGTGAGGCAAAGTGGTTGTATTTGCACACTTTAAACATTGTTTTCCAGAAGCTGGATATTGCCCTTTTAAGTGGGCGTGTCCGCAACGGGGACACGACATGACGCTGTCCCTCCACACTCGCGCATGTGCAGTAGGCCTTTCTTCCATGTCGAATCTTCGGGAAAACTGCGCATGCGTGTGGCCTGCATCCAGGTTCGCGTGCGTGGGATTGCTGTTCAAGGAGCGCCTTCTGGAAGCCTGGGCCACCATTTTGACGGGCTCGACCTCGTGGTGAAGGCCTTGGTCCCGGTAAGTAAACTCCTCATATTCTTTTTTCATATTCTTGGGGGGATAGGTTGGAGAAGTAGGCTGCAAGTGTTGGGCACACTGGATAAGTGGAGCTTGTTCAAGGATCAGCTACTGCGTGTTCTTGATAAGTACGTACCGGTCAGGCAGGGAGGAAGGCGTAGAGCGAGGGAACCGTGGTTTACCAAAGAAGTGGAATCTCTTGTTAAGAGGAAGAAGGAGGCCTATGTGAAGATGAGGTGTGAAGTTTCAGTTGGGGCGATGGATAGTTACAAGGTAGCGAGGAAGGATCTAAAGAGAGAGGTAAGACGAGCAAGGAGGGGACATGAGAAGTATTTGGCTGGTAGGATCAAGGAAAACCCAAAAGCTTTCTATAGGTATGTCAGGAATAAGCGAATGACTAGGGTAAGAGTAGGACCAGTCAAGGACAGGGATGGGAAGTTGTGTGTGGAGTCTGAAGAGATACTAAATGAATATTTTTCGTCAGTATTCACTCAGGAAAAAGATAATGTTCATAGATTATCATAGAATTTACAGTGCAGAAGGAGGCCATTCGGCCCATCGAGTCTGCACCGGCTCTTGGAAAGAGCACCCTACCCAAGGTCATCACCTCCGCCCTATCCCCATAACCCAGTAACCCCACCCAACACTAAGGGCAATTTTGGACACTAAGGGCAATTTATCATGGCCAATCCACCTAACCTGCACATCTTTGGACTGTGGGAGGAAACCGGAGCACCCGGAGGAAACCCACGCGCACACGGGGAGGATGTGCAGACTCCGCACAGACAGTGACCCAAGCCGGAATCGAACCTGGGACCCTCGAGCTGTGAAGCAATTGTGCTATCCACAAGGCTGCCCGGAGGATGTTGTGGAGGAGAATGCTGAGACCCAGGCTATTAGAATAGATGGCATCGAGGTACGTAGGGAAGAGGTGTTGGCAATTCTGGACAGGCTGAAAATAGATAAGTCCCCGGGGCCTGATGGGATTTATCCTAGGATTCTCTGGGAGGCCAGGGAAGAGATTGCTGGACCTTTGGCTTTGATTTTTATGTCACCATTGGCTACAGGAATAGTGCCAGAGGACTGGGGGATAGCAAATGTGGTCCCTTTGTTCAAAAAGGGGAGCAGAGACAACCCCGGCAACTATAGACCGGTGAGCCTCACGCCTGTAGTGGATAAAGTCTTGGAGGGGATTATAAGAGACAAGATTTATAATCATCTAGATAGGAATAATATGATCAGGGATAGTCAGCATGGCTTTGTGAAGGGTAGGTCATGCCTCACAAACCTTATCGAGTTCTTTGAGAAGGTAACTGAACAGGTAGACGAGGGTAGAGCAGTTGATATGGTGTATATGGATTTCAGTAAAGCGTTTGATAAGGTTCCCCACGGTAGGCTATTGCTGAAAATGCGGAGGCTGGGGATTGAGGGTGATTGAGAGATGTGGATCAGAAATTGGCTAGCTGAAAGAAGACAGAGGGTGGTGGTTGATGGGAAATGTTCAGAATGGAGTTCAGTTACAAGTGGCGTACCACAAGGATCTGTTCTGGGGCCGTTGCTGTTTGTCATTTTTATCAATGACCTAGAGGAAGGCGCAGAAGGGTGGGTGAGTAAATTTGCAGACGACACTAAAGTCGGTGGTGTTGTCGACAGTGTGGAAGGATGTAGCAGGTTACAGAGGGACATAGATAAGCTGCAGAGCTGGGCTGAGAGGTGGCAAATGGAGTTTAATGTAGAGAAGTGTGAGGTGATTCACTTTGGAAGGAATAACAGGAATGCGGAATATTTGGCTAATGGTAAATGTCTTGGAAGTGTGGATGAGCAGAGGGATCTAGGTGTCCATGTACCTAGATCCCTGAAAGTTGCCACCCAGGTTGATAGGGTTGTGAAGAAGGCCTATGGAGTGTTGGCCTTTATTGGTAGAGGGATTGAGTTCCGGAGTCAGGAGGTCATGTTGCAGCTGTACAGAACTCTGGTACGGCCGCATTTGGAGTATTGTGTACAGTTCTGGTCACCGCATTATAGGAAGGACGTGGAGGCTTTGGAG